>NC_048588.1:20155981-20475981 GCF_013265735.2 Oncorhynchus mykiss
TTAAGGCAAAAAATGAAAGTAGGGTGGTTGGTCAGGGTGGATTGTTAGTTCTATAACGCGAATGTGTAGCAACCTAAAGGTTGTGAGTTCAAATCTCATCTAAGACAACTTTAGCATTTTAGCTAATTAGTAACTTTTCAACTACTTAATACTTTTTTGGAACTACTTAACCCTAACCCTAACTTTAACCCTTTTAGCTAACCCTTCCCCTAACCCTAACCTTAACTCTTTAACCTTACTCCTAAACTTAACCCTAACCTTAACCATAATCACTGACCCTAACCCCTAGCCTAGCTAACATTAGCCAGCTAGCTAACTTTAGCTACCTAGCTAGAATTTGTAACATATATCATAAGTTTAGAAAATTCATAACATATAGTATGTTTTGCAAATGTGTAACATATTGTACATTTAGCAATATGACATTCAGCATCATAACATATAATATTAATTGTAATTCACAACATAGGATACGAATTGTGTGATGGATATCCACAAATGAATACATACCATACGATATGTAACATATCATACTAAACGGAGTGTCTCGGATGTATATACAGAATAATACCAAATGCTCTGAGACTAGGATGAGAAACTGGACACTTTTCTTCTGGGTTCGTCAGTGTCTGAAGGTTTTTCATGTATTCTAGTATGACAAAAGAGGGTATTTTGTTCTGACTAGATTAAAGAGTTCATACATGCATGGGTGTATTCGTTCTCAGGTTGTGGCAGGGTCTTCCTTGTTTTTCTTTTCCACGTTGACCTTGTTTTTGTGTCTGCCTTCATGGCCTCTTGGTTTGAGCCTGAGAGGCTCTTGGGGCATTGAGAAAGTAGAGAATGGCCTGAGAAATAACAGAGAGTGAGGTAGTCAGAACCAAGCTGTGTTGATGTACTGGCCTGGCTGGAAGACGTCCTTGTCTTTTGATGGAACCACTCTCATTGAGCCGAGCACAAAACACACTTCACACATAGCTTGAGTCTGAATGCAGTGCAGTATCTCCCTCTGTAGGGAAGCTCTCAGGCAAGGCTGAAGGACAGAGCCCACCTCTCAGCTAGCTCAATACTGTTGTCCTCTTCCTCCCAGTTAGGTTGTTGGGCAGACTAACACTATCTAGTCTGTTCTGTGACGATCCAGAGAACTGAAGAAGCAGAATATTTTTGCTAACGTATTCCTAGTAAAAATGTAAGCTTTCCCTCGCACTACGGTAGGCTATGTTCTCCCTCCACATCACAAATTCTAACTCCCACACAAATATTTGATTGTGGCTCGAAGAAAGTTCGTGAAATTAGTTTTTTTGTGGGAGAGAGTTTACTTTTTTACCCCATGCAATACTTTGTCATTATTCTCTCGATTCAATCATACTGTTACTGTGAGACGCTCCAATGTGCATTGACCTCCCTCATTTTCTGTACTTAGTCACATTAGAAAATGCTGAGCACCAGAATGTATGGGATAACCTACTCTCTCTCCATTTCAATTCAAGCTAAGAGAAGAAAAAAAAACTCACTCTGGCAGTATGCTATGTTGAAGAGAGATTGGCTAATCTGTGAAAGCGAGTCTGCCGCTCACTGGGATGTTATGCTCACTGATTTAATGCCCTCTCTGTATTTTTCACTTAGGTAAGCACTTTCTGGCCTCACTGTCGGGGATGGGGGTTTGTGCACTGGTGGTGATCACTCCCTATGAGGGGTTGGACGACTGATTGAGGTGATGTACTGCAGCATGGCTCTGCCCATTCACAGCAGATGGGCTTGTAGCCCTGCTGTTTCAATACACAGACAAGCATAGTGTCAGTGCAGCTATGACACACTGTTACTATAGAAATGTAATCTTGTAGTACTGCTGTGTACTGAAAAAGGCCTATGTATTATTGCAACCATGCCATATTGATACATAGGAATACTATAGTCTTGCAGCATTAATACTTAAATAGGCCTTCAGTATTAATGTATAGCAGATAGTAGTATAACCATGGCATATGATTACATACATGTAGCCTTGCAGTATTAATACTCAGATCAACTTACAGTATTACTATTCATGCGTATAGCAGTACTACTGCTCAGCAGATAGTCAGGTAGCTGTAACTCCTGCTGACTCTGTCTTCAATATGCATAAGCCCTGACCACCCATCACCAGCTTTCACAGAGCTGACCATTGAATCACATCTAACCTCCCATCACCAGCTGTCACAGAGCTGACCACTGAATCACATCTGTACTCCCAGGGAGAGGAGGAGAGGTGAGAGGGAGGAGGGGAGAGGGGGAGGAGTGGAGGAGAAGACTGGAAGGAGCGGAAGAGAGGGAAGGAAAGGAGAGGATAAGAAAAAGGAGAGAGTAGGGGGGGAAGAGTAGGGTAGAGGAGAGAGCAGGGTAGAGAAGATGAGAGAGTAGGGGGAAGAGTAGTGTAGAGAAGGGGAGAGAGTAGGGGGAAGAGTAGGGTAGAGAAAAGAGTAGGGGGAAGAGTAGGATAGAGGAGAGAGTAGGGGGAAGAGTAGGGTAGAGAAGAGAGGAGAGGATGGGGGAAGAGTAGGGTAGAGAAGAGAGGAGGGGAAGAGTAGGGTAGAGAAGAGGAGAGAGTAGGGGGGAGAGTAGGGTAGAGAAGAGGAGAGAGTAGGGGGGAGAGTAGGCTAGAGAAGAGGAGAGAGTAGGGGGAAGAGTAGGGTAGAGAAGAAGAGAGAGTAGGGGGAAGAGTAGGGTAGAGAAGAGAGGTGAGGGTGGGAAAAGTAGGGTAGAGAAGAGGAGAGAGGCGGGGAAGAGTAGGGTAGAGAAGAGGAGATAGTAAGGTGAAGAGTGGGGTAGAGAAGGGGAGAGGAGGGTAGAGAAGGGGAGAGGAGGGGGAAGAGTAGGGTAGAGAAGAGAGGTGAGGGGGGGAAGAGTAGGGTAGAGAAGAGGAGAGAGGCGGGGAAGAGTAGGGTAGAGAAGAGGAGATAGTAAGGTGAAGAGTGGGGTAGAGAAGGGGAGAGGAGGGTAGAGAAGGGGAGAGGAGGGGGAAGAGTAGGGTAGAGAAGAGGAGATAGTAAGGTGAAGAGTAGGGTAGAGAAGGGGAGAGGAGGGTAGAGAAGTGGAGAGGAGGGGGAAGAGTAGGGTAGAGAGGGGGAGAGAGTAGGGGGAAGAGTAGGGTAGAGATGAAAGGAGGGGAGAGAGAAGGGGAGAGAGAGGAAGGGGAAGAGGAGGCTAGATGAGGTGAGATGAAAGGAGGGGGAAGAGTAGGGTAGAGAAGGGGAGAGAGTAGGGGAAAGAGTAGGGTAGAGAAGGGGAGAGAGTAGGGGGAAGAGTAGGGCAGAGAAGAAAGGAGGGGAGAGAAGGGGAGAGAGAGGACGGGGAAGAGGAGGCTAGAGGAGGTGAGATGAGAGGAGGGGGAAGAGTAGGGTAGAGGAGGGGAGAGGGGAGGGGGAAGAGGTGTGAGTTGAGGACAGGATAAGATAGGAGAAGAAGGGATATGAAAGGAGAAGAGGCGTGCTTTCGATGAGCGAGGCTTTAAGATGAGCCCACTGACATACAGTAGAAACACTCTCTTCAGCTTTACTTCTGGGCTGCTTTCCTTTCCTGTTCCTGCCTGGTCCAGAGGGATCAGTGAAATATCACAGTCATCTCACTCACTGGCACACCTTGATATTACCTTCAACTACACGTCTTGAAATGGAACCTATGCTATCGTTTGAGGAAATAAAACTTTGTACCAATGTGCATACACTGTAATAATTAGTGTGGAATGAGAGATGTGTGATTGATCTGTTATAATAATCCACTGTTTATATGTACCTTCAGGGGTCTCTCTCTCTCTCTCTCTCTCTCCCTCTCTCTCTCCTTCTCTCTGCTTCTGCCTCTGCCTCTGCCTCTGCCTCTGCCTCTCCATTGATGAAGCAGTTGCGCTGATAATCACAAAGTGCATCTACATTACTGTCTATTCAGCATGTCTAAAAGCAGCCCTATGGAGCAGATGGTGCTGGAGGCATGAGACTCAACCCTCATCTCACCCCA
Organism: Oncorhynchus mykiss; assembly: GCF_013265735.2. Taxonomy (NCBI): domain Eukaryota; kingdom Metazoa; phylum Chordata; class Actinopteri; order Salmoniformes; family Salmonidae; genus Oncorhynchus; species Oncorhynchus mykiss. The sequence continues at coordinate 20,159,969 of NC_048588.1, forward strand.
ATCTGGAGAGCAGGCCTCAATAGACAGTCACTGCCTGAATGGGATGTGAAAGAGTTGACTCAGAGCAAACTAAAAGCTGACTAGCATATCGGTACAAGAAATTGAATGTAATATTATTGTAGTGAGAAAAAGTTCCCATGCTTTCATATACACAAAGCCCTCTGCAGTAGGGTTGAAAAGCGGGAACTGGGTTACCGAGATTTACCACCAAAACCAACTCCCTTTTCCCGGGATAAATAACTGCGAGAAACAGGTAAATGATTATAAATTATTTCTATGAACAGCATGACGTGAAATGGAACTATAAAATGATATATCTAAATCTGGTTTCTCGCTGCTATTTGCATGATCAATCATCAACGCTCAGGGTGGGGACAGACAGCGCACCTCAGTAGGCTGTGGAGCACAGTTCACAATGCATGTATCATCTTATTATGGGAACTTTTTTTCTTGTGACAATTAGACCTACATTTGCTGGAGCATAGCCTTTGCTACAGTAGGATAATAAAAGGACTGAATGCATGTCTAATTTACACAATTCCATCTAGCTTTAGGGGGTCACCTTACTTTTTAATTGCAAATATATAGATATTTTTATTTGCAGACACAAATAAATATGTTTTAAAACAGCATATCACTCGAATATCATTGCTTTAAATCAGTGCGCACTTGAGCACTCTGTTATACATATTCAACCCTATTCTGCTGGCACTGTTTTCACTGCGATAACTGTACAGTCATAAGGCTTTAGGCCAGGGGTTCCCACACTTCTTTGGCCACGACCCCATTTTGATATCTTACATTTCTCACAACCATATGAAAATAATTATGTCATTAACAGCCAATATTTACTTTTTTATTTGGGGCTTTGACAGTCAATTGCAAATGAGTCTGACATAATATATCTTACCTCACCGCCACTAATGAGATGGGTGTGGCTTGATGCATGTTGTGTCAGAGTCTCTCAAAGTCAGAGGGCGTGGTCGACAGAGCGCACCTCATCTCTGCTGTCACATCCAACCTGGATCGATATTAGGTTTTAATGCAGACGAGAGCACTGAATCCAGCTACACATAGATATGAGCTGGTAAAGAGTACCATGACTTTTAATGCTCAGAGGGAGACGGCAGGGTCTTCCCTTTGAGTCAGAAACCTCCGCAGTGACCCGTGAATGTGTTGTCTACAGCATTCGGTGACATGACAGCATGATCAGATGTTCGATTTCACTTACCGTCATGTCAACTGAGCCAGGATCACAGTCAAACGGATTGGGAAGTAGATTCCAATGTGCTCTTCCAAGTGTTGGAGATGAGAAGTCATCACTTGTGTGGGACACTTACTGATGCTGTTTTCTGTTAGAAACATGCACAGCCAAGGGAAGGGGGCATGGTTCGCTTTTAAAAGACACTCTCCAAAAATATTTTTTTCCTCTGAATCCACTGATTTGGTCTCTCATCTGTAGAATGTTTTTGTATTTCCCATGCATGTTTGCATTCAGTTTCCCAAATACGTCTGTTACATAGGCAATGAGACATTTTCTTTTCATTACACAGAAAGTCATCCAAGCCAATTTTGTTTTTTACATCCATTGTGAATGACAACAGTTCCTCTCTCAAAAAATCTTTCCAACACTCCACCTCAATAACCACCAAATAGAACATTGTCCTGCTCTGATCCCATATCTCCACATCATTTAGCGAACAGGCGTACGTACAGTAGATGTGGTTTGATGTAGTTTACAATCGAAATTACCTGCTGCAGTATCTCAGAGTTCTGTACTCAGCTCTTTTGCCGCCAGTTGCTCTCGATGTATCATACAATGCGTCCATATAACAGAGCGAGACATATTCATAACCAGAGTGCAGAGACTGCCTGCCATCCCGCCATAGATGGAGCCCCATCTGTGCAAAAGCCCACCATTCGATCCCATGGAATTAGTTTTTTTTGTCAATGTAGCCTTGCAGCACACTGTGCCGTTTCATTCTCGGGAATCGTGAGATAGAACAATATGTCCTCGTGAATATCACCCCCCGACATATAGCGAATATGTCCATTTGGAGAGCATAAGCTGGGGAGTTTTTGAATCGTTCAGTCAGAGTTAACTTTTGATTGCTAGCAATAGCACACATTCTTCATTTAACAATGTTATCTGACAAAGGTATTGACGTGAGTTTCTTTGACTCTGCCTTCCCACACATTGTTTTCACCATATCAATTGTGACCAGTAATGTCAAAGTCTCTGCAATAGTGTGTGGTTTCACATCGTAGCAGGCCTAGCCATTCACCGTGGGAATGATTCAAGTGCAACGTTGTCCCAAGTGCAGCCTTTTCCCCTGATCTAAGGGAGCTCTGGTTGAATTTGATCTTTTAGATTTGAATCATTTTCATTTAGATTAAGGTTAACCACATTACAATGGTTTTGAGATACAAAAACAATATTATAATACATATACAGTATATATTTTGGATATATATTTTTTGTCTTCAGGATTTTGGAAATTCCCCATTTTCATATCAGGTGATCCCACAGGTGACCCTGTATTTGGGAACCGCTGCTTTAGGCTGTGGGCCTGGTTATTCAGAAAGCAGGTTATTTTGGAATTAAGTGAATGACTCTCAGGTTTGTGGTTGTACTGTGTAATATGTTTAAATGATAGTGCATCCAAAGGCGTGTTTGACGTGTATTTAGATTATACTGCAGGCAGGGAGTATTATTGTCGTTAATAGTTTAGGGTGGTATGACACTCTTGCATGGCTTAATTATGCCAATACCATTAAGTGAGATAATGAGTTGCCTGACACAATTATTGTACCAGTAATACTGCCATGGGCCTTATCATTGTGTGTGTGTGTAGAACAAATTCTTATTTACAATGACGGCCTAGGAACAATGGGTTAACTGCCTTGTTCGGGGGCAGAACGACAGATTTTTACCTTGTCAGCTCGGGGAATCGATCTAGCAACCTTTCAGTTACTGGCCCAACTCTCTAACCACTAGGATTCCTGCCGCCCCATGTGTGCGTGCTAGTGTGTGTGTGTGTATCCTCACGACACTGAGGGAATAGTCTTATGAATTTATTACAATGTGTATCTGTTAGTATCGGAGTCATGATTGACATTCCACTGTCTGTGGAGTGTGTGTTCAGTTCAGGTGAGTGAGTGAGTGAGTGAGTGTGTTTTTAGGTATGGAAGAGAGTTATGTGTGCGTGTTCATGTGAGAGAGAGTGTATTGTATGGAACAGTGCTATGGAGTCAGTGTGGTGATGTGTGGAACAGAGATATCCCTCATCTCAGACCTATATAACATAGCACCACCACACACTACTAGCGTCCTGTCATCTCCCAGTGTCTTATTGAGGATCAGTGGCTGGGAGTTCCACTGTCTGATAAAGGAAATTGAAGGCATTTTTATCACTGTTCATTTGTATCGCTGAGCTCTCTGCAGCTAATTGGATATGTGACACATGTTCCTCTTGGCCAAAATCTCTGTTGCATTTCATTTTAGGATATTGGGGGAATAGTCTTTTGCCACAAAAAAACGTATTTTGAGTTATTGTGGAATCTGGTTGCAAGGTCAGGGACAATGTTCAGTTTATGTTTTCAATGTCTTTATACTACAATTGAGAATTTGACGTTGACCAGAGAAATGACCTATTATGCATGCGTAAACTAGCAAAATGTCTGTCTCACATCATCAAAACAGTCAAATCCTTGTGCAGGCAGCATTATCAACCCAATACAATGTTTGTCTAGCGTTGTTAAATCCACTGACATGTTTGTATTTTATAGCACTAAACTAGTCTGACTTCAATTAATCTACATAGACATTGCTGTAGGTCCCTGTCAAATGAGCAAATGTGTTTCATGCCTGACAGCTATTGAATTCAAATCTCATTCATAATGTTGTATTTATATTAAAGGTCACATTAGCATTTGTGTTGATAAGTAATTGGTATTTTGGCCCAATAGCAGGATTTGCTGTGGTGCTGCTGTTGCTGCTGGGTGGGGGAGGAAAGGTGGTGCTGTAGAGGGAATGGTTGTGTTCTCCGGAAATTATACACAATTACAATACAATTATGAATCATAAGAATTGCTAAATGTTTTGGTATATGGGTGGATGATTACATAGATCCTTAATCATTTCAAAGACATTCTTCAAAATCTCAATATAATTGAAAGGCTTTTTTTTTTTACTGTAATTCCATATGTATTGAACAGCTGTCTTTTTGCTGTTCTGTTATGGTTTGACCCTTCATATTGACTGCAGTCATGTATTCTTAGTCTGTGTGGGTTGTCATGTAAACACTGTCTCAGTCTGGTACTGCTGCTGACAAAATATATACCATTGAAACAGCGACAGACAGTCAAACATCTAATTTATCTTAGAACCGCAGTCTCGTTCTTATTTAGTTAGATGTGCTATTCCTTATGTGTCTGTGCTTCCGTGTGTGTGTGTACGCATTGTTTGTGTGCGTAATTTCAGTGTTTTCTTCACCAACCCATTTCCGTCAGTGGTCAACAGAACCAACGCCACTGTCAGAAGCCGTTGATGTAGCTCCACTCTGCTGTGGGCCTCTCTCTCTCGGATCTATCAACTGTGATGTAATGCTCTCCTCAATCAACAGCACTGCCCTGGCTGGGGAACACTAAATCACAGCTAGCCTATCAAGCGCTGCCTGCTACTCTGCATGTAACATCCCTCCCGTCCCCTCCACGGGCTGCTCTGCTCTCACTGCTCTCCCTCCAGTCAGCTCATCTACAGTCCAAACACTCAAAGAGCACTGGGATGATAGCTGAAGATTGTAATCAGTGCTAATGACCCCACTAATCAATACCACATTAAAACACTTACAGTCAAGCCCTGCTAATACAGAACTGATGCTCTGAGAAAGGTTTGTGTGGAAGATGTTTTTAAATTAGTCTCTTATCCGTCCTAATTTCTTAATGTTTCACATATCTCTGATCATATACTGTATGAGATTCTCCTTTTACTTTAGAAAGCAGCATCTGTGTGGCATACACTGCTGTTGCAATATAGAGATACATGATTTGATGCTGACTTATTCACATTCTTGCTCATGTTGGATTTGGGGTAAACTTTGAACATTGATATACTAGAGACATGATAGATCAGAAGCATAGTATATTAAGGAGAGTAAGAGACTGTTTTTTACATCAGAATTCAATGGTTCTGTGTAGAAAGACAGATGTCTTGGAATGTGTTGGGTGGACAAGAGGAAGTCACAGGATTATTATAGGGGAAGGGGATGGACTGTGGATTAGGCGAAGGAGGGGTTGAGGTCAGGTAAGATCCCCTGAAGGGAGAAATTATGGTTTATTATCCTATTACCCTCTTCCTGTGGAACCATAAGATGTAAGGATTGTAGAGAACTAGGAGTGTCTAAAGTGGAGTATATATACTTGTAGTGGTGGAAACATGTCTTTATTTGAATACAGCTGTGTCGACCCTTTGGGAAGAATTCAACTTGGTTCTCTTCTCTAGTGTCCGTGAGTCATTTACTCTGAAAAATTAGAACCTAACACTACAAATGCATGCTACAGTAGCCTAATTTGAAATCCTGTGAAACAGTATGCCCAAGCATTTTTACAATTCAGAAGACAGTGGACACAGGCAAGTAAAGCAAAGACATACTGTATATCATTTTTTTTAAAGCCACAGGGCCTCCCAGGTGGCGCAAGCGGTCTAAGGCACTGCGTTGCAGTGCTTGAGGCGTCACTACAGACCTGGGTTTGATCCCAGGTTGTGTCACAACTGGCCGTGACCAGGAGTCCGATAGGGCGGCGCACAATTGGCCCAGCGTCGTGAGGGTTTGGCCAGTTTTTTTGACTTTGCTCCTTGCCAGGCGACTGCAGGCTGACCTCGGGTCGCCAGTTGGATGGTGTTTCCTCCGACACATTGGTGCGGCTGGCTTCCGGGTTAAGCGGGCGGGTTGACCCATGACTCACCCTTCGCCTATCCCGAGTCCATTGGGGGGTTGCAGCAATAAGACAAGATCACAATTGGATATCACAAAATAAAAATAAAAATGCCACAGTTCGGTGCTCAGTATAGTTGTCTGTTATGTCTAGATGAATCCCTCAAGAGGATGGAACTATCCACCAAAGCCCCAAAAAGAGAAAAATCATCAATTGTTTGCTACTAACATTACCATAATTCTCCAGTCAGGTCCAAACCTGGATTTTATTGCTATATCAACACAACATTTCCTCAAGGCCAACAGGTCAAGTATATTCCTTCTTCACAACTCAAAAGGACTGGATCAATTTGCTATCACACCACATAGTTCTGGGCAAAGCCTGCTGTCATCCACATAAACACCGGTTTTCAGCCTAAAACACAGGGTGCTGGAAGCATGTCTGGAGCTTGTCACAACAGAAAGGCCCCCTACGAAAAGAGATGCTTTGACATGATCGATAGAGACAGAGAGGAAAACTAGCTGAGATCCTCATGCTTAAAATAGCATAGAAAATGTATGTTTAGAGTAATATTAAAATGTGTGTACTTAAATGAGCTTATAAAGCAAAACAATTATTTTTATATTATATGCATTTGTTTCCAGGGGAGTTACCATTCATAATCATATCGATGTGCTTCTAGGTAGAGAAATGCTGTTTATTATAAATCTGTTTGCAGATTGACTTGTATAAAGATTTCCACATCAAGGAACGACTTAAAAGGGGGGATATTATATAGCCTCATTTTCTCCCAGTGGTTCTAAAAGGATATTGGCAGGTGAATACTCCATGTTTCTGCATCCATTTGAGTTGTTATTGCAACAGGTGTCTCTGACAGATAAAATGTGGAGTCTGAAAAAGGATTTCAGGTAAAGGATAGGCATTTCTTATCTCAGATAACCACTTTACTCCTGTCATAGCTCTCTCTCTCTCTGAGTTGAGCAGGTGTGTTTTGTGTGTGTGTGTGTTTTAACCATGGATGTGTGTGTTTACTGTATATGTTTATACTAAATAATCTGGTCATGTTCAAGATATACTCTTCCAATCTCTAATTGTTGAGCGTGAGGGAAAATATGCCTCAAAGTAGGACCTCCCTTGGGAGCTGGTGTTTCACAGTTTAAATCTTATTACATATATGTAGCTATCCATTTGGTCTGGATTGAAGGTGTCAATACAATACTAACTTGTGTTTCTTGTGTGTTGCTCCTTGCATGTACATTTGTCTAAAGCATTTATCCGGGTCATGGATGTCTTTTGGGAGCTGGGCTTTGATATTCATTTTATCATGATATTAGATTGTTAGGCTGGTTTTAATCCTTAGGCTTCCCAAACCCACCTAGCCCTCTTAACCAGTAGCCCTCCTAACCAGTAGCCCTCCTAACCAGTAGCCCACCTAACCAGTATCCTTCCAGGCCAGTAGCCCTCTTAACCAGTAGCCATCCTAACCAGCAGCCCTCCAGGCCAGTAGCCCTCCTAACCAGTAGCCCTCCAGGCCAGTAGCCCTCCTAACCAGTAGCCCTCCAGGCCAGTAGCCCTCCTGGCCAGTAGCCCTCCAGGCCAGTAGCCCTCCTACCCAGTAGCCCTCCAGGCCGGTAGTCCTCCAGGCCAGTAGCCCTCCAAGCCCTCCAGGCCAGTAGCCCTCCTAACCAGTAGCCCTCCAGGCCATGCTAAGGTCCTCTAGTTAAGCAGTAGCAGAGATGAAATGACCTTTCAGCCAGGCAGTTAGAACATTGTTCCACAGGCTGTAGCCATCATTGGTCTGTTGGTGCTCCTTATTTGCAAAGTTTTGGCAGCTCTCCGCTTCTGTTTATTAGGCTGGCAGGCTGGGAACAGGAGGTGGGGACTATGGAAAGCTCTGATATTTGGCCAAGTAAACAATGCTTAGTGGAAGACTCTTCATCATGGTCACAGCCCCTGTCAGATACCTGTGCCGCTGCCAGTTTTTCAATTTCTCCTGGCTTCCCGTGTAATTTGCCAAGCGGAGAAATTGCAATCGTATTGCAATCTGTGTGTAATATTATTTGTTTAACACGGTCGAAAGAGTGACCTGAATGGAAATGAAGGACACCTGGGGAGGGAGGAATCACAAATGATTTGAGACACCATCACACAGGGCTGCTCTGGGGAAGAAATGTCTCCGTGTCTCATTTAAGAGGTCACCAGATGGCAGGAAAGTCACCAGTCTTTTTACCTGAAAAATATTACCCTCTTTAGCCTGAGCTGGTGTTAGCTTTGTACATTGTATTAGCAGGTCTAAGCATGCAGCTAGTAACCAGATACCATTCTGTTACCTGTGTCTGTCACATTGTGTCAATAATATGTCAGTTTTGAGGCTCTGTAGCTACCTGTAGATAGTTTTGAACATTAATACATTACTACATACTGCAAATGATATTGTATATCAAGTCATGTTTCTGTAATAGAGAGGTATTGACATGTTTTTTGGCTGCTTACTTGGTAATTCCCAGTGAGTTAGCTCCACGCCACCGCGGGCCGGCCTCAGCCTCAGATGGCATTGTGTCAGGATGAGTACAATTCACTTGGAGCATGTCAAACGGCAGCTTTGGGCTAATGGATATCCTGTGTAACCCTTGGGATGTGTCACTGCTGATAGGAGAGTGGCTGAAGTCCTGCCTGCCATTCACAGACTGTGGAATAGATAACACAGGGACAGACAGAGAGAGACATCATTTAAAGAACATGTTAGTCATTTAGCTTACAGTTAGTGCATTCATCTTAAGATAGCTAGGTGGGACAACCACATATCACAGGCACAGAAAGTAAATTTTTCCTCAATAATGTAGCTATCAGTAGAGTCAAGTGCAAGTGCTGTTTTTTTGTGTGTGTGTGTGGGGGGGGGGGGTCGAGGTGAGAAGAAGGATTATTTAAGATACTGTTTGAAGAGGTGGGGTTTCAGATGTTTTAGGAGGATGGGCAGGGACTCTTCTGTCGTAACTTCAGGGGGAAGCTGGTTCCAATATTGGGGTGCCAGGACAGAGAAGTGCTTGGACTGGGCTGAGCGGGAGCTCAGGGGTGGGAGGGCAAAGACACCTGAGGTGGGCCAAGAGAGTGGAGTGCTCGGGTTGGGGTGTAGATTTTGAGCATAGCCTGAAGATAGTGAAGGGCAGTTCCTTTTGCTGTTCCGTAGGTAGAGTAACCATCATGGTCTTGTAATGAATGTGAAGCCAGTGGAGTGTGTGGAGGAGTGGGGTGACATGAGAGAACTTGGGAAGGTTGAAAACTAGGTGGGCTGCTGCGTTCTGGATAAATTGCAGGAGTTTGATGGCACAAGCTGGGCGCAGCCCAGCCAACAGCGAGTTGCAGTAGTTCAGACGGCAGAGGACAAGTGCCTGGATTAGGACCTGTGCCACTTCCTGTGTGAGATGAATTTTTTTTAAATAATTTTAAATGTTTTATTTAACCTTTATTTAACTAGGCAATCCTACCCTGGCCAAACCCGGACAATGCTGGGCCAATTGTGCGCCGCCCTAAGGAACTCCCAATCACAGCCGGATGTGATTCAGCCTGGATTTGACCAGGGACTGTAGTGAGGCATCATGCCTCTTGCACTGAGATGCAGTGCCTTAGACCGCTGTGTCTATTAGAGGTTGACCGATTAATCGAAATGGCCGATTAATTAGGGCTGATTTCAAGTTTTCATAACAATCAGCAATCGGCATTTTTGGACACCGATCATGGCCGATTACATTGCACTTCATGAGGAGACTGCGTGGCAGGCTAACTACCTGTTATGCAATTGCAGCAAGCAGCCAAGGTAAGGTGCTAGCTAGCATTAAACTTATCTTATAAAAAACAATCAATCTTAACATAATCAATAGTTAACTACACATGGTTGATGATAATACTAGTTTATCTAGCTTGTCCTGCGGTGCATATAATCGATGCTGTGCCTGTTAATTTATCATTGAATCATAGCCTACTTCGTCAAACGGGTGATTTAACAAGTGCATTCGCGAAAAAAGCAATGTCGTTGCACCAATGTGTACCTAACCATAAACATCAACGCCTTTCTTAAAATCAATACACAAGTATATATTTTTAAACCTGCACATTTAGTTATTATTGCCTGCTAACATTAATTTATTTTAACTAGGGAAATTGTGTCACTTCTCTTGTGTTCTGTGCAACAGAGTCAGGGTATATGCAACAGTTTGGGCCGCAAGGCTTGTTGCGAACTAGACTATTTCTTCCTAACAAAGACAGCCAACTTCGCCAAACGGGGGATGATTTAACAAAAGCGTATTTGCGAAAAAAGCATACTCGTTGCACAAATGTACCTAACCATAAACATCAATGCCTTTCTTAAAATCAATACACAGAAGTTTATATTTTTAAACCTGCATATTTCATTAAAATAAATTCATGTTAGCAGGCAATATTTAACTAGGGAAATTGTGTCACTTCTCTTGCGTTCATTGCCTGCAGAGTCAGGGTATATGCAACAGTTTGGGCCGCATGGCATGTTACGAACTAATTTGCCAGAATTTTACGTAATTATGATATAACATTGAAGGTTGTGCAATGTAACAGGAGTATTTAGACTTATTGATGCCACCCGTTAGATAAAATACGGAACAGTTCCGTATTTCACTGACAGAATAAACATTTTATTTTCGAAATTATAGTTTCCGGATTTGACCATATTAATGACCTAAGGCTCGTATTTCTGTGTGTTATTATGTTATAATTAAGTCTATGATTTGATATTTGATAGAGCAGTCTGAGCGGTGGTAGGCAGCAGCAGGCTCTTAAGCATTCATTCAAACAGCACTTTTGTGCTTCAAGCATTGCGCTGTTTATGACTTCAAGCCTATCAACTCCCGATATTAGGCTGGTGTAACCGATGTGAAATGGCTAGCTAGTTAGCGGGGTGCGCGCTAAAATCGTTTTAAACGTCACTCGCTCTGAGACGTGGAGTAGTTGTTCCCCTTGCTCTGCAAGGGCCGCAGCTTTTGTGGAGCGATGGGTAACGATGCTTCGAGGGTGGCTGTTGTCGATGTGTTGCTGGTCCGAGCCCAGGTAGGGGCGAGGAGAGGGACGGAAGCTATACTGTTACACTGGCAATACTAAAGTGCCTATAAGAACATCCAATAGTCAAAAGTATATGAAATACAAATGGTATAGAGAGAAATAGTCCTATAATTCCTATAATAACCTCAACTTAAAACTTCTTACCTGGGAATATTGAAGACTCATGTTAAAAGGAACCACCAGCTTTCATATGTTCTCATGTTCTGAGCAAGGAACTTAAACGTTAGCTTTTTTCATGGCACATATTGCACTTTTACTTTCTTCTCCAACACGTTGTTTTTGCATTATTTAAACCAAATTGAACATGTTTCATTATTTATTTGAGGCTAAATTGATTTGATTGATGTATTATATTAAGTTAAAATAAAAGTGTTCATTCAGTATTGTTGTAATTGTCATTATTTCAAATAAATGTAATTTAATGTAAAAAAAAATTGGTTGATTAATCGGTATCGGCTTTTTTTGGTCCTCCAATAACCGGTATCGGTATTCGCGTTGAAAAATCATAATCGGTCGACCTCTAGTTTCTATCTCGGGAGATAGGGTCGTACTCTACGGATGTTGTAGAGCATGAACCTGCAGGAGCGGGTTACTGCTTTGATGTTTGCAGAGAACGACAGGGTGTTGTCCAGGGTCACGCGAAGGTTCTTTGCACTCTGGGAGGGCGACACTATGGAGTTGTCAACCGTGTTTTAGAGGTCTTTGAGCGGGGAGGAAAAGCAGTTCAGTCTTATCGAGGCTTGAGGTGGTGGGCCGACATCCATGTTGAGATATCTGCAAGTAATGCAGAGATGCGTGTCGCCACCTGGGTGTCAGAAGGGGGAAGGAGAAAAGTAGTTGAGTGTCACCTGCATAGCAATGATAGGAGAGACCGTCTGCCAGAGCCGAGTGACTTCGTGTATAGAGAGAAGAGGAGAGGGCCTAGAACCGAGCCCTGGGGGACACCAGTAGTGAGAGTATGTGGTGCAGACACCGATCCTCTCTACGTCATTAGGTAGGAGCGGCCTGCCAGGTAGGATGGAATACAAGAGTGTGCAGAGCCTGAGACGCTCAGCCCTCAGAGGGTGGAGAGGAGGATCTGATGGTTCATTGTGTCAAAAACAGCGGATAGATCTAGGAGGATGAGAACAGAGGAGAGAGAGTCAACTTTGGCAGTGCTGAGAGCCTCCATAACACAGAGAAGAGCAGTGGAGCATTAAGGAGGGAGGAGAAGGTGGAAAATAGTTTCCTAGTGTTAGAGGCAGAAGCTTGAAATGTAGAGTGGTAGAAAGTGGCTTTAGTGGATACAGAGGACGATACAGGGGATACAGCAGATACAGCGGATACAGCAGATACAGAGGAAGAGAAGGTAGAGAAGAGGGAGTGAAAGGATGATAGGTCCTCCGGAAGTTTAGTTCTCCTCCATTTTCGCTCAGCTGCCCGCAGCCCTGTTCTGTAAGATCACAATGAGTCACTCAGCCACGGAGCAGGACGGGAAGGCCAAGCCGACCGGGAGGAAAGGGGACAGTGTGAGTCATAGAATGCGGAAAGGGAGGAGAGGAGGGTCGAAGAGGCAGAATCAGGAGACAGAAGGTAGGATTTAGCAGAAAGGAGAGATGTTAGGATAGAAGAGGAGAGAGTAGTGGGAGAGAGAGTGAAGATTGCGACAGTGCATGACCATCTGGGTAGGGGCTGAGTGGTTAGGGTTGGAGGAAAGGAAGACAGAAAAGGAAACAAAGTAGTAATCAGAGACCTGGAGGGAGGTTGCAGTGAGATTAGTAGGCGAGCAGACTCTAGTAAAGATGAGGTCAAGCGTATTGCCTGCCTTGTGAGTTGGAGGGGCTTGTGAAAGGGTGAGGTCAAAAAAGGCACGGAGAGAGAGTTGTAAAGAAATGAATCGAAGGCAGGCGTCGGGAGGTTGAAGTCACCAAGTACGAAGAGCGGTGAGCCATCGTCAGGAAATGAGCTTATCATGGTGTCAAGCTCATTGAGGAACTCTCCAAGGGCACCTGGTGGGCGATAGATGCCTTTAATGTTAAGCTTGAGTGGACAAGTGACAGTGACAACATGGAATTCAAATGAGGAGTTGGACAGGTGAGGGACAGGTGAGACAGAGAAAAGAGAAAATCTCAATTTTGGAGAAATTAGTAGACCTGTGCCACCACTGTGACGACCAGATGCTCTCGGACTATGAGAGAAAACATAGTCAGATGAAGAAAGAGCAGCTGGAGTAGCAGTGTTCTCTGGGGTGATCCATGTCACCGTCAGGGCCAAAATGTCAAGGGACTGAAGGGCAGCATAGGCTGAGATGAACTCAGCATTCTTCACCGCGGATCAGCATTTCCAAACGCTGCCAGAGTAACGGAATTCCACATGGGTTGTGCGCGCAGGGTACACTAAATTAGAAGGGTTGAAGGCAAGGGGTGGGGAGTGTCTGTAAAGCCTACAGGGAGAAGTGTGAAGAGGTATAGAAAACACACACATAGTTGACAAAGCTACAAAATAGCAACATTTGATAATCTGTAAATAACTAGGTAAAATACTCAAGTGAATGAGTTATGTGGAGTCTCCCTCTATTTCCTTCCTCTAACAACTCTTGCAGAACAGTCTTTGTTTCGGCGATGGTCTTAGTTTTGCGACACAACCGCCACTGACACAGCCACCGCTGATAAACCAGGGGAAACTGAATAACTAACAATAAATGCTAATTTCCTAGCAGAGGTGGAGAGCACACCTCAATGTACTAATTGCTAATTGCCTAGGAGAGGTGAAACCCCTCCCCCCCAATACAGTAACTGATTACCAAAACAAGTCTCAAATTGCCCTGCCCCTTGATCCTGGTTGATGTGTCAACAACTATCTGCAAATTATGAGAAGTCAGCAGTTCACACACCAAGTAGGCCACTGGGAAAACAGACAGCACTTAAAGGAGATGGCCCTAGCTAGAAAAAAGACTACTAGACCCCAACAGATAAAGACAAAACAAATAAGAATTATCACTCCTAGAGTTATCAGGAATACTCTAGCTATAGAATGACAGACAGACAGACAGACAGACAGACAGACAGACAGACAGACAGACAGACAGACAGACAGACAGACAGACAGACAGACAACAGATTAAACAGCAAAGCACCGCACATGTCTCTCTGAAGCTCCACTTCCCAACACAGCCTGTTGATTTAGCTGATTGGAGACAGGGCCACTTAAACAAAACACAGAGTACAGGAACCCTTGTGGAGTGTGTTGCCAGACATGATGGGTTAGTGGCAGTGTTATTGTTAGTGTAACAGACCTCTGTTGGCTTCAGCATGGCAGACGTGACCTTTTGAGAACCATTGGAATAACTGCTGGAATAAGAGCATTAGGTGGGCTGGGAGATGAGTGGAAACAAGCTGACATTACTGACCATCTGCTTCAGTGGGCAGAGAGGGTCATGGCAGTGCCCACTACCTGCATAGCATCAGGCAGCCTCAACAGTAAGCTAGTCCAGTTGACCTGGGGACCAATAATACAGTACCAATGCCATAGACCAACCTGGCATGACACGCACCAGACCACACTGCATCAGTTGATCCATAGCAAACACACGGTTGTTGTGTTGACCTCCAAGCAAAGGACAGCTTTGAAGTTGCTTCGGTTTTTCTTTGAGTTCCCTTGAAATGTCATTGCACAATTAAACTGTAGGCCTATAGCAAGTTCTGGTATTGCATTAAATCTGTCCTTGGGAGATGTCATTGTTCAGCCACCTATTTGCAGTGGATGCATAGAGAGCACATTGTGTTTGTATCCTTCATGGTTTTGTTGTGACTCATTCAGAGAGCATGCAGGCCAGTGGTGTTATCAGGATACTGCGCTCCTCTAGCTTAGTAATGGCAGCGCTTTAAACTTGGTGCTAGCCTCCAGTACTGTATCAGCATGGCCCTGTTCCAGCATGTCATTTGGTCAAAGAGCCTGAACCAGCCAGCAGCAGAATTAATGACTGCATATCCCATTACCTCCAGTGCTGGGGTTAGCATTTTGTCCTCTCGCAGCAAGGAAAGATGGAGGGCTGCTGGAGTTTCAAAACTCTAGCTAGCTGCTTTAGTGGGCAGGACAAGCAAACAATACAAGAGCTTGTTGTGTACTGTGTGTTCCCGTCCTCAAATAAGAATTAAGCTTCATAAGAAGACCTGGTAAGTCTCTGTTTGTTCCACAGTAACAGGGATAAGAAGCTAATGTTGTGTTCTGATGCTGAGTCGTCCAGCCAGCGCTGACCAGCAGAGTAGTTTCAGCGTGACTCTTCCCACTCTTTCTGGTGGTTAGCTAACACTCCTCCTCCTTGGACCTTCTCCCCAGGACGATTCCATGATGGATGGTGGGATTGTTATTCAGCATTCCTGTGCTCCGCTCTGCTGCCAAACTCCTGTCTTCTCCGATGGCCATTGTTCTCCGGTCGACTGAAAGAGTCACCTTTAGCCGATTGAAATAAATGAGAGATGACCAAACTGAGACATTAATTACAAAGTTTATCTCCCGGCTGAAGTACACCAATAAAGGACTCTAATAAGGCATCCATCATAGCACCCATTCTGTATTTGGCTAAGGGCAGCGACCAGGGGTCAGGCCATGTGATGAATGAAAGTCAGTGGAGAAACCAGAGAGAGTAAGCAGAGATGCTGCTGTATACAAGCCTTCCAAGGCTACTCTCTGCCTTAGACCTCCCATTTTAAGAGTACAATTTGGAAGCTGGAACAGCAGAATACAATTTATTTTGTTCTTGTATCTCTGGGGCTGATAGAGCAACTTTAGTGATAGACGGGGGGGAAATGTGTTTTCCCTGGAGCAGTGCAGAGTAACATTTCGTACTGCAACTGTCTTACAATAGCTATTGCTTGGAAAATAAAACACCCCTGGTTATGTATTTGGCTAATTGTGAGTCATTGTGCAATGTACACACTTGTACTGTGCTGTCAGGTGTGTCTCTATATAAGGTTAGTTTTCATTCAGAAGTTGTGTGAAGTATATGACCCGTGTTATCATTTTAGAATGTTTCTAGTTCTATCATTTTAATTTGCTGGTCAGGTGTTCAGACCAAGTGGTTCATGTCTCTCTCTATGCCTGTTTGGCTTAGCTAAACTGAGCTCAGGAGTACCCAGGTCTGACAAGTTCAGTAAAGCTCAATAAAATCCTCTCTGCTCCTATAATTTCTCCATAAAGTCAGAAAGGAGATAACTTCACCCAAATAAGTTGAGGTTCCGGAGATGCTGCAATGAGCTGACAGCCAGTATTCCTTTTGCCTCTTTATTTCTATGAGCTGCAGACCATTTTTTTTGTTATTTTTGTATTGGCTCACTGGTAGTACAAGCACGTCTAAGAAAGAAGGTTATTACTGTACATGTAAAAGAGTGCACAAACACTGTGGTCAAATACCTGTACTAACATACTGTAAACAACATACTTAATGAGTATACACTACATACTAAACTTAGCAAAAAAAGAAACATCCTCTCACTGTCAACTGCATTTATTTTCTGTAAACTTAACATGTGTAAATATTTGTATGAACATAACATGATTCAACAACTGAGACATAAACTGAACAAGTTCCACGGACATGCGACTAACAGAATTGGAATAATGTGTCCCTGAACAAAGGGGGGGGGGTCAAAATCAGAAGTAACAGTCAGTATCTGGTGTGGTCACCAGCTGCATCAAGTACATCTCAGTGCATCTCCTCCTCATGGACTGCACCAGATTTGCCAGTTCTTGCTGTGAGATGTTACCCCACTCTTCCACCAAGGCCCCTGCAAGTTCCCAGACATTTCGGGGGGGAACCGCCCTAGCCCTCACCCTTTGATCCAACAGGTCCCAGACGTGCTCAATGGGATTGAGATCCGGGCTTTTCGCTGGCCATGACAAAACACTGACATTCCTGTCTGCAGGAAATCAAGCACAGAACAAGCAGTATGGCTGGTGGTATTGTCATGCTGGAGGGTCATGTCAGGATGAGCCTGCAGGAAGGGTACCACATGAGGGAGGAGGATGTCTTCCCTGTAACGCACAGCGTTGAGATTGCCTGCAATGACAACAAGCTCAGTCTGATGATGTTGTAACACACCGCCCCAGACCATGACGGACCCTCCACCTGGTGAGACAAAACCGTGACTTGTCAGTGAAGAGCACTTTTTTGCCAGTCCTGTCTGGTCCAGCGATGGTGGGTTTGCAAAATCCCTATTTGCCATGCAAATTAACTGAATCCCCAAAAAACATTTCCACTGCATTTCAGCCCTGCCACAAAAGGACCAGCTGACATCATGTCAGTGATTATCTTGTTAACACAGGTGTGAGTGTTGACGAGGACAAGGCTGGAGATCACTCTGTCATGCTGATTGAGTTCGAATAACAGACTGGAAGCTTCAAAAGGAGGGGGGTTCTTGGAATCATTGTTCTTCCTCTGTCATCCATTGGTTACCTGCAAGGAAACACGTGCCGTCATCATTGCTTTGCACAAAAAGGGCTTCACAGGCAAGGATATTGCTGCCAGTAAGATTGCACCTAAATCAACCATTTATCGGATCATCAAGAACTTAAAGGAGAGCGGTTCAATTGTAGTGAAGAAGGCTTCAGGGCACCCAAGAAAGTCCAGCAAGCGCCAGAACCGTCTCCTAAAGTTGATTCAACTGCGGGATTGGGGCACCACCAGTACAGGATCAGGGCACCAGGCAGCAGGCAGGTGTGAGAGCATCTCCACGCAGTGAGGCGAAGACTTTTGGAGGATGGCCTGATGCCAAGAAGGGCAGCAAAGAAGCCACTTCTCTCCAGGAAAAACATCAGGGACAGACTGATATTCTGCAAAAGGTACAGAGATTGGACTGCTGAGGACTGGGGTAAAGTCATTTTCCCTGATGAATCCCCTTTCCGATTGTTTGGGGCATCCGGAAAAAAGCTTGTCCGGAGAAGACAAGGTGAGCGCTACCATCAGTCCTGTGTCGTGCCAACAGTAAAACATCCTGAGACCATTCATGTGTGGGGTTGCTTCTCAGCCAAGGGAGTGGGCTCACTCAAAATTTTGCCTAAGAACACAGCCATGAATAAAGAATGGTACCAACACATCCTCCGAAAACAACTTCTCCCAACCATCCAGGAACAGTTTGGTGACGAACTATGCCATTTCCAGCACTTGCCATAAGGCAAAAGTGATAACTAAGTGGCTTGGGGAACAAAACATCGATATTTTGGGTCCATGGCCAGGAATCTCCCCAGACCTTAATCCCATTTGGAACTTGTGGTCAATCCTAAAGAGGCGGGTGGACAAACAAAACCCCCCAAATTCTGACAAACTCCGAGCATTGATTATGCAAGAATGGGCTGCCATCAGTTTGCTTGGAGTTTGTCAGAATTTGGGGGGTTTTGTTTGTCCACCCGCCTCTTTAGGATTGACCACAAGTTCCAAATGGGATTAAGGTCTGGGGAGTTTCCTGGCCATGGATGTGGCCCAGAAGTTAATTGACAGCATGCCAGGGCGGATTGCAGAGGTCTTGAAAGAGAAAAACTGAAAGCGTGAACCACTGCTTTTAATCAGGGCAAGGCGACCGGTAACATGACCTGAATACAAACAGTGTAGCTATTCCCTCCGCAAGGCAATCAAACAAGCTAAGCATCAGTATAGAGACAAAGTAGAGTCACATATCAACGGCTCAGACACGAGAGGTATGTGGCAGGGTCTGCAGTCAATCACGGACTACAAAAAGAAAACCAGCCTCGACACGGACCACGATGTCCTTCTCCCAGACAAACTAAACAACTTCTTTGCTCGCTTTGAGGTCAATACAGTGCCAACGACACGGCCCGCTACCAAAACCTGCGGGCTCTCCTTCTCCACAGCCAACGTGAGTAAAGCATTTAAACATGTTAAACATTAAACATTTAAACATTTAACATTTAAACATCGCAGTGCTGCAGGCCCAGAAGCAATGCGCAGACCAGCTGGCTGGTGTGTTTACGGACATATTCAATCAGTCCTTATCCCAGTCTGCTGTTCCCACATGCTTCAAGAGGGCCACCATTGTTCCAGTTCCCAAGAAAGCTAAGGTACCTGAGCTAAATGATGATCGCCCCGTAGCACTCACCTCCGTCATCATGAAGTGCTTTGAGAGACTAGTCAATGATCATATCACCTCCACCCTACCTGACACCCTAGACCCACTCCAATTTGCTTACCGCCCCAATAGGTCCACAGACGCAATCGCAATCATGCTGCACACTGCCCTAACCCACCTGGACAAGAGGAATACCTATGTATTTAACACCATAGTACCCTCCAAACTCATTAAGCTCAAGACTCTGGGTCTCAATCCCTCCCTGTGCAACTGGGTCCTGGACTTCCTGACGGTCCGCCCCCAGGTGGTGAGGGTAGGAAACAACATCTCCACCCCGTTCATCCTCAACACTGGGGCCCCACAAGGGTGCGTTCTCAGCCCTCTCCTGTACTCCTGTACTGCGTGGCCATGCACGCCTCCAACTCAATCATCAAGTTTGCAGGCGACATTACAGTGGTAGGCTTGATTTCCAACAACGACGAGACGGCCTACAGGGAGGAGGTGAGGGCCCTCGGAGTGTGGTGTCAGGAAAACAACCTCACACTCAACGCCAACAAAACAATGGAGATGATTGTGGACTTCAGGAAACAGCAGAGGGTGCACCATCCTATCCACATCGACGGGACAGTAGTGGAGAAGGTGGAAAGTTCCTCGGCGTACACATCATGGAAAAACTGAAATGGTCCACCTACACAGACAGTGTGGTGAAGATGGCGCAACAGCACCCCAGGAGGCTAAAGAAATTTGGCTTGTCACCAAAAACACTCACAAGCTTCTACAGATGCACAATCGAGAGCATCCTGTCGGGCTGTATCACCACCTGGTACGGCAACTGTTCCGCCCACAACCATAAGGCTCTCCAGAGGGTAGTGAGGTCTGCACAACGCATCACCGGGGGCAAACTACCTGCTCTCCAGGACACCTACACCACCCGATGTCACAGGAAGGCCAAAAAGATCATCAAGGACAACAACCACCCGAGCCACTGCCTGTTAACCCCGCTATCATCCAGAAGGTGAGGTCAGTACAGGTGCATCAAAGCAGGGACCGAGAGACTGAAAAATAGCTTCTATCACAAGGTCATCAGACTGTTAAACAGCCACCACTAACATTGAGTGTCTGCTGCCATACATGTAAAAAATGTATCACTAGCAACTTTAAACAATGCCACTTAATATAATGTTTACATACCTTACATTACTCATCTCATATGTATATACTGTACTCTATACCATCTACTGCATCTTGTCTATGCCGTTCTGTACCATCACTCATTCATATATCTTTATGTACATATTCTTCATCCCTTTACACTTGTGTGTATAAGGTAGCTGTTGTGAAATTGTTAGGTTAGATTACTCGTTGGTTATTACTGCATTGTCTGAACTAGAAGTACAAGCATTTCGCTACACTCACATTAACATCTGCTAACCATGTGTATGTGACAAATAACATTTGATTTGATTTGATTTTGACATCTCCTCTGCTGCACCAGTAAGATTGCACCAGCTGTCTCCCGTTTGCTTTCTAATGCCTTCTTTCTTTGTTAACATTTTATTATCTGTCTGATAGCAGCATAACCTGAGGCCATGCTCTGAGCTCTGAGTCCAGCCGTGGAGGCACTATTGGCCTATGTTGCCAGCCACAGAGAGATTTGCCAGTACTTTAAAGTTACAGGAATCATTTTTGTATATTGCCAGATGATAAATGAAGTAACTTTATTTATGACAAAGTAATATCAAAGGAAGAATATAGAAGTACTCTGCTTTATTAGACTCTTGCTAAGAGTGTATTAAGTGTAACTTATTGAGTGTTGTTTGAGCTGAGAAGTTTAAGAGGATAGCTAGAGAAGCTCTCATTTTCTTCATGCTCTCCAAGACTCAATAACCTGCCTAATACCATGATCTTATTTGTGAGGTATGAGAGCTATGTGTTGAGTGTAGTTCTATCTGAATTTTTTTTATTTTTATATTGAAAGTCTATATTGTGATCACTCTTTGGTTGGGGGCTGATTAAATGGATGAGGAAGGAATCTGTGCCATACAGAGCTTCTGAAGTTAAAGGGATACTTCAGAATTTTGGCAATGTGGCCCTTTATCCACTTCCACAGAGTCAGATGAACTTGTTGATACCATTTTTATGTCTCTGCACTTGAAGGAAGTTGCTAACTAGAGCTAGCGCAATTGCTAATTAATCTGCTGGGAGATACCCATAGACTTCCAGTCATTGTGATAATGCTAGATAGCATTGGCTCGCAAAACTACTTCTAACTTCCTTCGTACTGGACACAGAGACATACAAATTGTATCCACGAGTTAATCTGACTCTGCAGAAGTAGATAATTATCATTGCCAAAATCCCGAAGTATCCCTTTAAGTCAAGGCTATGGGCTGTGCAGAAGAAATAAAAGGCAATCCCATTAGAGCTGATTAAAGCAAATGTTTCTGATATAAAACTGCTCCTTTTAATCACATACCGGGGTGTTCTCATGCACACTGTGTATCGCACAAGCCGGAAAACACATTTATCAGTTTAAAAAATGACCACCACACCACCACACATTATGCAAAGCAACAGCTTTCCCTATCATATGCAAAACAGGCTTTTTACTCATAAAGATCCATTATTCACTTACTTGCTTGCATATCCAATTACAAAATGCACTTCCCTCATTCGGACAATCATAGGCCCTAATGAAAAATCTCAGAGGTATAAATTAGTAACAGCAGAGGGTAACATAACTTATCTTTTCATGTTACTTTAATGTTTGTCATTGATGACTTTCTGTGTAGTACACCGCATCTGAAAACTTCCTGTGATCTGGGATATGGGTCATGATCACTTCCTGTTTTGTGCTCTGCCAACTGACTCTGTGCTGCGACTTATCTGGGATCCGCTGTTCCCCGTCCCTGGGCCCGGCGCCAAGGGCATCATGTACCTACACACCGAGATGTCTGTGATAACTTTCTGGGGAGTGAGCTATGTCTCTGACTACTTCCTGTGGAGTGAGATATGTCTGTGACAACTTCCTGTAGTGTGAGCTATGTCTGTGACAACTTCCTGTAGAGCTGAATGTGAATGTGATACAGTAACAGATGCCAATTCTGCTCTTCCCTGGCTCTCACCTTGGTATGGTTCTTTTCAGAACACTGGCAAAAGAGATAGATAAATCTGTACTGTTGATCAGGATAACATAAGCTTAGAGTGGAGATTTTCAAATCTCTTCACCAATGCACACTGCTAAGTTTCCATATTACCCTTCCACATATTAATGTATGCATTGATGGAAACCGGAATAGTGTGAGGCCCTACATGTTAGGACATAAATCAATGTTGGCCGTCCTTCCCTGCCAGTGCAGTGGTACTGTAGGTAACACTGTGGCCTAGCCTAAGCTGTGTGTCTGTCTGCCCAGGGCAAGGTGTCATGTTGTAGCCTTAGCTGAGGAAACTTCCCCAGCTCATCAGTCATGGAGCAGAGCTAAAGCTAAACCTCTGATTTTTTTGCTGAAGATTTTAAGAATGCTCAGGTGAAAGGTCATACGTAGAATCAGAAAGCCTGTGGGGAAAATCTCATTTGATTTTGAGTTCAACTCAGAGTAAGGCTGAGTGTGTTTCTGTGGAAACAGTGCCTGAAGCCTTGGTTTCCTGCCAGTTTGAACCTGGCATTGCATGTGCGCTCAGCGTGCAGTTCATTTCTAGGCTAGCAGATTTAAATATCCACCTCAAGTTCACACTTCACTCAGCTGTGATGGCATTATTTTATGGGGATTAGAAGAAAAAATGTAGCTGTGCATTTTGTTTGGTTACATTTTTCATACATTTCTTTGGGATGATGCCAAAAAAACAAAAATCAGAATTTAGACGCAATTACTGCTCTAGTATTTTCCAAAGTAATGAATGGACTGTGTACACTTTCGAGTGTGTTTGTGCTTTTCAGTTTGTTGAATAATGCATATTGGAATGACTGTGTGACGTGAAAAAAATGCATTCAGTTAAAATTCTAAACAGGATTGCAATCATGAGGAAGTATTTGATGGTGGAGATGTTGACAAGACAAGTGTTTGTTCATTGGGTTGTAATAATCTGTAATCAGAGCACAGTAAATGTGTTTTCCATCAGTCTGTTTTCTAGCGCAGATAGATTTGAAAAATTGCTCCAGGACTCCGATCAAACACCGGACTCAATTGTATTAGCACAGTTTGTAAACAGTGTTTAACTGTGTAATCAAAATCCTTTTCAGACACAATAAAAGCAAAACGTATTATCCTGTTTGGATTTGGAGGTAATGGGGCTTGTAGCTTCAAGCCACATCACTGCTACACCTGTAGGTTTATATGTACTATACTCTATGTCCACTCACATCCACTCACAGAGGTGGGAGTGTCTTACAAGACCAGCTCCGAAGTTCACGCCACTGGCTGTTGTCCTTTACTGTTGCCTTAGAAAAGGGGTCAACCTGAGTGACACGTTGTCATGTTGTGGATCAAATGCCACTCTATTCTCTAGTGGACAACGTGGTGCACATAGTGGACACAGACCAAAAGAAGTTCACTATATAGAGAAAAGGGTGCCATTTGGGATGCAGCCCTGGTCTAGGCCCTGAAGAGTCTCAACCTCTAGTATCCACTCAAACAATGTACTGTAGGTCATCTTTGGCAGTGTAGAGGGTAGTAGAGCCAATTCAAGCCAAGATGCCTAAAACAGAAAGCGCCTGAGGCTGAGGTTGGCTGGGGGATGAGATGGTTCACAGTCTAAGATCCAGCTCTCATCTTCAGGGAACAAATGAGGAAATTCAGTCAATTTGCTATTGTTTCAATCCTATTGTATAGCCTATCTACTATAGAGTGCAGACATGTATCAGACATCAATGGAACAATCAATTACAAAGGCACTTTATGTGTACATCTACACACTCCATTTAAACTCTTTGGAGGTGTACTGTAGCGTAGCCTATAGGTGCAAAACAATGGTGAGTGTATTACACATGCTCTACAACATCCGTAGAGTATGACCCTACCTCACACAGGAAGTGGCGCAGCTCCTACTCCAGGCTCTTGTCATCTCCCATCTGGACTACTGCAACTCGCTGTTGGCTGGGCTCCCCGCTACTGCCATCAAACCACTGAAAATAATAAATTAAATAAACTAAAGTTTAAAAAAATAAATAATAATAACATGCAATAAATATACAAGTGGAACCAGCTTCCTCCTAAAGCTAGGACAGTAAAGTCCCTGCCCATCTTCCAAAAACACCTAAAACCCTACCCCGTCATAGAGTATCTTAAATAATCCATGGCACCTCCCCTCGCAACCCCTCCTAAGAAATGCTTATCGTGAACTAATGCTCGCACTTGACTCCCCCCCCCCCCCCCCCCCTACTACCACTGACTTTGCTGGTAGCTTACTTTGAGGAAAAATGTACTTACTATAACTGAGATATGTGGTTGTCCCACCTAGCTATCTTAAGATGATTGCACTAACTGTAAATCACTCTGGATAAGAGTGTCTGCTAAATGACTCAAACGTAAATGTAAACATTTAGTTTGGTAGTAGAGAGGCCTGCTGTATCTGGCGGGATGAGAGTTCACTCTCTGTCTAATCAGAGGATTATAGAAGACTTCAGTCTGGACCAGCAAGTCAGTTGTAAACCCAGGGCCATGTTTTGTGTCCTGAATGGCAGGGCTCTGGTCAAAAGTCATGCACTTTGTAGGGAATAGGGTTCCATTTGGGATACTGCCATGCTCTGCCCACTCACAGATGGTCCTGAAAAGAATACTAATACTCAGGCAAGACTTTTCTCTGTGGGTTTCTGGTGCATGGGGGCTATTAAAGTTAGACAAGGCTAGTTTGATGAGTAGAATTGTTTTAATTTGGCACTGTACTGAAACTGTAAGAACTGTGTGGAATATGTAACACCAACTTCCAATTTAATTAAATGCCAAAGATCTGCTAATATTTCATATTAGATTGATTGCGAATGCATTGTAAGAGCCATTTGTTGTGGCGAACTAGTGCACTTGAACTTTCCATGGAGAGTGTTTTATTTACACAGGAGCGTGGTGGCCACTTTGCAAGCACACCAGCTCTGCTGAGAGGAGAGAGTACATTACATTCATCTGACTAATGAGCTATCACATCAAATAAATACATCTACAAGAACAATAATGTATTTTAATAAGAAATGCTTAAGGCTGTTGGAATGAAAAATTACCTCTCAGAAGTCCTACACTATAAAATAAATCTGAAGTTGATTTTAATAATTGATCAGTGAGAACGTTCTTGGAGAGAAGAGAGCTTTGCTGATAAGCAGCATAATTGGTTTTTAGGGTTTGAATCGCAAAATCCTATTGATCGTCTTTGAATAACGCTTAGTGGAAGAGTCTCAGACTTAGGGATTGTTTATGGATCGTTGTTGACCTTAGCATTGCCCTTGGATATTGTGTTTAAGACTGAAATTGGCTGCCAAATCTGCACATGATAAACCCAAAGAGACAGCAAACTATAAAGTGGAGAGATTTAGCTGCTCTCAGCTTTATTTTAAGCCAACAAACACATACATCATCATCAGGAACAACTAGCCTAGCACTAGGCAGCTTCACCCTCAGGAGGGTCTCATGTTCTCATTCGTCACTGTTGATTGAACATGAACGCTTCAAATCACACGAGAGAGAAAATGAAAGTGGGAATTTAGCTGAAAGATTTGGTGAATGGAGTGTGTGTCAACAAATAACATATCTATTTTAGAAATAATGTTTTAGATGGTATTTGATCCCTCTATGAGGTCTGGAATGCTCAGACTCAATCTCCTTGCCATTATGCTCTCATATGTTGATGCAGAAGGGATCTGCCAGCAGAATTATAGAGGTTTGGGTAAAACAAAATAAAAGCTAACTGAAAGCCGACCAGTTATTGAACAGCTGTGGCTCTTGAACACAACACATGGAATACTCAATGCCCTCCCCTCACCATTAACCCCAAGGGAGAACTTCTGTTATGGTACAGACATCAAATCATCAAGTAGTCATCTCTCCTTTAGATACTATGCTGTCCCTCTCTAGTATAATATATCCTAACAATCTGCTTTCTGCTTATTTGCTGAGGACAAGATGTCCAGAAAGAGCCAGAATGCTTTATGAAGTGGACTCTTTTCACTCCACTGCCAAACCGACGTACAACACTCTGAGATTCCAATCAAACGGAAATGGAAATTTGAGCAGCTTAAGATGAAGCACTCCCCCCCCCCCCAAGAGCTTGTTAGTACTCTGCCAAATGAGTGTTTCTCATTTCCATTGCAACTGCATCATGGGTGTACTGGCATATGATTATAGTGTCACTGCGATATAGTGTCACTGAGTAGTTTCACTCCTACATTATATACTTTTAAATTGTTAAAACTGTCTGTTTGAACAATTTAACATCCCGTCAAAATGAGGTGAGCATACTGTAGATGCTGACACAAGTGACTCTTCACAATAAGTTCCATCTTGCATTTTCAAAGCTTTTTTCCTCTATTTATTGATGTGTTTCCATCCTCAAAAGACATGTTGCTTTTCTTTCTACTGCACCTGGAAGACTAATGGAGATTTTACCTCCACTGCAGTCAATAGTTTTTGATGTAGCTGTATTCAGTTTATTTATGGGTAAAGCAGTTCACTGTCAGAGACATGCACCTTTCAAAACCCGCTGTGAGAAGAAACTCAAAGAGTTTGAAGGCAAAGACAAAGGAGGGAAGTGATGAAAGAGTGAGACATTCAGTGGAACAGCTAAAAACAACAAGGTAGAAAACATGGTAGATTTCAGTTTATGGAGGAGTTGTAACTTTAAAACGGCTGCTGCCGATGCTTAATGACAATGATATATTCATGAGCAGTGTTCATGAGCAGAGTTCTTCCTTCTCTTGGTTTAGGCCATATCAACATATAGCTGCTACCCGGTTCTCTACATACATATCAGTATTTAATCAGTGTGCAGCACACAAATGTACAGTGTGGCTGAAGAGTTATGCAGTCAGTGTATATTTGAATCATATGTTCCTGAATTATCCTAACATCCATGTGTCCCCAAGTACTCACCAGTTCCTGGGTGAGTGGGCGTGCATTTTAAGGTGTGATTTAAGGGACCTAGAATTAACAGTGGATTACAGGTGACTAGGAGGCTTGTGTGAATCTCTTTCCTGTGTCTCTCTTTGGGTCTGCAGCACACACACTGCCTTTGAAGTGGTGTCACTTTTAAAATATCTCAGTTCTCTCATGTTTAACCATGGGGGTTAGAGTCGTTCCAGGATTTGGGAAAAATGTTAGGAGATGAAAGCTAACACAATGTGAGCACCCCTTTGGAAAGAGTTTTCCAAATAATTAATCATGACTTGTTAGAACAAGAGATGAACAGCAGTTCAGACTGTAAGGACTGATCTTAGTTCAGTCTCTGTATGATCAATGTACAGAGGTAATGAACTGAATGAGAGGCAGAGCCAGATAGATGCTGATCTGTCTTTGCTCGCTACACTAGACTGACTAACTGTATAGTACCACAGTGCTCGCTACAGTAGACTGACTAACTGTATAGTACCACAGTGCTCGCTACACTAGACTGACTAACTGTATAGTACCACAGTGCTCGTTACAGTAGACTGACTAACTGTATAGTACCACAGTACCAGCTACTCTAGATTGACTGACTATATAGTACACAGTACTAGCTACGCTTGATTGACTGACTGTATAGTACACAGTACTAGCTACACTAGACTGACTGACTATATAGTACCACAGTACCAGCTACTCTAGATTGACTGACTATATAGTACACAGTACTAGCTACGCTTGATTGACTGACTATATAGTACACAGTACTAGCTACACTAGATTGACTGACTGTATAGTACCACAGTACCAGCTACTCTAGATTGACTGACTGTATAGTATCACAGTACTAGCTACGCTTGTTTGACTGAATGTATAGTAATATAGTGCTCGCTACTCTAGACTGACTGACTGTATAGTAATATAGTTCTCACTACTCTAGATTGACTGACTGTATAGTAATATAGTGCTCGCTACTCTAGACTGACTGACTGTATAGTAATATAGTTCTCACTACTCTAGATTGACTGACTGTATAGTAATATAGTGCTCGCTACTCTAGATTGACTGACTGTATAGTAATATAGTGCTCGCTACAATAGATTGACTGACTGTATAGTAATATAGTGCTCACTACTCTAGATTGACTGACTGTATAGTAATATAGTGCTCGCTACTCTAGATTGACTGACTGTATAGTAATATAGTGCTCGCTACAATAGATTGACTGACTGTATAGTAATATAGTGCTCACTACTCTAGATTGACTGACTGTATAGTAATATAGTTCTCACTGCACTAGATTGACTGACTGTATAGTACCACAGTACTAGCTACACGAGATTGACTGACTGTATAGTATCACAGTACTAGCTACACTTGATTGACTGACTGTATAGTAATATAGTGCTCACTACTCTAGATTGACTGACTCTATAGTAATATAGTTCTCACTGCACTAGACTGACTGACTGTATAGTACCACAGGACTAGCTACACTAGACTGACTGACTGTATAGTACCACAGTACTAGCTACACTAGATTGACTGACTGTATAGTTCCACAGGGCTAGTTACACTAGATTGACTGACTGTATAGTACCACAGGACTAGTTACACTAGATTGACTGACTGTATAGCACCACAGGACTAGTTACACTAGATTGACTGACTGTATAGTACCACAGGACTAGCTACTCTTGATTGACTGACTCTATAGTAATATAGTGCTCACTACTCTGGATTGACTGACTGTATAGAAATATAGTGCTACCTACTCTAGATTGACTGACTGTATAGTAATATAGTGCTCACTACTCTAGATTGACTGACTGTATAGTACCACAGGACTAGCTACTCTTGATTGACTGACTCTATAGTAATATAGTGCTCACTACTCTGGATTGACTGACTCTATAGTAATATAGTGCTCGCTACTCTAGATTGACTGACTGTATAGTAATATAGTGCTCACTACTCTAGATTGACTGACTGTATAGTAATATAGTGCTCGCTACTCTAGATTGACTGACTGTATAGTAATATAGTGCTCACTACTCTAGATTGACTGACTGTATAGTAATATAGTGCTCACTACTCTAGATTGACTGACTGTATAGTAATATAGTGCTCGCTACACTAGACTGACTAACTGTATAGTACCACAGTGCTCACTACTCTAGATTGAATGACTCTATAGTAATATAGTTCTCACTGCACTAGACTGACTGACTGTATAGTAATATAGTGCTCGCTACTCTAGATTGACTGACTCTATAGTAATATAGTTCTCACTGCACTAGATTGACTGACTGTATAGTAATATAGTGCTCGCTACTCTAGATTGACTGACTGTATAGTAATATAGTGCTCGCTACAATAGATTGACTGACTGTATAGTAATATAGTGCTCGCTACACTAGACTGACTAACTGTATAGTACCACAGTGCTCACTACTCTAGATTGACTGACTCTATAGTAATATAGTTCTCACTGCACTAGACTGACTGACTGTATAGTAATATAGTGCTCGCTACTCTAGATTGACTGACTCTATAGTAATATAGTTCTCACTGCACTAGACTGACTGACTGTATAGTAATATAGTGCTCGCTACTCTAGATTGACTGACTGTATAGTAATATAGTGCTACCTACTCTAGATTGACTGACTGTATAGTAATATAGTGCTCACTACTCTAGATTGACTGACTGTATAGTAATATAGTTCTCACTACAATAGATTGACTGACTGTATAGTAATATAGTGCTCGCTACTCTAGATTGACTGACTGTATAGTAATATAGTGCTCGCTACAATAGATTGACTGACTGTATAGTAATATAGTGCTCGCTACTCTAGATTGACTGACTCTATAGTAATATAGTTCTCACTGCACTAGACTGACTGACTGTATAGTAATATAGTGCTCGCTACTCTAGATTGACTGACTGTATAGTAATATAGTGCTCGCTACAATAGATTGACTGACTGTATAGTAATATAGTGCTCGCTACTCTAGATTGACTGACTGTATAGTAATATAGTGCTCGCTACAATAGATTGACTGACTGTATAGTAATATAGTGCTCGCTACACTAGACTGACTAACTGTATAGTACCACAGTGCTAGTTACACTAGATTGACTGACTGTATAGTACCACAGGGCTCGCTACAGTAAATTGACTGACTGTATAGCACCACAGGACTTGTTACACTAGATTGACTGACTGTATAGTACCACAGAACTAGTTACACTAGATTGACTGACTGTATAGCATCACAGGACTAGTTACACTAGATTGACTGACTGTATACTACCACAGTACTAGCTAAACTAGATTGATTGACTGTATACCACCACAGTACTAGCTATTCTATATTGACTGACTGTATAGTACACAGTGCTAGTTCCTCTAGATTGACTGACTGTATAGTAATATAGTTCTCACTGCACTAGATTGACTGACTGTATAGTACCACAGTACTAGCTACACTAGATTGACTGACTGTATAGTACCACAGTACTAGCTACACTAGATTGACTGACTGTATAGTACCACAGTACTAGCTACGCTTGATTGACTGAATGTATAGTAATATAGTTCTCTTTACTCTAGATTGACTGACTGTATACTACCACAGTACTAGCTACACTAGATTGACTGACTGTATAGTACCACAGTACTAGCTACGCTTGATTGACTGAATGTATAGTAATATAGTTCTCTTTACTCTAGATTGACTGACTGTATAGTACACAGGGTTAGTTACACAAGATTGACTGACTGTATACTACCACAGGGCTAGTTAGACTAGATTGACTGACTGTATAGTACCACAGGGCTCGCTACAGTAGATTGACTGACTGTATAGTACCACAGGACTAGTTACACTAGATTGACTGACTGTATAGTACCACAGGGCTCGCTACAGTAGATTGACTGACTGTATAGTACCACAGGACTAGTTACACTAGATTGACTGACTGTATAGTACCACAGTGCTAGTTACACTAGATTGACTGACTGTATAGTACCACAGGGCTCGCTACAGTAGATTGACTGACTGTATAGTAATATAGTGCTCACTACTCTAGATTGACTGACTGTATAGTAATATAGTTCTCACTGCACTAGATTGACTGACTGTATAGTACCACAGTACTAGCTACACTTGATTGACTGACTGTATAGTAATATAGTGCTCACTACTCTAGATTGACTGACTCTATAGTAATATAGTTCTCACTGCACTAGACTGACTGACTGTATAGTACCACAGGACTAGCTACACTAGACTGACTGACTGTATAGTACCATAGTACTAGCTACACTAGATTGACTGACTGTATAGTTCCACAGGGCTAGTTACACTAGATTGACTGACTGTATAGTACCACAGGACTAGTTACACTAGATTGACTGACTGTATAGCACCACAGGACTAGTTACACTAGATTGACTGACTGTATAGTACCACAGGACTAGCTACTCTTGATTGACTGACTCTATAGTAATATAGTGCTCACTACTCTGGATTGACTGACTGTATAGAAATATAGTGCTACCTACTCTAGATTGACTGACTGTATAGTAATATAGTGCTCACTACTCTAGATTGACTGACTGTATAGTAATATAGTGCTCGCTACTCTAGATTGACTGACTGTATAGTAATATAGTGCTCACTACTCTAGATTGACTGACTGTATAGTAATATAGTGCTCACTACTCTAGATTGACTGACTGTATAGTAATATAGTGCTCACTACTCTAGATTGACTGACTGTATAGTAATATAGTGCTCGCTACACTAGATTGACTGACTGTATAGTACCACAGTGCTAGTTACACTAGATTGACTGACTGTATAGTACCACAGGGCTCGCTACAGTAGATTGACTGACTGTATAGTAATATAGTGCTCACTACTCTAGATTGACTGACTGTATAGTAATATAGTTCTCACTGCACTAGATTGACTGACTGTATAGTACCACAGTACTAGCTACACTTGATTGACTGACTGTATAGTAATATAGTGCTCACTACTCTAGATTGACTGACTCTATAGTAATATAGTTCTCACTGCACTAGACTGACTGACTGTATAGTACCACAGGACTAGCTACACTAGACTGACTGACTGTATAGTACCATAGTACTAGCTACACTAGATTGACTGACTGTATAGTTCCACAGGGCTAGTTACACTAGATTGACTGACTGTATAGTACCACAGGACTAGTTACACTAGATTGACTGACTGTATAGCACCACAGGACTAGTTACACTAGATTGACTGACTGTATAGTACCACAGGACTAGCTACTCTTGATTGACTGACTCTATAGTAATATAGTGCTCACTACTCTGGATTGACTGACTGTATAGAAATATAGTGCTACCTACTCTAGATTGACTGACTGTATAGTAATATAGTGCTCACTACTCTAGATTGACTGACTGTATAGTAATATAGTGCTCGCTACTCTAGATTGACTGACTGTATAGTAATATAGTGCTCACTACTCTAGATTGACTGACTGTATAGTAATGTAGTGCTCACTACTCTAGATTGACTGACTGTATAGTAATATAGTGCTCACTACTCTAGATTGACTGACTGTATAGTAATATAGTGCTCGCTACACTAGACTGACTAACTGTATAGTACCACAGTGCTCACTACTCTAGATTGACTGACTCTATAGTAATATAGTTCTCACTGCACTAGACTGACTGACTGTATAGTACCACAGTACTAGCTACACTAGATTGACTGACTGTATAGTACCACAGGACTAGTTACACTAGATTGACTGACTGTATAGTAATATAGTGCTCGCTACACTAGACTGACTAACTGTATAGTACCACAGTGCTCACTACTCTAGATTGACTGACTCTATAGTAATATAGTTCTCACTGCACTAGACTGACTGACTGTATAGTAATATAGTGCTCGCTACTCTAGATTGACTGACTCTATAGTAATATAGTTCTCACTGCACTAGATTGACTGACTGTATAGTAATATAGTGCTCGCTACTCTAGATTGACTGACTGTATAGAAATATAGTGCTCGCTACAATAGATTGACTGACTGTATAGTAATATAGTGCTCGCTACACTAGACTGACTAACTGTATAGTACCACAGTGCTCACTACTCTAGATTGACTGACTCTATAGTAATATAGTTCTCACTGCACTAGACTGACTGACTGTATAGTAATATAGTGCTCGCTACTCTAGATTGACTGACTGTATAGTAATATAGTTCTCACTGCACTAGACTGACTGACTGTATAGTAATATAGTGCACGCTACTCTAGATTGACTGACTGTATAGTAATATAGTGCTACCTACTCTAGATTGACTGACTGTATAGTAATATAGTGCTCACTACTCTAGATTGACTGACTGTATAGTAATATAGTTCTCACTACAATAGATTGACTGACTGTATAGTAATATAGTGCTCGCTACTCTAGATTGACTGACTGTATAGTAATATAGTGCTCGCTACAATAGATTGACTGACTGTATAGTAATATAGTGCTCGCTACTCTAGATTGACTGACTCTATAGTAATATAGTTCTCACTGCACTAGACTGACTGACTGTATAGTAATATAGTGCTCGCTACTCTAGATTGACTGACTGTATAGTAATATAGTGCTGGCTACAATAGATTGACTGACTGTATAGTAATATAGTGCTCGCTACTCTAGATTGACTGACTGTATAGTAATATAGTGCTCGCTACAATAGATTGACTGACTGTATAGTAATATAGTGCTCGCTACACTAGACTGACTAACTGTATAGTACCACAGTGCTAGTTACACTAGATTGACTGACTGTATAGTACCACAGGGCTCGCTACAGTAAATTGACTGACTGTATAGCACCACAGGACTTGTTACACTAGATTGACTGACTGTATAGCACCACAGAACTAGTTACACTAGATTGACTGACTGTATAGCACCACAGGACTAGTTACACTAGATTGACTGACTGTATACTACCACAGTACTAGCTAAACTAGATTGATTGACTGTATACCACCACAGTACTAGCTATTCTATATTGACTGACTGTATAGTACACAGTGCTAGTTCCTCTAGATTGACTGACTGTATAGTAATATAGTTCTCACTGCACTAGATTGACTGACTGTATAGTACCACAGTACTAGCTACACTAGATTGACTGACTGTATAGTACCACAGTACTAGCTACGCTTGATTGACTGAATGTATAGTAATATAGTTCTCTTTACTCTAGATTGACTGACTGTATACTACCACAGTACTAGCTACACTAGATTGACTGACTGTATAGTACCACAGTACTAGCTACGCTTGATTGACTGAATGTATAGTAATATAGTTCTCTTTACTCTAGATTGACTGACTGTATACTACCACAGTACTAGCTACACTAGATTGACTGACTGTATACTACCACAGTACTAGCTACACTAGATTGACTGACTGTATAGTATCACAGTACTAGCTACGCTTGATTGACTGACTGTATAGTAATATAGTGCTCACTACTCTAGATTGACTGACTGTATAGTACACAGGGTTAGTTACACTAGATTGACTGACTGTATACTACCACAGGGCTAGTTAGACTAGATTGACTGACTGTATAGTACCACAGGGCTCGCTACAGTAGATTGACTGACTGTATAGTACCACAGGACTAGTTACACTAGATTGACTGACTGTATAGTACCACAGGGCTCGCTACAGTAGATTGACTGACTGTGTGCTTTGCTGCCTTAATGAGATTTACAGTATGTGAATAGTGTGGCGGTGGCTGATTCTATATTCTGGATGAGTTGGCTAATTGTGCACAGTTCACATTCCCCCAATCCCCTGGCTCCACTGATAGGGATTCATTTAGCCTTTATTTTACCTCATTATATTGCCCTGTGTTATTGCCAGGCTGTATGTGGGGTATGTTCATCGTTGAAATTGACTCTGGTAATCTCATTAGATAATGAAGGCTGTTGCTCTATACCTCATTCATGAGAGAGGGAGAGAGAGAGAGAGAGAGAGAGAGATTGAGAGAGAGAGAGAGAGAGAACAGCACCAACTGGGCAATTTGGAACAATGAAATTAAGAGAGAGAACAGCACAAACTGGGCAATTTGGAACAATGAAATTAGTTTTTGAAAATTAACTCAGTCTGAGTGTTATTGTTTTTGCAAGTGTTTATTTCAGACGTGTAGATCTGTGTATGATAAAAGTTAATTTACATTACGTCACAGTATTTTGCATATATAATTTTTCTATCACAACCCCTTCCACCTAACTTTAGCTAAAATTCACTTACAAAAGAAATGCAAATGTGACATTTGGCCACCATAGCAACTAGGTGGGTCATATTGAGGAGGAGGGGGAGTAGGGCAACATACAGACCTGTAGCTCAGAGGGTAATATTACCTATATCTGTGCCTCTATCATACCCCATTCAGTTTACCCCAGGAAATCACAGTCTCTATTGCCTTCATGCAACGTTTCGTTTAACCTTGTGCACAAATCAAAGGTGAGCAATGGCTCCTGGGGATGTGGTTTCATTGTTGGGGCTGACTCACTGACTCATAGCCCAGCGAGCAGTGCACAGAGAGGAGAATCACAGAGAGAGCCACATCTCTGCCAAGAGCCAGGCAGGGCTTTCCAATACTGACTGTGGGGGCCGTGATGGGTCCAACACTTCAGTACAGAGCACTGATATAGCACCGCTGGCTGTTCACATTCTCATTCCCATGCCAGCCTCTGTCAGGTGCAAACAAACTGTGTCCTCCTAACCGTGACCTTGGTCCTCCTGTAATTGTCCCTCTCCCCCCTGAGCTTCTAAGAACAGTACAGCACAGCCTCTCTCAAACATAAAAAATAACAACAGATTAAACAACATTAGTCTCTATTTGTGACCTACTGGCTCGATTCGGTCTTATGTTGCAACATTTGAAATTGTGTTTTTTACATTGGATAAAAGGAGAGACTCAGAGCCAAAAAAGTTGAGGAACAATAGGAAAGTAATTTTGCTTTGAAAGTTGATCAACTTGTCAACCTATTTTTGAGAAAAAGGCCCTTGAATGTTTTGGTACACCTACCGGAGAGTTCTTCTTTGTCTACACCCATTCAGCATTGTTCACACCCTTTTAAGCCTTAGCCACACCCATCTCATTAAATATTTACAAGTGAGACCATGTGCTAAACAGAGTGAGTATGGTAGTATACTAAACAACCCAAGATTTCAAGACTAAAGACTGTTTATACTATGTCTTTCGACATGTCTGTAGACAGTTGTCGCAGTGACATCATGAACATTCTATTGTCGTTCTAAATCAATCTTGTCATTGTCGTTATGAAAACGTATAAACACAAAAACTACAGGCTGCATGACATCAGCAGTCTGGTGGTCCAAAATAGCATAACTGGTATATTTTAAAACCAATAAACCCATCTGTTTAAAAATGTATTTAGTATATGTCAATCTAGCAAACCAGGCAATTAAAAGCAACTTTCTAAACAATGTTTTGGTTTCTAGCTTGTTAGCTAGCTAGCTAATGTTAAGTTAGCTGGCTAGCCAGTTCAAATAATCAAACATCTTAACTTTAGCTAATTTGTGAAATGTTTACATACATAGTGGAGTCTTTTGTATAGACATGTAGCTAGCTAGCTAGCTAAACAATTAACCATAATCCCAACTCTTTTCAATACTACCCTGCATGAATCTGCAGGTAGCTAACCAACTAGGTTCAATGTTAGCTAGCTAGCTAAAATTAGGCTATAACTAGCAATGCAAATGTCTCTGAGATACAAATAATATTACTACACATATCCTACACGTAACGTTAGCTAGCGAGCCAGCCAGCTAACATTAGCTAGCTAGCTAACAGTACATTTTAACTTGCAATGAAAATGACTTTCTCACCAAATTAGAAACACATAAAATCTGAAAATGTAGCTAGCTAGTCTCTCTTGCCTGTATACATGGATGAACGCTTCACCCTCTCTATCACGGATGCCATGGTTGCCCTTAGTTTGAAGATGTAATCCGTAGACAGGTGTTTTATACAACAGCCTTCTGTGTGTTCTCTTTTCAACTCCCTCCGTAAATGTATTTGTATGCCTAGGATCTGCACTGTGTTCAGTTGTATGTTGAGGTTTATATTTTCATATTGGGACTTATTTGAAGATGAGAATGTGCATATGCACAATAATAGATGTTATCATCGGGCAGTGTGTCTGTAAAGACAAAATAAGTTCCAGTGAGGGAATGTAGAGCTAACAGGCTCTGAGTCACAGAGGAGCATCTCTGCCGATGCTGTTTGTTAGATGGCGACTGTTTGATGATGTGTGCTGATGTCTGATGCCTCCTGTCTGATGGCTAATGCTGGGAGTCTGATCAAATCTGTGTGATGCATTCTATATCTCTGCTGGAATATCTATGTGATGGCTATTTCACGAATGACCTCTCTGAGCAAACAATAAAATGAGTTCACCTGAAATCCAGTTCAGTTGTGCCAATAACCTGCAGCTCTCGTATCAGCCATCCCATCAACAGAGCAAACACAGTTTGTGGCTGGTCCTCACCCCCCTGGTGCAGGTTGATGGAGCTAAACCACATCAAGGAGATAGACTATTGGCCGTGTTGTGGGGAGGGGGCGTGGGGGGGAGACATGACATTGTCAGCTAATGAGACTCTCATAGTAGTCTGTGAGTGATATGTTTTCCAGTTACCCCTCTCACCCTGTAGGTGAGAACAGAAGTGCTTCAGAAGTGCTTCTATACTGCCTGTGTACCAGCTATATCGCCCTCTAGACAGAGAGAAAAAAACAGAGTAGCTTACATACAGTATATCCACCAAAGCAATCAATACCTGTAAATGCATTCAACCTATTCTATATGTGTCTTTGGGGGACAGTTTTGAGTGACGACAACACTAGTTTGAGTGATAGTTGTGAATGTGAGTAGTGTTGTTCTCTCTGTGTGTGTGTGTGTGTGTGTGTGTGTGTGTGTGGGGGGGGGGGGGGGGGGGGGGGGGTGTATGGCTTGTCAGAGCAGCACATCAGCAGTGGTAATGGGCGGTCCCTGTGGAGGGCAGACTGGCAGGCAGGTAATGATCAAAGAGCCTGTTTCCTGTGCCTCATGTTGGGCTCAGAGAGAGGTGCATCTGTCCTCCTGTGTCTCCACTTTTTAATGGGCTCAGTCTGACTGTAGGCAGCGCTCACTCATCACACACATGCACACACCCACACGCGCGTGCGTGCGGACTCACATACAAATATACGCCATCTCTTTTCTGTCTCAGCATCCCACCATACATTCACACATGGGGGTAGACTCGTGCAAACCCACACAGACACTGTTTCTTCACACACACCCACACAGACCCAGTTTCTTCACACAGTCACACATCCACAGACAGACAGACACACACACACACACACACACACACATACACACACACACACACACACACACACGCACACACATACCTGAAATAAACTTACCCACATGCCAGACATGCAACCACACAATAAATCACTGAACTCTTCCTGCCTGCACACTGCCTCTCACTTCATCTCAGCCTCTCCTCATCTGTACCACATCGTACACCATAAAATATCAATCTGGTGGGGGAGTGAACAGTTATAGTCAGTCCCATGCATCTCTCTATATATGTCTCTCTATGTGTCTCTTTCGCTTTCTCCCTGCCAGTCTATCTCTCTAACTCAGAAGCCAAGACACTCAGTGGTCTCGTTCTCTCAATCATGTCTGCTGTTTTTCAATGGACATCCACATGGAAGAGCTCCTGCTTCGCTCAGCTTGGCATAGCAGTTACTGTTTATCACATGGGGATAATTTAGTAGTTGATTATCTGCTCTCTTGCTGGAGATTGGCCAAATCTCATTTTAGATCATAGCTATGTTGTTGTAAGTGAATTTTGGAGTTGTGGGTTATGTATAGTTATTTGTCATTATATTTAATTATGGAGATGATTTTAAGCTGCAGGGCTGTAGTATGTGCGTAGTACATACATGTGTCCATGTGTATGCATACTCTCTGAGCAAGTCCCCATGTGCACCATGTGTAAACTGCTGATTGGCAGACTTGTCGTGAGTTGGATGTGGTCGCCAACAGGGGCAAATTAATTAACAAGAAATTAACCAGCGTTCAGGTAATTACCCAGCCAATCAAATGAAACTCACTCCACACAGGTAGTAGTGGGAGCATGATGAGCAGATTTAATCATTCATTAGCAACTCTACCTTTATGCACACTCAGATGTCATCGCTCCGATCTACTCTTTCGCTCAGGCAGAAATCCTGAAAAACGAATGTAATTCTTAATTCTATGTTTCATTGATTTTAAATCACACCACATTCATAGTTGGATTCTATTTCCTCCTTTTATTTGAAACCATTAGTATGCTCTTAAAGCAGTTGGTGTTACTTAACATGTGTTTCCTAAATTAACTAGAGGGTTCAACTCCAGGTTAGAGTCTACTATTGTGACTATTGAAAGTTAATGCATTACAAACATTGCCCTCTTTGGTAACCCATATTTTATAGTAACCAATATTTTGCTTTCTCTTTCAGAGTAGGCTTGTCTAATAGTGAACTCCAAGCTGACCTGTTCTGTAGAGCACAGGATTTGATTTGATTTGCTTTGGCAGCTGATCCAGCAGAATAGCACAGAAAGGGAATTTCAGAAATGGTAGGGGTTAAGCATATAGCTGCTGTCATGTCAACGTCCGATGATTGATAGTCATTTGTTTTGCACTTTTAATACAACATAAACTATCCAGCCATTCATCAAAAGTGTGAGGGATTTCCTGGCTGTCTCTGCAAAGCTCACTAAAACTAATCCATTTTCTGGAAGCCACGAGCCAGCTAGGCGCTAATATGAAATATTCATGTGAGTCCGGACTAAATCATATGGCCATTGGCACACAGCTAGAGAGCGCTTCGTGTGGAGGGGAGGAAATGTCAAGCTGTGAAGTCGTATATCAGCCTGCCATTGTGAATTTACTATAGTTGCCATTTGGCGCGGTCACTTCAAATAGATCTCTGTTTTAATCAATACACTCTGTAAAACACTGGCGCATATCGCCGGCTCTGCATAATCCTGGAGTTAGTCCTCACTAATAGTCTTTCCTCCCATTTGCCTTTTTTCTATATACATATACATTACCGTTCAAAAGTTTGGGATAATTTAGAAATGTCCTTGTATTTGAAAGAAAATCAATTTTTTTGTCCATTAAAATAACATCAAATTGATCAGAAATACAGTGTAAACATTGATAATGTTGTAAATTACAATTGTAGGTGAAAAAGGCAGATTTTTTATGGAATATCTACATAGGCGTACAGAGGCCCATTATCAGCAACCATCACTCCTGTGTTTCAATGGCACGTTG
Source organism: Oncorhynchus mykiss (assembly GCF_013265735.2). Taxonomy (NCBI): domain Eukaryota; kingdom Metazoa; phylum Chordata; class Actinopteri; order Salmoniformes; family Salmonidae; genus Oncorhynchus; species Oncorhynchus mykiss. Next base: position 20,200,596 of record NC_048588.1, read on the forward strand.
TGTTAGCTAATCCAAGTTTATCCTTTTAAAAGGCTAATTGATCATTAGAAAACCCTTTTGCAATTCTGTTAGCACAGCTGAAAACTGTTGTTCTGATTAAAGAACAATAAAACTGGCCTTCTTTAGACTAGTTGAGTATCTGGAGCATCAGCATTTGTGGGTTCGATTACAGGCTCAAAATGGCCAGAAACAAAGACCTTTCTTCTGAAACTTGTCAGTCTATTCTTGTTCTGAGAAATGATGGCTACTCCATGCGAGAAATTGCCAAGAAACTTAAAATCTGGTGCAACGCTGTGTACTACTCCTTTCACAGAACAGCGCAAACTGGTTCTAAACAGAATAGAAAGAGGAGTGGGAAGCCCCGGTGTACAACTGAGCAAGAGGACAAGTACATTAGAGTGTCTAGTTAGAGAAACAGACGCTTCACAAGTCCTCAACTGGCAGCTTCATTAAATAGTACCCGCAAAACACCAGTCTCATGCATCCCGGAGTCGCCTCTTCACTGTTGACGTTGAGACTGGTGTTTTGCCGGTACTATTTAATGAAGCTGCCAGTTGAATACCTCTTTGTCCTGCTGACACTATGTATTTGCTGCCACATGCTATCGATTTGACGTTAGATTGCAATATTCCTATGGTTTGAACATGCAGGTGTTTGACTTGATATCTACTGAGCCAATTACTGTATTTTATTCACCGTAGCGTATTTGTGTTCTTCATTGTGTTGTGTAGGCCGAGCCATAGAGGTGTAGGATCCTAATTATATCACCCTGTTGCAGGAGAACTTTCCTGCAATTAAATACATTTAAAATGTGTAGTGTATTTGAGATTTAAAAAGGTTTCTGAAGTTTGTAATTTCCACAGAAATTTAGACTTGATTTTTACCTTTCAAAATGTTTTTATCAACCCCTACAAAAATGTAAATAATTATAATCCACGTTATAATTCACATTTCCTGTTACTGCGGGATTATTTTCTTGCTAAGCAAACTGTCTCAAATGAAGATCCTATATCTGTATACATACATTGTATAATGTATTAAAATGTGTTATCATTGGTTACAGGAACACCAGACACCCGAGTATTTGCATCAGCTGATATTGTGGCAATTAGATTCACTCTACCTTAATATGGCAGCCTATTTAGTCAACCGGTGCTTCACCCTCAAACCCTGATGGCTGCCACGTGTACACTATGTGCTGGTGTTCATGTTGATATGCTATTGCTGTAACATGCATTACTCTCCATGTCCGTTTGGGCTGTGATTTTGCTTCGTTCAGGGGGATTGATATAGCATACCTTGCTCACTCTCTGTTACTATTATGATCTTATCCTTATGCATGTTCTGGCAGTGAGCTACCCCGAAGGAGCAGAGCCTAACGCCAAGACTAACATATTGCAAATATTGTAATCTTTTCTAATAAATGGTTAAATGAATACATGGCATTTCCTGTCTGAACCACTGTAAAAGAACAGTGTGTAAAATAGATCCATTTACTCAAATAGAGAGGGTAATTTCAACGGTGTACATTGTGCATCATTTGGAGACGGGCAGGGAGACAGCCTTGTATTGACAGCGATTTATAATCGTAAGCATGTTCACACCACCACACACACACACACACACGCACGCACGCACGCACGCGCGCACACACACACATTTCCCACCAATCTCTGACTAATGGAGCTGGTGTTGAAGATGGTTCACGGCCTCAGTTTACCTCCTACACTCACACACTACACACACACACACACACACACCTGATTGATAGCTGTGATTTGACTGTGAAAAAGGAATAGGAAATTGAAAAATGGTGGAAGAAGATTGGGAACAGTGTGCTCATTATAAACCCACAGAAGAAACAAAAGGCTTCCTCTCCTCTTTTATTATTTTTTGAGTTCCACACACACACAGGCAACAGGTGTGTGTGACAGGTGTCTGATTGAGGCACATAAAATAAATTACACCTGCAAACAAATGGATGCATTTAGCGGTCCTGGATGCAGTTAGAGCTGTGGGCTGATGGATGTGATTATGAGAGTATGAGCACCAGGGCCAGACACAGACAGAATGGGCACAGGTGCAACACACACACACATACACACGCACACACACACACACACACACACACACACACACACACACACACACACACACACACACACACACACACACACACACACACACACACACACACACACACACACACACACACAGAGAGCGAGAGAGAAGACATGTTGTTGTGGGAATAAATAATCATCCATACATAGAATTAATGATATGCCATAATCAAGGTCACCAGAAGTGCCCAACTATGGAGATTATATTTAATGTATCTGTCTCTTTGTAATACAGATCCTCAATGTCATAGCATGCTCAGTGGTTAGACTCACAATAGCTGACTGGATTTGTCATTATGACATAACCAGGGGATTTTTAAAACAGTTAGAAAACACATTTTGTCAAGTTGTCTCAAAACTCAAATCTCATGGCTCATGGCCATACTCCATCACAATCCAGACAGAGTTATCAAATAGCAATACCCTTTTAGATGGCTTTGTGTTTTCCATAAATGAGGCGAGGGAGCGTCTTGCCTGAGGCCCCAGTGGTTTAATATTCTGTGAGAGATTCCAGACAGTGAGCGGTGGTGCAGCAGCTGCCTCCTGACCCATCTCCAGCCCCTCTTACATCCCTGACCCCTCTCTCCTTGCTGGACAGGCTGTCAGAGGCTTCTACTGAAGTCCTAATTTCCCCCCACACACATTCACATACACATGCATGTACAGACATGAACCCACGCAAGCATATGCACGTCTGCACACACGCATGCATATACACACACACATGCACGCAAGCACACACACACATCCCAACCTGTCCCGTCAGGTGTCAGCACAGCATTGGTATGCCCCTTGCATGGCACCACAATAGATGAAGGGGAACAATGTACCCAAAACTAAAAGAAAATAGGCAATGATTACACCCGCATAAGACTCTTTCCAAGTTTTGATTTAAAGAAGCTGCATGTGAGCACAATGCAATCAGAGGCGAGCTGTGCATTGAGTCAGAGCTTTGTGTGCTCTCCAGCGGCATTAACACTAACGCTCCTGCTGCCGCCTCGCCTCCACCTGAGACCGGGTTGAAAAGAATCAAGGCTCTGTGTGATCTCTCCCTCTGGAGCAAGATGGAAGACAGGGCTTTAGCTGAACAGACACCGTGAATAAGATGTGATGTGTCTCACAGCCAGGGTTTTTGCATTCACTATGATCTTTTCCTCTCTAAACCTGTGTGGTTTTGTGGGTGCGTACATTGCCTATTGTAACAGCAGCCTTGAAGTCAGTGCTTACCCAACCATTCGTGCTAGCATAACACAACGCAAAATCATGATTATACTGATATTGGTTGTTTCGTTCAAAACCTTTGAACCCCTTTAAATCTATTTTGGATGACTGTGGGAGGCTGAGATGTCACTGTTGTTGTATAATGGTTCGGTTCCATTTTCTTGGGTGAAAAATGCTGTTCTGTGGTCATTTATATTTTGCTATGTCAAACATCAGAGTGACTTTAAAGTGTCATGGTGACATAGCGATAGTTCGTTGCTTTATTGGTTTCTTTGTTCATTTTTTTGATTAATAAAGGATGCCGGTATTCTGCACAGATATATAGCACAGGTCTGTACAACTTGCAGGGAAAACTTTGTATATGTGACGTGTTTAGAGTGAGAGATGGCAGTTGGCGGGGCTGCTGGGCAAAGTCAGAGGTGTGCATCTCTAACACAACCACGGACAGTGAGTGGCACCTGAGACAGGCAGGGGCAGAGTTCTCTGTCAGCTTCTATGTTTTCTGTTTCATTTCTGCTCTTAGAATGAAGACATTACTTTCGTGTTACAGAGAGGACTTGAAGTTCCAATTGAAGAACTTATAAACACGTATTGCAAATGCTTTCAGACAAACATGATGCAATCTTTGCAAGATCCTCACATACATCAGCCTCCTTACCAACTAGCCCTTGAATACCAGAAAATCACACTGTGAACTCACCATGGGAGCGTCTGAACGTGTCAGGCTACTGTGTGTCTGTGTGTGTGTGTATATGTGTGTGTGTGTGTATATGTGTGTGTGTGTGTGTGTGTGTGTGTGTGTGTGTGTGTGTGTGTGTGTGTGTGAGCCACATCTGCTCGCGTGCGTGTGTGTACGTGCCTGCATACATGTGTGTGTGTGTGTGTGCTTGTACTCAGGGGTGCAAAAGGCCCATGTTAATATTCTGAGCATGGAATCAGCCATATCCAGGGAGAGGTTGTCATATCTGACCTTCGGTGTCTGTTTGTATGTTCCATCAATAGGGTGCAGTTAAACCTCCTCTGGCCATGGGAAAACTGTTTAAGTGGGGATACATATAGAATCCTCTTTGACTACAGTATATTGAAGGAACAGTCTGTAGATGTATTAACATGTTTCTGTCTGCCACTGAGAGGAATTAGCCTGAGCATTCCCTTTGGTGCTATAGGTAAGTGTTTTCACAGATATTCCACAGGCAACTAGATACCTGGATTAAGCCATATCTGAGAAAACGGTGGGGTACCAGAGCAGCTCTCTCTGTTTAGCTATAGCTGCTCTTGACACCTCTCTCTACACCTCCCTCTAAAGCGCTCTGCTGCAGGCAACTATACAGATAGCTGGAGTGTTACATTTTCTCCAGGGTTTGCACAGTGTACTACACTGAGTATACAAAACATTAAGAACACCTTCCCAATATTGAGTTGCACACCCCCCTTTTGCCCTCAGAACAGTCTCAATTCGTCAGGGCATGGACTCTACAAGGTGTCAAAGCATTCCACAGGCATGCTGGCCCATGTTGACTCCAATGCTTCCCACAGTTGTGTCAAGTTGGGGCTCCCGATTCCAGGCTGAATCACAACCGGCCGTGATTGGGAGTCCCATAGGGCGGCGCACAATTGGCCCAGCGTCGTCCGAGTTAGGGTTTGGCTGTCATTTTAAATACGAATTTGTTCTTAACTGACTTGCCTAGTTAAATAAAGGTTTAATAAAAAAATAAAAAAGTTGGCTGGATCTCCTTTGGATGGTGGACAATTCTTGATACACATGGGAAACTGTTGAGTATGTAAAACCCAGCCTGGTTGCAGTTCTTGATACAAACTGGTGCATCTGGCACTTACTACCATACCCCGTTCAAAGGCACTTAAATCTTTTGTCTAGCCCATTCACCCTCAGAATGGCACACATACACAATCCATGTCTCAATTGTCTCAAAGCTTAGAACATTTTATTTAGCCTGTCTCCTCCCCTTCATTTACACTGATTGAAGTGGATTTAGCAGGTGACATCAACAAGGGATCATAGCTTTCTTCTGGATTTACCTGATCAGTCTATGTCCTGGAAAGAGCAGTTGTCCATAATGTTTTGTACACTCAGTGTATATTGATATGTTTTGTTTATGAGCTTGAACTATTATGAATCATTAGTTATAAAAGAGACGTGAAGGGAGCCATAATGAAGCTTGGTAGGGGCTGAGTGAGGGAAAAGGAACACGTGGTGGTACTGATAAGGGGAGGAACCGTTTAAGGCCCATATCACTCAGCTCCTTGCCTAGCAATAAGGATGCAATGTGTAGCGATAACGAGGAGGCTCCATCCAAGGTGGGGTCTGTATACTACCACGGGAGAAACCATGTCTTTGTCTAATGCAGCTGTATTGACTCTCTGGGATGAATAAACTTGGTTTAAAGCTTTCATAGTGTCTGTTGAGTTTGTACTTTGAAAATTAGAACCTAACAATATTATGGTATTTGAATTGAGGTTGAGACAAAGATGACATGAACCAAGCATGAGTGAGCAGGGTTACTACAGTAATATCACATTCAAATCCCAGATTCAATGTACAATATTTCAATTTTTTAAAGCTGTTTATTTGGAAAATGTAAACATAGGAGATTGTGAGCAGTAATTGTGGCTAGACATGGGCTAGAACACAAATCTTAGACGTCACTGAAGGTAACTGGACAGTGTTCTTACTTTTGAGAAGAGGTCTTAAACCATCTGATGGCTTGCTGTTTGGAAAATGATGACCACAGCGGCCAATCTGTGTTCCTTGGGTCTACTCAGTAGGTGCTGGCTTTTCCACCAAATGTCCTTTAAGAAGAAGGTCTGCATCCCTCCTCCCAGCCTTTTAATTAAATGAAAGCACAGTGGGACATACACTCACACACACACACACGCGCGCCAGAAGCTGAGTCACTGAGGAGAGGAGACTGCCTGGGCCGCACAGCATCCCAGCATCCTCCTCCTGCTGTTGCCACACATGCGTTGTGAACACACACACAGATAACATGCGATAAGCTGCAGATCATGGCCAGAAATAAGAAGGAAAAATGTTTCCTTGACAGCATAGAGAGGGAATGTTACCTTTCCCCAAATGCTATTATACCCAGCAGCCTGGAAAGAGAGGCTGCTCTCTTCCACCCTCAGCAAGAGAGACCGTCTCCAGAGATATCAGTCTGGCTCACAGAGTGTACTGCAGCTCTGTGGATTCACCCAGATGACAGCCTGCTGAACACTGCTAGTATTGTCTGAAAGCATGCACATACTATCTAATGCTCAGATAGTTTGTAGATTTTACTATCTGTCAGGTAATACATTCATACAACAGCATATCAGACATTTGTATATTCTGTCTAAGTCTAAGGAATATGTGTTAGAAGAGGAGGAGAGCAGGCCCAGACAAGGACAGGCTTTATTTGGAGGACGGTGGGCCTGTCTGGCCTCATCCTCTATGATTGACAGATTGCGGTGGAGGCTGCCACTTGCTGGGAATAGCATCACACGCATTTCCCCTGAAATCTGTCTATCAGTGCTGTCTAAGCAGAGAGACAGCCATGACATCTAATCACAGCCTGGCTGGCACCTCATAACTCCTGCCTAATGTGCTCCAGGTACAGGGGAGTATTGGGGATGGGGGTAGCAGGGGGAGCAGTGGACAAGAAACAGGACCAGCGGGTATTTATAGTAGTCCTGTCTGTGGCTGTACACTTTGCCACATTAATATAGTTTTAAACTAGGCTGAGAATATAGATATATTACATCCTCACTCCTCATACTATAACATCAATTATTTTTTTTCAGTCGACTTTCTGTATGATTTGTAATCTGACATGTACCTTTATTATTATGTGCTGATTTGTGATTTGTCTCCTGTGGGGATTCAGGCTGAGAGAGTATAACAAGGACATGCCTTCCATTCAGGTTAGGTCAAAGACGATACCTCAGGCAAGAACACTAGTGTGTGCCTGCTTGCTCTTTACGAAATTGTCCAATTAGATGTTAGCCTGCATCAATAGGCTTACTATAACAAGCTGTGATGTTAGAAATAGGATGCCGATAAGACTATGCATTCAGTGGAGTTGTTTTATGAATGGCGGTTGGTCTGTGTGTGTGAATGATGGTAGCTATCCCCAGGGTAGGGCCCCATGGAGCTGCTCTGAGCCCACTCAGAGCGGTGCTATGAGTCCAGGGTGCCCAGGGTGGTGCCGTGGGGAGTTGAGAACATGCCAGTCTCCCTTGGCCTGCTGGTGTGAGATACCAGTCTCTGGTGGCTGGCCACTGTTCCGAGCGTGCGAATTCCAGTGTGCCCCAGGGCTCTCAGGGGACCTTCACTAGGCTGAGGCTGCTCTACCCCTGGGCTGGCAGGAATCTCAAACAGAGAGAGGTGGGAAAAACAAGTCCACAGATAGCTAACTAGCTACCCCTGAGCTGTTCCATATTAATATCCCCCAAACGACTGAAACTTTACAGTAGTTGTAAAAGAGGTGCTGAAAAGTTTAGATTTTTTTTGTGTGGCGTTGTAAAGCTATACACTCTAAAATACATTGGAATTTTCAGTATTTCAGTTGACACATATTCGGGATTTATGCCAGTCTCTAAAATTAAAAAGAGGAAGCGCTTAAACCAGTGGATTATGACTCATCCAAAATGAGATGAGTTTTGACAGAGTTACCTTCCGTGTGGGAATTATGAATGAATGTGTCCGTCTTATCACTAATATGGGCCTCTGCTTACAATTGTTCTGTCTTATCATGAATATGGGCCTCTGCTTACAATTGTTCTGTCTTTCTTTTTTCCTTTCCTCTCCTCCTCCTTCTCTACTGCTGCAACAGGAGCCGCTGAGACCTTGTCAGGTACTTTTGATTTTCCTCTAATGTTCATCTGACGATGTCTGATGCCATTTGCTCCACTTGCTCTTTATTTATTTGTGAAAAGCATCGAGTTGTGTGTTCATGTGCTGTGCAATCTCGACAAACGTATGTCAATCTACTGCCAAAGTGATTGTATTTGTATAGCACAGCTATTGTGCATAGAGACCATTTCAGCTAAGACTATGTCAGATGGTGGCAGAGTACATTCTACATTCCCTGTTGTTAATGGCTACTGTCACTATGTTTACTGTTTGTGCATTCTAATTTTGTCTATGTCTAGTGTTCTATTGGTTGACCCATGACTGGTATGTACTGTACAAAGTGACTATGGTAGCCTACACTAAACCAAAGCTAAACATTCTGTATTGTGAAAGCCCATGTCTACCACCACTATAGGCTAGAAGCTCCCCTAGTCTCTCTGTCACACTTAAGAAGACACAACGAGCACAAAGAGCCTCTAACCTGCCAATACAGTGGAACATGAGATTGAGCAGTCCCCAACATTGATCTGCAGTGAACATGGCACAATCTGCATAAGATAATAGAGTACAGGAGAGATGCTTTTCCGAGGGGAAATGTCTCTGTACATCTCTATTCAGTCAAAGCCTTGTCAAAGCAGCATCAGACATCTGACATCAGATCAGAAACATGATGAAACTTGAGATTGTCTTCAGAGATAAAAGAGATTACATTAGAAGGCCAAAAACTTTAGAAGCCCTGCTACGATGCAGAGGAGCCTTGAAACAGTGAAGCACTAATAAAGCCCAATGATATGATTGCTTTTTACTCACAGATGTTCTTGAAAGAGCTTCCCTTCTTAGAGAGCAGGGCTTAATGACTGAGCTGGACATGTATGTAGCTCATGAGGCATTGAATGGGAGTGTGAGAAAGAGAGCTATTTTCATTCTTAATGACTGGTTCCTCTTTGAAAAGGACAGGGCCGCTCACATCCGTGACTCAGGGGAGAGGAATCAGGGGCCTGGCGCTGTCCTGCTTTCCACTGCCCCTTTCATGTCTTTCGGTGAAAAAATAAAAAGAGAGAGAGAAGTTCAAAGAAAAAAGGAATTTGAATCAAAAGGTGCCCTTTCCTAACTTCTTGGAAGGAATGAAGAGAGGAACTTAGATTATATTTCTTGATTTCAACCCCCAACTACTAAATGTTAGAGTTTCTTCTCGGTGTCTTGCGTTATGTGCTGCTTGTTGATGGGGCCCATCTCAGGCCGCTGCTGTAACATCCCGGCATTTGAGTTCACAGACCTCTGAAGTCCCTGTAATTAATTATCTTTGACTGTGTCATTCAGTGTGTTCTGACGTAGGAACAGGAGGACAGCCATGTGTGTCAATACTGGCTCTTTGCACTCCGAGACAGTTGCTAGAATGAGGGTGAATTTATCAGCCAGTCGTCTGCGCCACATATCTCTCTCTCCTCCCGCCTACCCCTCCCACCACCAGAAATGAATGACTGCCTCTCCTCATTTGCACCGAATCATGACCAGGATGCTGAGGCAATTGAAAATGTTTACTAGAATTGCAAAAACCCCTCCATGTTCCGCAAAGTGGCCTGTTTTCCATTTGATGGGATTACTAATCACAGTGCCATTATTTATGTGTGTTTTGAATTGGAGATGAGCCATGGATATTGGAGAGGACCCAACCCTGCTAAGGGCTGCTGAAACCGTGCTTCTACACCTGCATTGCTTGCTGTTTGAGGTTTTAGGCTGGGTTTCTGTACAGCACTTTGAGATATCAGCTGATGTAAGAAGGGCTGTATAAATACTTGAAATATATATATTTCATATAATATATGAAATATATTTCATTTGATTTATGGATATTTTCTCTAGCAGTCCCTTTCCTCTCAGTCCAACAGATTGGGAACAGAATAACCTTTCTTTGAGGCTTCTTCGTGTTGCTGTTTTGACTGCCAGCAAGATCACTTTAACAAAACCGAAATAAAAACAACACTTCAAACTGTTTTGGGCTCCTCTGCTGGGGTAGGCCTACTTACTATAAGTATGTCAGAGCAGCCTTTCGGGTTTCAGTCAGACACACTCAAATTAATTACACACTTCCACATTCCAACATTGGAGCACACTTAATAAACAAGAATTTGATTGTGTTATAATGAGTTAATTATGGACCAATTCGCCTTTAGAGTATTTCGCTATGCTCTAGTAGTCCACTATACATTCACACTTCAGAGGTAGTTGAAAACAGAGGCTTCTAATAATAAAACAAATACAGATTCCTAAAACATCACAGATACTCAATTAAGACAGTTTAAAAACAGGACACTTCCATGGAGTAGAAAAAAAGGATTTCCTTACAATAGGATAACACTCACATACCTCAAGATACTACCCATTTAGTACAGAATGTATTTGTCACATACACATCGTTAGCAGATGTTAATGCGAGTGTAGCGAAATGCTTGTGCTTCTAGTTCCGACAATGTAGTAATAACCAACGAGTAATCTAACTTAACAATTCCAAAACTACTACCTTATACACACAAGTGTAAAGGGATAAAGAATATGTACATGAAGATGTATGAATGAGTGATGGAACAGAACGGCATAGGCAAGATGCAGTAGATGGTATCGAGTACAGTATATACATTTGAGATGAGTAATGTAGGGTATGTAAACAAAGTGGCATAGTTTGAAGTGGCTAGTGATACATAAAGATGCAGTAGATGATATAGAGTACAGTATATACATATACATATGAGTAATGTAGGGTATGTAAACATTATATTATGTAGCATTGCTTAAAGTGGCTAGTGATATATTTTACATCAATTTCCATCAATTCCCATTATTACAGTGGCTGGAGTTGAGTCAGTGTGTTGGCAGCAGCCACTCAAGGTTAGTGGTGGCTGTTTAACAGTCTGATGGCCTTGAGATAGAAGCTGTTTTTCAGTCTCTCGGTCCCTGCTTTGATGCACCTGTACTGACCTCGCCTTCTGGATGATAGCGGGGTGAACAGGCAGTGGCTCGGGTGGTTGTTGTCCTTGATGATCTTTATGGCCTTCCTGTGACATCGGGTGGTGAAGGTGTCCTGGAGTTCAGGTAGTTTGCCCCCGGTGATGCGTTGTGCAGACCTCACTACCCTCATTACCCACTACCACCCTCACTACCCTCTGAAAGTGATACAACCCGACAGGATGCTCTCGATTGTGCATCGGTAGAAGTTTGTGAGTACTTTTGGTGACAAGCCAAATTTCTTCAGCCTCCTGAGGTTGAAGAGGCGCTGCTGCGCCTTCTTCACGACACTGTCTGTGTGGGTGGACAAATTCAGTTTGTCCGTGATGTATACGCCGAGGAACTTAAAACTTACTACCCTCTCCACTACTGTCCCATCGATGTGGATAGGGGGGTGCTCCCTCTGCTGTTTCCTGAAGTCCACAATCATCTCCTTTGTTTTGTTGCCGTTGAGTGTGAGGTTATTTTCCTCACACCACACTCCGAGGACCCTCACCTCCTCCCTGTAGGCCAATATCAATATCAACGTCAATATCAATGTCCATTTTCAGTCATCACCATCCTGTGTTGTGTGTGTGCTTGATGAACCAATATCTGTGATGTGGAATGAAATGAAAAGTTCATTGCTACAGACAGGTCTGAGGTGTATTTCTCCACAGGAGGTTCATTTCTTGCTGGTCGCTGCATTCTCTCAGCTCATTTGAATCCTGTTAGTTTGGCTGTCTATTCCCATTATCACTATCTGAAAACGCAGGGGCTTTTTTCCACTTTGTAAATGTCAGCCCGGTTTGGAGGTGTCTGACGACTCAGGCATGCAAATGTGCTTTGGATGTTTTCTTCAGGCTGTTGCTGGGAGTCTTGTTCCTCTCCTGGTGCTAATCCGAGACATTTAAAAGCATTCTCCATTCTTCTTCTTATGCCTTTTGGCTCCTGCCGAATAGCACAAGGTGACTTTTGATTTATCCCCTCCCTCACCTGGAAGGCTGAAAACAAACCTTTTTTCTTTGTGAAAACCAAATGGATGCTTGGTTTCTGGCTTTAATGATGAGGACATGACCAGGTAGGCACAGGTGTGGCAATACTCAGTCAGTGGCTGACTCAGTGGGTGACTCAGTGGGTGACTCAGTGGCTGACTCAGTGGGTGACAAGGCTGTTGTTCCTAAGAGATGGAGAATAAAGCCCTGTGCTCATAGACTCAGATGGAGAGCTGTAATTCAACTCTGTCTGTCTGTCTCTCTCTCTTTCACCTCTCTCTCTCTTCCACCTTCCCTCTCTTCCCTCTCTTCCACTACCCCCCTTTCCTTCTGTGTCTCTCCGTCCTTCCCTGTCTCCTTTCTTCTCCTTTTCTCTCAGATGGAGAGCTTTAATTCAGCTCCGTCTGTCTCCCTCCCTCTCGCTCCTTCTCTCTTTCTCTCTCTAACTCTCCTTCTTTCTCTTTGTGTGTGAGAGGTAGTGCTTACAGCCCATCTGGCAGAGAGTCACAGGACCCACTCTGAACTGAGAGATCAATAACGTCAACCAGTGCAAATCACATCAAATCAAATTTGATTTGTCACATGCGCCGAATACAACAGGTGCTTACTTACAAGTCCTTAACCAACAATGCTTTAAGAAGTTAAAAAGAAAAATGTGTTAGGTAAATATAGATAAGTAGAAAAATTGAAAATAAAAGTAACAAATAATTAAACAGCAGCAGTAAAATAACAATAGCGGGGCTATATACAGGGGGTACCAGTACAGAGTCAATGCACCAGTTAGTCGAGGTATTTGAGGTAATATGTACATGTGGGTAGAGTTAAAGTGATAAACAGAGAGCAGCAGCAGTGTAAAAAGAGGGGTCTGGGTAGCCCTTTGATTAGCTGTTCAGGAGTCTTATGGCTTATGGCTTATAAGCAGTTAAGAAGCCTTTTGGACGTAAACTTGGTGCTCCGGTACCGCTTGCCGTGCGGTAGCAGAGAGAACAGTCTATGGCTAGGGTGGCTGGCGTCTTTGACAATGTTTGGGTCTTCCTCTGACACCGCCTGGTATAGAGGTCCTGGATGGCGGGAAGCTTGGCCCCAGTGATGAACTGGGCCGTACGCACTACCCTCTGTAGTGGCTTGCGGACGGAGGCTGAGCCGTTGCCATACCAGGCAGTGATGCAACCAGTCATGCTCTCGATGGAGCAGCTGTAGAACCTTTTAAGGATCTGAGGACACATGCCAAATATTTAGGCTTTGTCATGCCCTCTTCACGACTGTCTTAGTGTGTTTGGACCATGATAGTTTGTTGGTGATATGGACACCAAGGAACTTGGAACTTGAACTCAAGGAACTTGAACTCAACCTGCTCCACTGCAGCTCCATCGATGAGAATGGGGAAGTGCTTGGTTCTCCTTTTCTTGTAGTCCACAATCATCTCCTTTGTCTTGATTATGTTGACGGAGAGGTTGTTGTCCTGGCACCACACGGCCAGGTCTCTGACCTCCTCCCTATAGGCTGTCTCATCGTTGTTGGTGATCAGACACTGTTGTGTCATCGGCAAACTTGATGAGGGTGTTGGAGTCGTGCCTGGCCATGCAGTCATGAGTGAACAGTGAGTACAGGAGGGGACTGAGCACGCACCCTTGAGGGGTCCCTTTGTTAAGGATCAGCGTGGCGGTTGTGTTGTTACCTACCCTTACCACCTGGGGGCGGCCTGTCAGGAAGTCCAGGATCCAGTTGCAGAGGGAGGTGTTTCTTCCCAGGGTCCTTAGCTTAGTGATGAGCTTTGAGGGCATTATGGTGTTGAATGCTGAGCTGTAGTCAATGAATAGCATTCTCACATAGGTGTTCCTTTTGTCCAGGTGGGAAGGGCAGTGTTGAGTGCAATAGAGATTGCAATATCTGTGGATCTGTAGGGGCAGTATGCAAATTGGAGTGGGTTTAGGGTTTCTGGGATAATGGTGTTGATTTGAGCCATGACCAGCCTTTCAAGGCACTTCATGGCTACAGACGTGAGTGCTACGGGTCAGTAGTCATTTAGGCAGGTCACTTTAGTCTTCTTGGGCACAGGGACTATGTTGGTCTGTTTGAAACATGTTGGTATTATAGACTCAGTCAGGGACTGTAATTGTGGCAATAACATTTAATAAAATCCATTATTATTATTCCAAATCAAAAATGGATGATAATAGCAATAGCATAGACTAAGATTAGACTGCACTATATTTATTATTTAAGTAATTCACTCTTATTTTTTATTTTTTTACCTCTTCAGTGGCCACAATCTCAGTGGTGAGATCACTGTATGTCCTCCGGTGTAGGGCAGGGTCTAGGTGAGACAGGGACTTGAACCTTGGATATAGTGCAGCTGATTTATGTGGGTAGTCTTGTATATTAGGGGGTATCTAGGGTTCTGGTCCTCTCTAATGGCAGCCTTGATATCTCTAGTGATGGTGCTGTCTTCCTCACTTGGGGCCATGGATTGTAGAATCCTTGTTTTCAGAGGTAGGATCATGGACACAGACGATGCAGTTTCAGTCCTCAATAGGGTTGTAACCGTTTTGAGGGGTTTGAGCACCTGGAGATCCTCCTCTGCCACGTTCACATCATCATCAGCCAAGGTGATGATGTCTTCATTTTTTTTCAGGGTCTTGTCTGTCAGTGCAGAGTATACAGCTGCCTGCTGCTCAAGATAGTGCTCCAACATCTCAAGTGGAGTTCCATCTTGTTGTGACATTGTGTATGAGCTTGTGGGTCGGTAGCTGTAGCATTTCTTGCTTGGTCTTAAGCACATGAGCGGCTGTTGTCCTTCGGTGGAAAAAGGAAACCACCTTCCTGATCCTCCCAAGGAGGCGGTCCATCTTGTTCACTGAGATTCCCCTTTAGGATGCACATTGATCACATGTGCAAAGCAAGCTATCTGTGGCCCCAGTCCAGCTTATATCACTGCATTTACTTGGGTCTTGGCATTATCTGTGGTGGTTGGGATATTGCTATTGGGCCTCTCTAGCTTCCACTCTGCTACTGCTCCTAGCAGTACCTGCGCCAGATTTGTGCCTGTGTGACTCTCATAGAGGGGGCGTGTCTGTAGCGCCGGACTTAGCATCTCCCACTCCTCTGTGGTGTAGTGAGCAGTCACAGTCACGGATCTTTCCATTGCCCTGGAGGGCCCACCCGTCTGTGGTAAGGGCAACAGAGGATGCCATGGATAATTTGTCGACATATTGGGATTTCGTAGCCTGGCTCAAGCACTTTCACCATAGTTTTAAACCCTTTGTTTTCCACAACAGAATATGGCCTCATGTCTGCTGCGTTAAACATCCAAATAGATTTGGTGATGGCTTTAACCCAGTCTGATTCTGCAGCAAATGGCTGCTTATATACCGCTGTGAAAAGTTGTTGTCTCTTGGCTGAGTTGGCTCCCGTCACTGACACACCAGGGTGGTGACGCTTTAATGTGTTGCCATGAACAATGTATTTCCATGATCATACGGCTTTCTTGTGGCACAATGCCTACACAACGTAATGGTGTTGTCCACCACCCTTCTTCCGTTATCATATTTGACAGAGAAGCCAAAATACTCTGATACATGAGACTTATGAAGCGGGAGGCTTTTCCAGTTCTTCAGCTCGTCCCACTAGCCATGGTTGTCACTGCTATTTTTTCTTCTTTGCTTTTTGCAACGTGAGCATCCAGGATTGATTCGTTGGGATTCAACACTCCCCGTTCACGTGACCAGTACACACATCTTTTCACTGCAACTCTGCATCGAGATTTAAGGAATTATTACTTTTAAAAGCAACAGTGGCAGTAAAACTGTATTTCACACAATGATGGTTAAACTTTGCAATTGATCCGTGGTTCCCATGTGTGTCCCGAACCGTGGGGGGTGATCCGTACGAATCACGGATCAACTACGGTGCGTTACACCACTACTATAAGGGCACAAGGCGAGACCCAAATGCAGACACAGGAGGCAGATGGTTGGACTCTGACATGGTGCACACTGCGACAAAGGCAGAGATGTCAGGAGAGGGCGGGAGAGGGCATCAGGCTTCACATTTTCGGACCCTGGGCGGTAGGAAATGGTTAAGTTGAATCTTGTAAACAATAAAGCCCACCAGGTCTGCCTGGAGTTAAGGCACTTGGCTGTACGGAGATATTCCACATTTTTTATGGTCGGTCCAAACCAAGAATGGCTGTTCTGCTCCTTCCAGCCAGTGCCTCCATTCTTCCAGGACCATCATGACCGCCAGGAGTTCTCGGTTGCCTACGTCGTAGTTCCTCTCTGCAGGATTGAGACGATGGGACAAGGAAGGCACAGGGATGGAGCTTTTGGTCCTGGGCAGATTGCTGGAACAGGATGGCCCCCACTCCAACATCTGAAGCATCAACCTCTACCACAATTTGATGGACGGATTCAGATGGACAAGGATGGGTGCTGTGGTGAACCAATGCTTCAGGTCCACGAAGGCTCTGTCGACCACTGGAGACCATGTGAACGTTACTTTGAGAGAGGTGAGTGCAGAGAGGGGGGCAGCCAGGGTGCTGTAGCCCCGAATGAAACAGCTTTCACAAACAATTGGTTATCCAGGAGGCGCTGAAGGGCTTGTCTGACATGAAGAATGTGTTCTTCAGCAGACTGTGAAAAAAACAGGATGTCGTCAAGGTAGACAAACACAAAACGGTTTAACACGTCGTTTACCAGAGCCTGGTAGACAGCGGGGGCGTCGGTGAGTCCAAACGACATGACCAGGTACTCATAATGTCTGCTGGCTGTGTTAACAGGGCAAGTGGCTTTATAATGTCCCACCCTTCCACAGTACAGACAACAGTTAGAAGCCTACATGAGCGTTCCCCAACCGATAACCTAGGTCTTCCCAGTTTCATGGGCTCAGGAGTATCCAACTCGCCCGTCGCCGATGATTCTCTGGGAACCTTGGGTGTTTTCGGCTCTCCTCGGAAATACAAACTTCGGGGATTTCTGTAATCCTTCGGATGGTCACCAGCATCAGCAGACGAACGAGCGTTCCAGAGACCCAACCTCCTCACACACCAGCATTCTCATAGGCGCCCATCAATTCTAATCGCTATGGCGAGGAGGGAATTTTGGTCCTGTGGTATTTCCCGAGCTGTGAGCTCATCCTTTATCCCCTCCAACAGTCTGTGGAGGAAGATTTTAAACAGAGTCTCCAGATTCCAGGAACTCTCGGCGGTCAATGTGCAAAAATCTACTGCGTAGTCTGTCACACTACGGGAGTTCTCATGTACCTGCAGTAGTTTTCGAGCTGCCTCCCTCCCGGGCACCGGAGAATCGAAAACCTTCCTCACTTCTGCCATGAATTCCTCCAGGCTATGGCACACAGCGGATTGCACTCCTACACAGCCGTTGCCCAGGAGAGCGCCCTTCCGGACATTAGCAGGATTACATTTATTAAATTGTTTTTACACTATTTTCGATCGGTCCGACAGGAACAAAGAGGGCTGGAATTCAGAAATGAGAGAGCACTAGGAAAGCGATCACCAGGATCACCTGCATAACGCTCCAGAGGAGGAAAGCGGGGTTCTCGAGAAGCCGGGGTAGGTTGAACAAATCCACTAGTAGTAGAAAGTTTACTGGTTGGTTGGGAGGTCTCAGAGGTGGCGGGCTGCATATGTGCTAACTCACTAATTTGCTCCATGATAGCCTTGAACCCTTGGTCATGGCGTTCGGTCAGGGAACGAAGCCCTTCCAAAAGGTCCAGCAGTAGATCCTCATGCCGCCCAATGGTGGCTCCCTACAGGGAGACAGCGTGACAGAGCTGGTCCAAGTCTGCTGGGTCTGTCATGGCCAGTTCGTACTATAAGGGCACAAGGCGAGACCCAAATGCAGACACAGGAGGCAGATGGTTGAGCTCCAATATTTATTACAACAAAAGT
Source organism: Oncorhynchus mykiss (assembly GCF_013265735.2). Taxonomy (NCBI): domain Eukaryota; kingdom Metazoa; phylum Chordata; class Actinopteri; order Salmoniformes; family Salmonidae; genus Oncorhynchus; species Oncorhynchus mykiss. Next base: position 20,218,671 of record NC_048588.1, read on the forward strand.
GGTAGGCAAATGGCAGGTTGGGGACAGGCGAGAGTTCATAAACCAGGTCCAAACAGTACCAGGCGATAGGCAGGCTTGAGGTCAGAACAGGCAGAGTGGTCAGGCAGGCTTCGGCATCAGGACAGGCAAGGGTCAAAACCAGGAGGGCTAGGAAAAACATAAGATATTACAGTTTTTAATGTCCCGTTGGTTTGGATATACATGATCGTAGTTTGTTTATTTTATTATCAACTGATTGTACGTTGGCTAATAAGACCGATGGTAAAGGTAGATATTCGTCCACGGTACCTTTGTCTCTTTCTCCTGCGAATTATTGGGATGAGGGCCTTGTCAGGCGTCTGAAGTAAATCCTTCCCATCCGACTCGTTGAAGAAAAAGGTATTCCTACAGTGCTCCACGGGACCTAAATCACTGTCCTGATATCTAGATGTCACGCCCTGACCTTAGAGATCCTTTTATTTCTCTATTTGGTTAGGTCAGGGTGTGACTAGGATGGGCATTCTAGTTTTTTGTTTCTAGGTTGGCCTAGTATGGTTCCCAGTCAGAGGCAGCTGTCTATCGTTGTCTCTGATTGGGGATTATATTTAGGCAGCCTTTTTCCACCTGTTGTGTGTGGGATATTGTTTTTGTATTGTAGCCTTTTTGCACTACAAAGCTGCACGTTCGTTTTGTTACTCTTTATTGTTTTGTTGCTGGTTCACATTAAATAACATGAGGAACGCCTTCCACGCTGCACATTGGTCCAATCCTTCCAACAACGATCGTTACACTAGAAGCTATTTTCGGGCATAAGACTTGGTGGCGGAAACATTATATACAAAATAACTTACAAATAACGTGAAAGGCCACAATAGCACAATTGGTTACAGGATCGTAAAACAGCAGCCATCTCCTTCGGCGCTATTATTCTAGGCCCTTCTACTGTATTAGGAGGATTAGGAATGTGACTGCAAGTACAGTCAACATATGTCTATAGCAGTCAGGCTGTGTTCATGTCTCTGTGGGTGTGCTGAAGTATTATGCTGTTCAAATCCGTGGTCTGTTATTGTGCCAATGCTTTTTTGTGTGTCTCAATCCCCAAATTATTAACATTATACAATGAAAAAAAATCTGAATGGCAGTAATTCTAGACCTTTCATGTGTTGTCCTCCTCCTCTTGTCCATCTGTCTGTGTCCAGTTGAAGGTCAAAACCTGGGGACTGATAATGTGTCAGTGATCGAGGGGGAGATGGCGACCATCAGCTGCAGGGTGAAGAACAATGATGACTCAGTCATCCAGCTCCTTAACCCCAACAGACAGACCATCTACTTCAGAGACGTCAGACGTAAGTGCTTCTCATAGAGATCCTATTAAATTATTAGAGGGGTTATGTCATAAACCCTCAAAGTTCCATAATGGGGCAAAAATGGCAGCCATCTTGGTCAGTGATAAATCCAAAAAACGTTCTATTTGGAATTAATGGAAGTAGAGGCATACCGTAGGTGATGCATTTCCTGCTATTACTTATTGTGGAAAATGCAAGTAAGGCATGTGATGTATCAGAAATTGTGTAAACAAATTATTATTGTCATATAATTATAAATAAAGTTTATTCAGGTTTTATATCAATTTTCTGCATAAATAGCCTCTAAAATATATGTAAACAGATCATAAATGTCTCAGATTTGGTTTACTTGAAAAGCTGTGAGTGCTATTATGTTATACAATTCTAGTACTTGTTGCATTTACAGCTTGTCTAAATCCTATTATCAACTGATTGGTGCCAGTGTATGGCTGTGGATTGACTGCATTTTTTTAATGGAATGTTGGCATATTGGCAGTTAAAGGAGATGTTTCCTTTTCACAAACAAATCTGAAATTGTATGTAATGGCATGTTATAGAAGGATCCAGACAACTATTTTGTGATTTCACATGTTTTTGAGAGACTTACCACAAACAGAAAATCACTTCCTCATCCTCATTGTGCAGTATAAGGGTCTTGAGAAAACATCAACAAATTCTTCAAAAACACCCAACTACATCCTTTTAGATACGGCAAAGCTCTCAGTATAGTGATGCCGGTCTTTAGATGTTGTACACGTGAAATTGTGTAGTTCTGAACTTTATCCTCAATATTATATTCCCTTTTGCTCGACTCAAGCCATTTCCCCTATCGAGCTGTTGTTCCATTTTCCATGTAGCCTGCTGCATGTAACTGCCAAAATAAAGGAAACACCATCCTAAAGTGTTTAAATAGGGCATTGGGCCACCATTAGCCGCCAGAACAGCTTCATTGTGCCTTGGCATATATTCTACAAGTGTCTGGATCGTCCTGTATGGAAGCACCCCATGCTTTCACTTCGTATCCGTCATTTACTCTAGTGTTTCCTATATTTTGGCAGTTTTTTAAATTTTTTACATTTTATTTTTACTTACTAGGCAAGTCAGTTAAATTAAGAACAAACTCTTATTTTCAATGACAGCCTAGGAACAGTGGGATAGCTGCCTGTTCAGGGGCAGAACAACAGATTTGTACCTTGTCAGCTCAGCGATTTGAACTTGCAACCTTCCGGTTACTAGTCCAACACTCTAACCACTAGGCTACCCTGCCGCCCCAGTTGGCAGTTACACATAGAATGGATGGAGAGGTATCACTCGAGTTGCAAAAAAATGGAATATAACATTGCGGATAAAGTTTGGAATGACAGAATCTAAAGCCCTTTGTTCATGTTTTTTCATACTATACAATGGGGATAAGGAAGGGATTTGCTGTTTGGGATAAGTTTCTCAAAAACATGAAATCACAAAAAAAAGGTGTCTGGATCCTCCTATAACATGATATTTACATCAAAAATATAGATGTGGTTGTAAAAAAGGGAACTAATCCTTAAATCTGAAAATGCTATGGAATGATTTTTCTAAAACGACCTGGCTAGCTATCTAACACATCCTTTCTAGTATTCTATTTTGTTGCTTCACTGGACACTCCCCCATCATACTGGATACTCTCAACAGGAACAACATCGCTGGATACTCTACCGTTAGACTGACCATTTCATTAGACACATTTCCAAAAGATGACACAGGTTATCTCCCTCTTGAACCATATCTCAGGGTCTCATCTCAAGTACCATATTTCAGGGCCTCTTGTACTAAAATAAATCACTCTTTAAGGTTTTGGCAGTTTATGGCAACTCATCAGTTATGATGCTATTGGTGACGGCTTCATATTTCAAGGACTAGATTACAATACTGATATAAATAGGATGCTTTCTGTCCTTGATTTAATGTTTAATTGGCCATTGAGTTGATTTATTAATCATTTTGTTAATGCAGATAATCTCTTAGATTAGGAATCTAAAGAGAATCTAAGATTAGGACAATGTTTATGCATGAGCATATGGCTTCCTCTAGGTTCAACCTCAGTTTGCATGAGTTTCACTTGTTTGTGTCTTGGAATGGAGCCAACCTTCAAGGTGATATGAGAAACACTTCTTCTTGTTTTCATATTTCATCTCCATCCAAAATGATTTCACAAGTCTGAGTGGTATCCAGATTGGTGTTCTAATTTTCCACTGTATGGCAGAACATTACAGAAGGCTGAGTGTACATCTCTGTCATGTTTGCATTGCTAATGTAATTTATGTGTTTTACCGCGTTAAGAGAGAGAGGAGAGATTAAAATAAAGATAACACAATGACACCCGTGACAGCCTTGAATGCAACACAAATAGAATGGTGTGTGATCTATAAAATCTGTGTTTGAAAGAGCTCTGGCCTCACATCTTTTCTCTATTTAGTCTCATATTCCACACAGCCTCTTTAACAGTTTGTCATTTTACCACTTATCCCATTTTAAAACCAACTCACACTGGCAGCAAGGAAAATGGCTGAAGTGCAATAGTCAAGTGTAATTACAGAAACAGTTGGGTATCAGTAAATTGGCTGGAGTTAGTATCAGATATGAGTCAGAGCTCTGATCATATCTAACTGCTGCTCCCGGTTGAACATTACACCCGCAGTGGAGCCTGGTAAATCCCAGGGCAGCAGGTCTATTCTGGGCTGGGCTCCCAGAAGGCTGTGTTTTGTGGTGACCCCCCTCTGACTAGTGACATTGTTACCTGTTACCAGGCCTCTCTCTACAGAGTCAGCCCTTTGTGTATGAGGAGGAAAACAACCAGGAACAACACAGTCACACAGGGAAAACAACAGACACAAACAGAAACAGACACTTACACAAAACACTCTACCAGGACAATAATACCCAACATTTACCGTAGGGCTACACATCCCCCATCAAATCTACAAAAAAAATGATCCGTCTGCTTCTTTTGGTTTAAATACCATAGAGTTTCTCAACAGAGCTATCAAGTCCACTCACTGTCAACCACCTGGGAAGTTACTGTTCCAGCAATACTAACACAGTAACACTGTCCCTGAACCTGACGCTAGAGACCCAATGTCAAGGCTTTTGCTGATGCTTTATATTTTTGGCCTAGTGCTCCAATAATTAGGGATTGAGGAAACAAACCAACTTTATGGATGTCATCATCAATTCAACCTTTATAGCTCACATACAGTACATCAAATCAAATCCAATCAAATTGTATTTGTCACATGTGCCGAATACAACAGGTGTAGAGCTTATTTTACATACAAGCCCTTAACCAACAATGATTTAAGAAGTTAAGAAAAAATCATGTTAAATAAAAAATAGTTAAGTAAAAAAAAATAGAAGATAAAAGTAACAAATAATTTAACAGTAGCAATAAAATAACAATAGCGAGGCTATATACAGGGGGTACCGGTACAGAGTCAACGTGCGGGGGCACCGGTTAGTCTAGGTAATTGAGGTAATATATACATGTAGGTAGAGTTAAAGTACATTACACCTGATGTAGAGGGCAATGATCCAACTTTACTTATTGATTGTATTTTTTGTTGTTTTACAGTGCAACCCTGATGTTGGCCACAGCCTCTTTATAATCTCAACACACTTGAGTAATCACCTGTCAATGAACAAACTGCTTCATGCCAGCTAATTCCTCCCTAGCAAGGCCTTTGACTCTCAAAGCTATGCCAAGGCTCATCGCTATGCTTTGAGGAGAGACTTCCAAAGACTCCTCAAATTATGAGACAGGATTGGGAATGAGGTCTCATATAGGAAGATGCTCAAAGGCCTCTGTAATGATCAAGATGCTGCCTGACATGGAGCTCTGACAGGAACGAACACTCCCCATGTTTTAAAGATAGGCTGAATAGATTGAGTTCTTTAGCTCCGCGCTAATAGAAGACCTGATAAGGAATGGGTAGGTCAAAACATCATTACACACTCCAAAGAACCATATGGGGGTATTTATGTAAAACAGTGTTCAAGTGGGGGGTTAACTGACGTGGAAAAAGATGTCGCTAAATGTAAGATGTAGGATGTTAAGCTAGGTTGCCACACTCAAAGCTAACTCGAGCAACACCACACTTATATGGCACGCCAGTCCAAACTACAGATTTTTTTTCAAAAGAGCTACTTTTTTATTTAGTATGGACCTCAAGTTCTTGTGATTGAATACATAATGTATGTTACAGTACTTCTCCTTTCCCAGAATATGTGAGGTCTTCATGGGCACTTCTCCTATTTTCCTGCCCAGGGAGTGCTCTGTAGACTGGAGAGATTAAACTGTTTATAAATCAACTTTTATGAATCATTCTGAAACTCACTTTTCTTTTTAGAGACCTGGGTTGTAAATGCTGAGGCTTTTTACCATTTAGGAGGCTTTTTTCAGCATAACTACTAGCTATATGAATACAGACCAAATACTTTTACTGCACTATTTCAGTATGTCTCTCTGTTCTCTCTGTTTGTTCCCTCTCGCTCTCTCTCTGTTTCTCTCTAACTGTTTCTCTCTCTCTGTTTCTCTCTCTTTGTTTCTCTCTCTGTTCACTCTCTTTCTTTCTCTCTCTCTCTGTTTCTCTCTTTCTGTTTCTCTCTCTTTCTCTCTTCCTGTTTCTCTCTCTGTTTCTCTCTCTTTCTGTTTCTCTCTTTCTGTTGCTCTCTCTCTGTCCCTCTTTTGTTTCTCTCTCTTTTGATTCACTCTCTCTGTTTCTCTTTGTTTCTGTTTCTCTTTCTGTTTTTCTCTCTCACTGTTTCTCTCTCATTCTGTTTCTCTCTCTCACAGACACACACACATACCACAAACACACACATGTGTGTGTGTCTCCCAGTCCTAACTGTCTGTCTGGTATCTGTTTCTCCTCAGCCCTGAAGGACAGCCGGTTCCAGCTGGTGAATTTCTCCGACAATGAACTGCGGGTGTCTCTGTCCAACGTGTCTCTCTCAGATGAGGGACGCTATGTGTGCCAACTCTACACAGACCCTCCTCAGGAGGCCTACGCAGACATCACTGTGCTGGGTAGGTTTACACACACATGCCTAAACTCTCATGCATGAGTGTACGCCTGCATGTATACACAAGTAACGTACACACACACACACACGGCACTACGTATGTACACAACATGTTATGTATGCCCATTACATGGTGCCAAATTCATAACTTAGACATTGCTTTCTACCACACTCTCATGCATCCTATATAAACTGTGAATATACAATTGTTTGAATGTATGTATTTTCTTAATTCATCTTGTTATATTGAGTCCCACTGTCCCACTGTCAGCCAATTAGGCACTTACAGTGCTCAATAGCATGGTAATGAATAGGAACAGATGCTGCTATGGATAACAGAATATATCTATCTCAGACTGGCTTTGATGACTGACTGTTGAGTGTGTGAATCCTACTGAATGTTAACTTGGATGCTCTAAATAGTTCCCTATTGAGAGTCATTTGTGCCAAACAGTGGAGCTACGGCGTGAAATTACACTAATACTACAGCTGTATTATACTGGCCGACATCCTAGGGGATTGAAAAGGAATTAAGTACACTTCAAAGTAATTACTCTGCTTTTAGAAATGAAATCTAATAGCAAAAAGTGAGAACTACAGGTGATTTTTAGGCGCTCTTGACGTGACACATCTTTCTGAGTTTTCTACAAGCGTCTCAGTCTGGTTTCCCTATGTGAGAGACAGCGGAATAAGTAATCAAGGTTGGACATGCTTAGCTTGTGTTCATTGGTCATGCTACTATATATGTTTTGATTATGTAAGGGGAAATTGGAGCCTATAGCTTATAGCATAGTGGAACAGGACATTATAGCCTATAGCATAGTGGAACAGGACATTATTGCCTATAGCATAGTGGAACAGGACATTATAGCCTATGGCATAGTGGAACAGGACATTATAGCCTATAGCATAGTGGAACAGGACATTATAGACTATAGCATAGTGGAACAGGCCATTATGGCCTATAGCATAGTGGAACAGGACATTATAGCCTATAGCATAGTGGAACAGGACATTATAGCCTATAGCATAGTGGAACAGGACATTATAGCCTATAGCATAGTGGAACAGGACATTATAGCCTATAGCATAGTGGAACAGGACATTATAGACTATAGCATAGTGGAACAGGCCATTATGGCCTATAGCATAGTGGAACAGGCCATTATAGCCTATAGCATAGGGTCATTATAGCCTATAGCATAGGGTCATTATAGCCTATAGCATATAGCATAGTAGAACAGGACATTATTGTCTATAGTATAGTGGAACAGGACATTATAGCCTATATCATAGTGGAACAGGACAGTATAGCCTATAGCATAGTGGAACAGGACATGATTGTCTATAGCATAGTGGAACAGGACATTATAGCCTATAGCATAGTGAAACAGGACATTATAGACTATAGCATAGTGAAATAGGACAGTATAGCCTATAGCATAGTGAAACAGGTCATTATAGCCTATAGCATAGTGGAACAGGACATTATAGCCCATAGCATAGTGGAACAGGACATGATAGCCTATAGCATAGTGGAACAGGACATTATAGCCTATAGCATAGTGGAACAGGACATTATAGCCTATAGCATAGTGAAACAGGACATGATAGCCTATAGCATAGTGGAACAGGACATTATAACCTACAACATAGTGGAACAGGACATTATAGCCTACAGCATAGTGGAACAGGACATTATAGCCTATAGCATAGTGGAACAGGACATTATAGACTATAGCATAGTGGAACAGGCCATTATAGCCTATAGCATAGGGTCATTATAGCCTATAGCATAGTGGAACAGGACATTATTGTCTATAGCATAGTGGAACAGGCCATTATGGCCTATAGCATAGTGAAACAGGACATTATAGACTATAGCATAGTGAAATAGGACATTATAGCCTATAGCATAGTGAAACAGGTCATTATAGCCTATAGCATAGTGGAACAGGACATTATAGCCTATAGCATAGTGGAACAGGACATGATAGCCTATAGCATAGTGGAACAGGACATTATAGACTATAGCATAGTGGAACAGGACATTATAGACTATAGCATAGTGGAACAGGACATTATAGCCTATAGCATAGTGGAACAGGACATTATAGCCTATAGCATAGTGGAACAGGACATTATAGACTATAGCATAGTGGAACAGGCCATTATGGCCTATAGCATAGTGGAACAGGACATTATAGCCTATAGCATAGTGGAACAGGACATTATAGCCTATAGCATAGTGGAACAGGACATTATAGCCTATAGCATATTGGAACAGGACATTATAGCCTATAGCATAGTGGAACAGGACATTATAGACTATAGCATAGTGGAACAGGACATGATAGCCTATAGCATAGTGGAACAGGACATTATAGCCTATAGCATAGTGGAACAGGACATTATAGACTATAGCATAGTGGAACAGGACATTATAGCCTATAGCATAGTGGAACAGGACATTATAGCCTATAGCATAGTGGAACAGGACATTATAGACTATAGCATAGTGGAACAGGCCATTATGGCCTATAGCATAGTGGAACAGGACATTATAGCCTACAACATAGTGGAACAGGACATTATAGACTATAGCATAGTGGAACAGGACATTATAGCCTATAGCATAGTGGAACAGGCCATTATAGCCTATAGCATAAGGTCATTATAGCCTATAGCATAGGGTCATTATAGCCTATAGCATATAGCATAGTAGAACAGGACATTATTGTCTATAGTATAGTGGAACAGGACATTATAGCCTATATCATAGTGGAACAGGACAGTATAGCCTATAGCATAGTGGAACAGGACATGATTGTCTATAGCATAGTGGAACAGGACATTATAGCCTATAGCATAGTGAAACAGGACATTATAGACTATAGCATAGTGAAATAGGACAGTATAGCCTATAGCATAGTGAAACAGGTCATTATAGCCTATAGCATAGTGGAACAGGACATTATAGCCCATGGCATAGTGGAACAGGACATGATAGCCTATAGCATAGTGGAACAGGACATTATAGCCTATAGCATAGTGGAACAGGACATTATAGCCTATAGCATAGTGGAACAGGACATGATAGCCTATAGCATAGTGGAACAGGACATTATAACCTACAACATAGTGGAACAGGACATTATAGCCTACAGCATAGTGGAACAGGACATTATAGCCTATAGCATAGTGGAACAGGACATTATAGACTATAGCATAGTGGAACAGGACATTATAGCCTATAGCATAGTGGAACAGGCCATTATAGCCTATAGCATAGGATCATTATAGCCTATAGCATAGTGGAACAGGACATTATTGTCTATAGCATAGTGGAACAGGCCATTATGGCCTATAGCATAGTGAAACAGGACATTATAGACTATAGCATAGTGAAATAGGACATTATAGCCTATAGCATAGTGAAACAGGTCATTATAGCCTATAGCATAGTGGAACAGGACATTATAGCCTATAGCATAGTGGAACAGGACATTATAGCCTATAGCATAGTGGAACAGGACATGATAGCCTATAGCATAGTGGAACAGGACATTATAGCCTATAGCATAGTGGAACAGGACATTATAGCCTATAGCATAGTGGAACAGGACATGATAGCCTATAGCATAGTGGAACAGGACATTATAGCCTATAGCATAGTGGAACAGGACATTATAGCCTATAGCATAGTGGAACAGGACATTATAGCCTATAGCATAGTGGAACAGGACATTATAGCCTATAGCATAGTGGAACAGGACATTATAGACTATAGCATAGTGGAACAGGCCATTATGGCCTATAGCATAGTGGAACAGGACATTATAGCCTATAGCATAGTGGAACAGGACATGATAGCCTATAGCATAGTGGAACAAGACATTACAGCCTATAGCATAGTGGAACAGGTCATTATAGCCTATAGCATAGTGGAACAGGACATTATAGCCTATAGCATAGTGGAACAGGACATTATAGCCTATAGCATAGTGGAACAGGACATTATTGCCTATAGCATAGTGGAACAGGACATGATAGCCTATAGCATAGTGGAACAGGACATTATAGCCTATAGCATAGTAGAACAGGACATGATAGCCTATAGCATAGTGGAACAGGACATGATAGCCTATAGCATAGTGGAACAGGACATTATAGACTATAGCAGAGTGAAACAGTACGTTTTTTTATTTTAATTTGAATGTATTTTATTTAACCTTTATTTAACTAGGCAAGTCAGTTAAGAACAAATTCTAAATTACAATGAACGTTTTGTGTGCATTCCTTTGTGCACACACAAACGTGTGTGTGCATCTGTGTATACTGAATGTGGGTCCGTCTGTACATATATATCTGAGGCTCTTGCTGTTTGTCTGTCAGTCCCACCAGGCAGTCCAATCATGGATTCCCGAGAGGATGTGGTCAGTGAGGGGAACGAGACAGAGCTCACCTGTACAGCCATGGGCAGCAAGCCTGCCGCCTCCATCAGATGGATGAAAGGAGAGCAGGAGCTGACAGGTCAGAGGAATATCTTTCCCTCAGATATCTTGCAGATATAACCCCAGCCAGGCAGCTTTAACTCTCCACAGCATCCTACTGGAAACTGCAAATGCTCCTTTTACATTCAGGACTTGGTTTCACACTCGTCACAATATGCTATATCTACTGATCTGTTCAATGACTAAAGAGTGAGTATGGATATTGAGTATTTCAGTTGTTCAACTGAACGAGGTATAGTGTTGACTTTGAGTATGACCTATTCATAAAGCACTGCGTTGGCGAACTGTCTCCTCAGCAATAGCCACATTACAACAGTTACCAAAGAAGCAGTGCATTTTAGTGCTGGGCTGAACTTGTAGTGGGCCTTTTCCAGTGACCAGATAAGTGGCTTCAAATGAACTCCCAACTGTTCACCATCCACTCACTACAGCCTCCCCCATCGCCCAGCCAGCAGCCTAGCTGTAACATAACAGTGTGTAGGCTAAAGTACATCCCTATAGTACATCACTGAGGCACCCAGTGTCTTTACTGGTTTAATACACTCATAAACCTGTGTCATCGCCAGACACCAGGGAGTTGATGCGGAATCAACACTCTCTCTGAGGAATCCGCCCGGCAACAGCCTGTAAATCTGGTCACAGCCCCGCCTACTGAGAGCATGCGTTAGCTGCTGCTGAAGGACCACAACTCACACACCAGCAACACGTTTGTTTCTGTTGATCACATGTTGTCTTTTGGTTGATCAGACTTCTGATTCAACGGTTTGAAAGCCTTGAACCTCACTCATTACCTTTAATTGCTAAGTCCTTTTATGAAAGTACTTTATTTGAATGCCTCAAGTTCACTGTAGGCTCCTGGAGAGAGGTGCAGTAGTGTATGGTACTATGGTGTGGTGCCTTATTGTCTCACATACGATCAAGAAGACCCATCTATTATTCAGCCTATCCATACACTACAGCAAGAGGGAGAATTCATTTCACAGCCTGGTCCTGTTTACATAAGGACTGAATATCTCTGTCGTCAAATGATATACATGTATGTATTAGAATAGAGAGGACATATTTGGCTTGTTGAGAGGATGAAATATTTAGAAGGAGCAAATATAAGCTAAATGCCATCTGCGTCTCCAGTGTTAGAGAAGTGGAAGTCAATTTGTGTTTATGAGATGTCAGGCCCTCTGGGGAAGGCTGGGCTGGTGTGGTGTGGGTACGTTAGACAGGCAGGCAAGTAGACAGGCTCGTTAGATTAGTGAAATGCCACCATGTTGAACAGGGGCTAATCCAGACTGGCAGAGGAGGACGTGGACGGACCAGAAAGTCACGTCCTTTAGCACCTCTGGAAACACAGCTCACTTCTCATAAGCAATTCATTAGCTCCCCACTGGGCACACACTGGTTGAATCAACGCTGTTTCCATGTCATTTCAAAGAAATTATGTTAAACCAACGTGGAATAGATGTTGAATTGACGTCTGTGCCCACATTGAGATCCAAGTCACAAATTGGTGATATACTTAGAGAATTGTCAACGATTAAAAACAGGGGCCTAATCCATGTTTGTTCTGCTACGATTATTACTGTATATCTGCAGAGCAAAACCACTAGAAAAAAACTTTCTCTAAAGTTGTTTTTCAACGCCTATCTCTCAGGATGTTTCCCTATGTAAGTGTCATTGGGTTAAAAGCTATAGCAATGTGCATGTTAGTGTATGTGGTCAGTGTGTATTGGAGCAGCAGTGTGATGCCTTCTCTGAGCCCTAAGCGTGCCCCCCTGTGACTGGCTGGTCGGCTGGCGGAGATGGAAGTGTGCTGCAGGTCACAGAAGGCCCTGTAATTATTTCCTCACTTCATTAAGTGCAAGTAAACCATCACACTCAGCACTGCGGCTAATGCGCTGGCCCTGTGGCATTGTAATGCTCTCTAAATGAATGCCCCTCTGACAGCCAGACACATGTAGGAGCCTGGAGGGCAGCTGATTACTGTAGGGGTTAGCCTGGACACAACAGAACAGAACCCCACTCAGCATCCAGGATGCTGCATAAACACACACTCGTTAACAAACCACAACCACATCGTCCCTACCTCATGTTGGACTCAATGAGAATCTTTGGGTTCTAAAACCACATCAAGTAGGCTTAAGTAAATGTAATGATTTTAAGGTGTAAAGGGTGGTCAAAGTTACCTTGTTTTTAGCTTGACTGCAACAATTGTGCAGTGTGAAATAGGATACATCCGTTGCAGTAGATGTTAGTTGTGTCCATGTGAATAACCAGGTGATGCTAGTCACGTTGTTTTAAGCTGACTCAGTAACCCCATGCTCTGTATGATAGTCTGTTGTGAGTTGAGATATCTCTATAGACTTTGGTTCCTAGGCGAGATGACGGTGGATGAGACCTATGACAGGATGTTCACGGTCACCAGTCGGCTGAGACTCACTGTGTCCAAGGAGGACGACGGAGAGCCAGTCAGCTGCATCATCGACCACCCAGCCGTGAAGGACCTCCGGGCACAGAGATACCTGGAAGTGCTATGTGAGTGACCCGGAAGTGAAACAGGCATGACCTGGAAATAGAATGTTATTGACTCTCGTAGTCCCTATGAGGTCTATCACAGAGATAAGGGATACAGTGCCTCAGAAGTATACAAACTCTTTGATTATTCCACATGTTGTGTTACAGCCTGAAAAGTGACACACTTTAAAAAAAAAGGTTTTTTGCAAATTCATTGAAAATGAAATACAGAAATATAAACTTTACATACATATTCACACCCCTTTGCTATGGCACTTCAAATTGAGCTCAGGTGCGTCCAATTTCCTTTGATCATCTTGAGATGGAGTCCACCTATGTCCAATTAAATTGTTTGGACATGATTTAGAAAGAAACACACCTGTCTATATAAGGTTGCACAGTTGACAGTGAATGTCAGAGCAGAAACTATACCACGATGTCCACGGAACTGTCTGTAGATCTCCGAGATAGAATTGTGATGAGGCATATATAAAACAATTTCTAGAGCACAGTGGTCTCCATCATTGGGAAATGGAAAAAATATGGAACTACCCAGACTCTGCCTAGAGCTGGCCGTCCAACCAAACTGAGCAACCGGGAAAATTAGGATATTGGTGACCAAGAACTCTTACAGAACTAAAAAGTTCCTTGGCTGAAATGGTAGAACCTGCCAGTCTCTATAGCACTTCACCAATCTGGGCTTTATGGGAGAGTGGCTAGACGGAAGCCACTTCTGAGAAAAAGGCACATGACAGACTGCTATGAGTTTGCAAAAGGGCACGTGAAAGACTCTGAGATCATAAGGCCAAAGATTCTGTGATCTGATAAGACAAAAATTTAACTCTTTGGCCTGAATGCAAAGTGGTATGTCTGGAGAAAACCAGGCATAGCTCATCGCCTGTCTAACACCATCCCTACCGTGAAGCATGGTGGTGGCAGTATCTTGCTATGGGAATGCTTTTCAGCGGTAGGGACTGGGAGGCTGGTAAGTGTAAAGTAAACAATGAATGGTGCTTTAGAGTGCAAACGACTTTAGACTGGGGCGAAAATGTACGTTCCAACAGGACAATGTTCCCAAGTATACAGCCAAAGCAATGTTGGAAGGGCTTCAGAGCAAGAATGTGAAAGTCCTTGAGTTCAGCTAAATCCCAAACTTGAATCCCATTGTAAATCTATGGAAAGACTTAATGATTTCTGTTAACAGCCGCTCGCTTTCTAACTTAACAAAGCTTGAGAAAATCTGTGCAAAGCTGATATAGACATACCCAAGACGACTCAAATCTGTAATCGCCAGCAAAGGTGCTTCTACAAAGTATTGATTCAGGGGTGTAAATAATTACAGTTGAAGTTGGAAGTTTACATACATCTTAGCCAAATACATTTATACTCAGTTTTTCACAATTCCTGACATTTAATTATCGTAAAAATGTGCAGTTGCAAACTGTAGTCTGGCGTTTTTATGGTGGTTTTGGAGCAGTGGCTTCTTCCTTGCTGAGCGGCCTTTCAGGTTATGTCGATATAGGACTTGTTTTACTGTGGATATAGATACTTTTGTATCTGTTTCCTTCAGCATCTTCACAAGGTCCATTGCTGTTGTTCTGGGATTGATTAGCACTTTTCGCACCAAAGTACGTTCATCTCTAGGAGACAGAACGCTTCTCCTTCCTGAGCGGTATGACGGCTGCATGGTCCCATGGTGTTTATACTTGCGTACTATTGTTTGTACAGATGAACATGGTCCCTTCAGGCATGTGGAAATTGCTCCCAAGGATGAACCAGACTTGTGGAGGTCTACAATTTTTTTCTGAGGTCTTGGCTTATTTCTTTTAATTTTCTCATGATGTCAAGCAAGGAGGCACTGAGTTTGAAGGTAGGCCTTGAAATACATCCACAGGTACACCTCCAGTTGACTCAAATTGTTTAATGGCACAGTCAACTTAGTGTATTTAAACTTCTGACCAACTGGAATTGTGATAAGTTAAATAATCTGTCTGTAAACAATTGTTGGAAAAATGACTTGTGTCATGCACAAAGTAGATGTCCTAACGGACTTGCCAAAACTATAGTTTGTTAACAAGAAATTTGTGGAGTGGTTGAAAATCAAGTTTTGATGACTCCAACCTAAGTGTATGTAAACTTTCAACTTCAACTGTATGTAAGTGAGATATTTCTGTATTTAATTTTCTAAAAACATGTTTTCACTTTGTAATTATGGGGTATTGTGGTTAGATGAGTGAGATTTTTAATATATATATGTTTTTAGTTCAGGCTGTAACACAACAAAATGTGGAATAAGTCAAGGGGTGTGAATACTTTCTGAAGGCACTGTACCGTATATGAATGAATTAGATCATCAATTCTGTATCTAGTTAAAATACCTGGCAGTCCAGATTTAGAGATTCACTTTACAATACGTCTCCTGGAATGTAATAGAATCACCTCCAGGGAGAAGTAACTTTTGCTGTAGTGTTGTGTAACATGAAAGAAGAGAAACCTGCACCTCTAGTCTTGTGTCAAATGTGATTTGCTGTTTCCTCCAATGGTTTATTGATTGAAGAGGTAAAACAGCCGTCCTTACACACTGTAGAACATCAGAGAAAGGTTAAGCTAACCTTTGGTAGTCTGTGTAGAATATTCATTTGTTAACAGAGACGAGTGCTTTGCCTAACCTTTCTAGGCAAAAGGGAAAGCTCAACTTGCACCACTTGACATTTTGACAATCTTTTGCTAACATAGATAAGAGAGAAATATATATATATATATTTTACTTTATAGTTAGACTGTCTGAACACATAGTCCTTTTCTCTATATGTTTAACCAAGGGGATATGTTCAAATGAAATGTATTGGTCACATACACGTGTTTAGCAGATGTTATTGCGGGAGGAGCGAAATGCTTGTGCTTCTAGCTCCGACAGTGCAGTAATATCTAAGTGATATCTAACAGTTTCACAACACATACCCAAAATACACATAAATCTAAGTAAGGAATGGATTAAGAATATATATACATATATGTCAGAGCAGCATTGGACTAAGATACAGCGCTTTCTTCACCACACTGTCTGTGTGGGTGGACCATTTCAGTTTGTCAGTGATGTGTACCCCGAGGAACTTGAAGCTTTCCACCTTCTCCACTCCGGTCCCATCGATGTGGATAGGGGGGTGCTCCCTCTGCTGTTTCCTGAAGTCCACAATCATCTCTTTAGTTTGTTGACGTTGAGTGAGAGGTTATTTCCTGGCACCACACTTCCAGAGCCCTGCCCTCCTCCCTGTAGGCTGTCTCCTCATTGTTGGTAATCAAGCCTACTACTGTTGTGTCGTCCGAAAACTTGATGGCTGAGTTGAAGGCGTGCTTGGCCACGCAGTCATGGGTGAACAGGGAGTACAGGAGGGGGCTGAGCACCCACCCTTGTGGGGCACCAGTGTTGAGGATCAGCGAGGAGGTGTTGTTTCCTACATTCAACACCTGGGGGCTACCCATCAAGTCCAGGACACAGTTGCACAGGGCGGAGTTCAGACCCAGGGCCTCGAGCTTGATGATGAGCTTGGAGGGTACTATGGTGTTGAATGCTGAGCTATAGTCAATGAACAGCATTCTTACATAGGTATGCCTCTTGTCCAGATAGGACAGGGCAGTGTGCAGTGTGGTGGTGATTGCATCGTCTGTGGATCTATTGGTGAGGTAAGCCAATTTATGTGGGTCTATTGTGGCAGGTAAGGTGGAGGTGATATGATCCTTGCCTAGTCTCTCAAAGCACTTCATGATGACAGAAGTGAGTGCTACTGGGCGAAAGTCATTTAGTTCAACAACCTTTGCTTTTTTAGATACAGGGACAATGGTGGTCATCTTGAAGCATGTGGGGACAACAGACTGGGATTGGGAGAGATTGAATATATCTGTAAACATAACAGCCAGCTGGTCTGCGCATGCTCTAAGGATGCGGCTAGGGATACCATCTGGGTCGGCAGCCTTGCGAGGGTTAACGCGCTTAAATGACTTACTCACGAGAAGGAGAGCCCACAGTCCTTGATAGCGGGCCGTGTCGGTGGCACTGTATTATCCTCAAAGCGTGTGAAGAAGGTGTTCAGCCTGTCCAGAAGCAAGACGTCGGTGGCCGCGATGTGGCTGGTTTTTCTTTTATAATTCGTGATTGTTTGTAGACAGTGCCACATACTAGGACTCAACTTTGCCCCTATACCGACGTTTAGCCTGCTTGATTGCTTTGTGGAGGGAATAACTACACTGTTAGTATTCTTCCATATTCCCAGTTTTCTTGCCCTGGTTAAATGCGGTGCTTCACGCTTTCAGTTTTGTGTGAATGCTCCCATCTAGCTGCGGTTTCTGGTTGGGGTAGATTTTAATGGAGGGCAGGGAGGGCCTTATATGCATTCTGGAAGGTAGTATAACAATGGTCGAGAGTTTTAGCAGCGCGACTACAACAATCAATATGTTGATAGAATTTCAGGAGCCTTTTCCTCAAATTTGCTTTGTTAAAATTTCCATTTACAATAAATGCAGCCTCAGGATATGTGGTTTTCAATTTGTATAAAGTCCAGCGAAGTTCTTTGAAGGCCGTCGTGGTATTGGCTTGAGGGGGGATATAGACCGCTGTGGCTATTATTGATGAAAATTATCTCGTAGATAGTATGGTTGGCATTTGATTGTGAGATGTCCTAGGTCGGGTGAACAGAAGGACTTGAGTTCCTGTATGTTATCATAGTTACACCATAGGTCATTAATCATAAAACATATCCCTCCACCCTTCTGCTTCCTGGAGAGATGTTTGTTCCTGTCGGCACGATGTACTGAGAACCCAACTGGCTTTAATAGCCAGGTTTATGCAGTCCTATAACACTGAAAGCCTTAGTCGGTGGAGTTGAGCTGACAGTATACTGGTCATACAAGAGTAATAATATAAGCAATGAAGTAATGGCACTGTCGTAGCCAGCCAAAGCACTCTCCTAACCTTCCCAATGCATTGCAGCATGGTCCTTTGTAGCTCAGTTGGTAAAACATTGTGCTTATAACATCAGGGTAGTGGGTTTGATTCTCGGGACCACCCATATGTAAAATGCACGCATGACTAAGTTTCTTTGGATAAAAGTGTCTGCCAAATGACATTTGTTGTTATATTATAGCGCACCGACAAATGGTTCTTTCACTGGTTTGAACATACAATAACGCTTTTTTTATAGTGACTGAAAGCATGAGTCAGGTTGAGATAGGTTGACATTGCTAGAGCTGTGAATATGATATGAATTAGAAAGTGTGTACTGTTTCAATACAATGTGTATGTGAAAATACCATCTGTCTACTTTCAGATCAACCAGAAGTGAAGATCGTTCAGGCGTTCCCTGAAGGTTTAACGAGAGAGGGAGAGAATCTAGAGCTGACGTGCATAGCAAAAGGCAAACCACAGTGAGTATCCATCCATCCACACAGATCATGTAATACTAGTTAACAGTACAGCACTCCACTCTGTTCTTACAAATGCCAACATAGACAGCTACATGACACTTCCAGGCTTCCTATATCCCTTTTCTGCCAGCCAAAGGACTCCCCTAACCTTTCCAATGCATTGTAGCATTTATATGTTACCAATTGCTAGTGTGTTTTGTGTCAAATGCATCATTAGGAGGAACCTGCCAATGGCTCTCCCACACTGATCAGAGTTCAGACCTTTCGAGTGAGATTTGGTCTATTGACGGGCGTCGTGCAGGGACTTTCTGATGTGGCTGGTATTTGTGTCATCCAGGCCCCATCAGATCAGCTGGCTCAGAGTGGATGATGATGTGCCATCTCACACCGTGATCACCGGCTCTGACCTCTTCATCGAAAACCTCAACAAGTCGTACAACGGCACGTACCGCTGTGTTGCCTCCAACACCGTGGGAGATGCCTACGATGACTATATCCTCTTTGTATACGGTAGGTACTGTCATGGCTACTGTCGCCTGTAGTTTGTTTTGCGATTCTATCTATATTTGGAGATGAGTCCAGGCCAGGTGGTCTGTACTGCTGATTCAGGATTTGTCAAGTAGGAAATCGTGGCCACTCACTAGAATTTGCTAAATATTCCATTGAAACTTCTCATGTGTCAGTTCACTGATTACACGTTTCTCTGGGTGAATCTGTCACAGAAACATGTCACTGACGCACTGTAACACAGTAACAGATGTCTCTGACTTACTGATTTATTCTGACTGACACCTCACAGACTATCCTCAATCTAACTTGTAGCTTACGTATGAGTCTCTGACTTAGGTTACTATGGCACTTATAGCAATGCCACTCTGAGATTGTATTTCTGCAAGTGCTCTTAGGCAGATGGTGACATTTGTTTGTCCCTCTTAGTCCTCTAGTGATTATCTCCTGAACAAAAGTATGGAACGTGCTATTAAGTAACAGTTCAGGCCTATTCAGGGTTTCATCCTATGGCTGAAGTCATAATTGGCGCCTCATCCATTCTCATCCATTAGAGGCATGATTCACTTTCCCTCGGTAATGTAACTGTCATACAGTTACTGTATCTACAGGAAGAGGTTTGAGGTTTGGGAAGCAGGCTGTAGTCTTGCTTCCATATGGATCCTTTGTTTGGAATATGATTACTTTTGGCTTTGAACAACACACATCTTGCATTTCCAAATAGATTTAGCTTCATAAAAGAGCTTGTGAGAAATTTAACTGCCAGAACAGGAAACATTTTCCATACACACCATATTTTGATTTATGTTGTTTTGTCTTTTACTTTCATACTTGTTTTGGCACATTGGTTTGATTGGGAATGTGAGCTGTCCATTTGTTTTGGAGATATACCCCTCTCCCATGCATAATCAGGTTCTATAGTATGCGTCTCTTCATATGGGCCCTCTTCACGTCTCCATATTTCAGTTTCCTACATGTCTTTGAAGGAACAACCTGTTCCCTACTCAACAGAGATAAACTAGACAAACTGTGGTACACTAAAAGACTCTTGAATGAATTTCCATGGTGAAAATGTGTGTTTGCCGGTGCAGCAAACATGCTAGCATGTGTGAGCTGTGCATGTTTTGTAGTAGAATTACCTATTTGTATGCCTTTTGGCACAATGAAATATCCCATCTTACAGAAATAGCTTCCCACCACAAGTCTTTTTCAGTCTTTTACCACCTCAACATTAGAGACAGCATATCTCTGGTGTTATCAGTGCAGTCTCTATTCTTTTAGTTAGAGCAATAATGAGACACTGGAGATTTGTAAAAAGGTGTTGATAACGCTTTGAGTAATTAAGTTTGAGATTCCCAGTTCTGTTATTCCACAGGATTAGATGCTAGACATGTTGTTGGTGCATAAGATGATTGTTTTCCCTGACTAATCATACTAGTTACTGTACACTAGCATAATGAGTGTGTGTTTCTGAACATGGTTATGTCTAGGGGTAAGCATGATGAGAACCAGCTTAGCAGGTGGGTCTCTAGGTGAAGAGACTGCTGGGTGGGTTTTTCTGTGTACAGTATCCTGTTTTCTACTTGTATTAGGCCCAGGAGGTGCCCATTAGTGTCTAGTGTTGGAATCCACAGCTGCTATCTCTTAGTATGTCCCTGATGTTCATTAATGTGGATCTGTCAGAGGACTGTGTGCAGTACCATGTCAAAGCTAGATGACCAGGAACCTAGCTAATGTAGTGCAACAGGAGAGCACAGTATGTGTACCAATGGTCTGTGCTATTCTGGATATATTAGATATTCATATGTGTGCTACTTTCAGAGAGTTGGAATATACAGTCTGCTACTCTCATCTTGCCTCTGCCTACCGCTGCACTAAAACACTTTATCCCTGACACTAGAAATGTTGTGTGTACTCTGTGTACTCTCCTACGGTAAGTAAAAAAGCATACAGTAAGTAACAAAGCATGTTTAGTTGTCAGTTCTATTCTGGTCTAAGGGTGAGAGAGAAGGTAGTTAGGCTGGTTGGCCTCCTCTGCTGGTTCTGGGTTGTTTTCAGTAGACTGTGAGTGCTGGTCTGTGGTTGGTTGATGTCCGGTGTGGGAGTAAACTGGTCCAAAGTAACTAGGCTCCCAGCTACTGTAGGCTCCCACCAAACTCCGTTCACTGTACAAAGCTGACCTGGTATAACTCACACATACTGGCTGTTGGCAGGAGAACAATTATGTATTTTGCTCAAGGGTTTGTTCTGCAGTTGACTCTCTGACCCAGAGATTTCCTACACGGCCATGAAGTCAAAGATTCCCATGCAGCCATCTGGGCGTCAAGCCCAGTCAGAAAGTATGCTCAAATATGGCTCTGTTGACCCTAACTTGGATGAGGCGCTGTTGTGAAAACAAATGTGTTGAATCACAAGGATTCTGAACCATCACCCATCTCTGCACCATAGAACAGAATAACTAATGAAACATCAGGCTGCAAATTAATAACCAAATCATACAGACTCAAGAGAAAACATAGTTTAATGTGTTTTTAAAAATGCATCTGAGGACATTGTTGTGCTGTATTACTTTATGGAATATTTGTTTGAGTCAGAAATCTCCATTGCTATGTTATGAAGACAATGTGCATATAAAACAATGTATTCAGAATTGCTAACAAACTGAAGAAAAATAACGTTTTTTGGCTGCCAGGTTTAAGAGGGCATAGCTAAACATTTTCTCCCACATTGTTTCAGTTTGTGCTTAGAATTTCTCATATCAAATGTTCTTACAAATAGAAATGTACCCTGAAAATATGGCACCTCCAAATACATTCATATTTCAGCTCTCATAATGTGGAGCCAAGAGTAATCCAGCCTGCAAATTGCCCATGGAGAATGCTTGTTTGCTAGACTATTATATGTGCCACATCCCATCCAGGCCTTTGTGGCAGCCTCTTATCCCTGGCCTGCATGCCCAATTTCCCAGACTGACATTTCAGCTATCAGACCGCCTTCGGTCACAGGGAAAGAAGAAATCCCCTATAAATATTGTTTGCGGAGAATCTGTTCCTGATATCCCCTCACCTCTCCCCCCTGCCGCCTCCTCCCCCAGAAGCGACATTATGCCACCATTGATGTTTTATCATTAGTTTGGAAGTGTGTGGTCCCCTACTGTGGGCTTCTGATGGGCACAGACAGTAAAGGCATGAAGACAGCCAGACAAATTTCTCCCGCTGTGACATGTCTCCAGCAAGGGGCCGGCGCTATCTCTCTGTGCCAGAAACAGGAAGATATTCCTAGTGGCAGGGAAGCTTTCCAGTCTCTTAGCACCACTGCATACCTGTATTGGCCTCCATTTTCTAATTCTCATTATTTAGTTTTTGGTGTTATGAAAGGCCTTGTCAGTACACTATCAGTCTGTTGTTGCAAGGGGTGCAGAAGAACTGCAGGGGAGCGCTCCAGAGTTGCTTAATGCACTGCTTAACTTATTACTGGAAATAATCCCTTAATATTTTCATTTCTAACTTCCCAACTACCCATTGAATGTTTATGAACAATATTGGGCACATTAAGTAAATTTTTCAAACTACAGTATGAGTATACAAAATAGTCAATTAGATGTGTTCATTCCAACCTTTTGGCCTACTGTTAATGAGTAGAGGTTTAAGTAAGATTGGAATTACCTGATATCAAACACTGTGCATTGTCAAAGCTCTGATATTACATTCACTATCACCAGACAGTAGAAAAGACATCAATGATGCGTTGACACAGGTTACAGATGAAGAATGCAATATGGGAAAGCAACATCCTTCCTGTGGGAAAAACTGCCATCGTCTTATTGAGACCGTACAGAACCCAAATCATTATCTCGCTCTATAGTAATACTACAGTAGTCACTGAGAGATTTGATACTTTCCCAATTCTGCTACAATACTTCCATACTTGCATGACCCCATCCTTAATGGCTTCTCACACTTTCTTTATTTCTTATACATTTCTTCTTTATTTTGTATGTTTTCCATCTAGATGCTCCTACCACGATCCCCACACCCACCACCTTGAACCTAGACAACACCCAAGGTACTGTATGTCCCCACTTTGTTAATTCTCAACCCTCGCCTGTGTGTACACGTGTGCATGCTTGTGAGTGTGTTTGCAGTAGTGTAGTACAGTGAGAAAGAGAGCGTTTTGGAGAGAGAAAGAGAGAGGTTGAGACTGCGGGCGGGCAGTCTCAATCAGATCGTTCTACTGATAGATGCCATAGCGGACACCCTGCGCTGTGCTTTCAGTGACACCTGTCACAGCCCTTTCCTGTCACGTTTGATCTGTGAGGATGGAGGAGACATGTCGGTCGCTCGGCACTCTGCTATCTTATCAGCATCGCCATGCAGCCGTATCTCAACCTGCCCACACTCACATCACAGTCACATTACAATGCCCTTTACATCTCCCCCATCAAATCACAATCACATCCATCTTTGTAGGTCTGGAAACATTGACAGATTTTTTTTTCTCTTTGACTTATGATATGGATGAAGGACAGTTTATTTACAGTGTCAGCTGGCCCACCTCTGTACATACGGTTTAGTGTTGGATCTTCTACGGTACTATATGTAGTTCTTATTCTTTTCACTTTTGTGGCGGAAGAAGTGTGTTGATTATTGGGAAGAGTTCTTTGTGTATAATATGGTTGTTCAAATAAACTGAAAAACAAAACAAAAATCTGTCTCTCCTCCATTCTAGATAGTTCAGGTTTGTTCGTATACAGACACATGGAGACCATTTATTAGGAATGCCAAATGCATTCATCAGTGAGAGAAAGTCCATTTAGAAGATAATACATTTCTGATAAACTGGCAGTGAGAGAAATAGAATGGGAGTACTGGGATGGCTAGAGCTTTTAAAATATCTATTAAAGCCTAATGTTGGCCAAAAGTACTTGGCAGCATCAGGAGGTGACATTTAGAGATAACTAAATATGGCATTTATATTGCAGAGTAACTGCAGCACTGACAACTGCCATTAATTATATTCTCTGTTTGCCAGCTAAACGCAGACCTCGTAATTGATTTCTATCAATATTTGCAAGCAGAGTTCCCTCAAACGTTTGGATGAAATCCTGCGCTATGGAAGTACTCCATATGTCCTGCTGTGATTCTCTAATAACACACAGGGGGAAGGGCAAATGCACGTTCATAGCTGACAATGTACTTCCAGAGCTAACATGAAGTCATCCCGAGTCATTCAAAGCCAGCCCACCGAGATGTCCAATACGTACATGTCCCATGGCATGTCACACAGAGGAGGTGGTGGTGGTGGGTGGTGGTACAGTATGGCTCTTTGATTTCCACTCAGGCACTAGAGAAGTAATCAGGTCCCTTTCATGCTGGTGCTGGAAACCTCCGGAGGCCATTTTGTGTGTCTGAGTAGAGGGAGTAGAGAGCCTGAGTGTCTCATCAACTGCACAATCAGGTCTACAAGGTGAATGAGTGGTCTGGGACATGAAGAAGCTCTAGCTCCTATTTCTACGTTTTTTTGAATAGTCCATTTGGAATATTTTACTCCAAAAAAGAGGGGTGAACTTTTATATATAGGATATTCTGTGTCAATGACAATCCTACTATACTGCGTCCCGGTATTTCTACTTTTATACAGATGTAGGATCTTAATTTGATCACCCTGTTGCAGGAGAACTTTCCTGCAATGCAGGACATTTTAATCCTGTACTGTATTTGAAGTTTAAAAAGGCTTCTGAAGTTGGGAATTTCCACTTTGAAATATATATTTTTTATATTAATTAGAACCTGTATAATAATTCACATTTCATCTTGATGCAGGATTGTTTTCCTGCTGTAAAAAAACGTCTCAAAAGATCCTACATGTGTACATCTAATGTTCTTTGATTGTCCTTGGACTAGGACAAAACTCTGAGGAGACTGTTTATCTCATATGGTCTCTACAGAGAATCAACAGATGACTCCTCCCATGGGCGTCAGCCAATTTACTTTGAAAATGCAATTTGTAAACAGGTGGTTGTTAAAATTGTGTGTTGTGTTTTTCATTGTAAATCAATTACTCTTCACTTACAGTTTAATGAATGCGGCAGCGTAGACGTTTTCATAACTCCTCAGTGATTTCCGAGAGACAGGACTAAAACGGGGGTTTGACATGATTTCTGCAGTGCATGCCGGTAGGATGTAATAGAGCTTTCTTGCTGTTCACTACTTTTCTGAATACTATGTCTCAGGGGCCTTGTTAACCTGACATGCAATTCTATCACATTGTGTTACTACTATAAGCTGCAGAACCACACCTTCTGTTGGCCTTTTACTCTGTTCAAGAACAAACTTACATTCGCAACAGAGGGTAATGAGTGTCATGACCAGAATATTCTTGTAAACCTGAGGCCCATAGAGATTGAAATATCATGTAATGTACCATAGCTTTACATTGTACTTAGATAACTCTGTATTGGCCTTCATAGGAATTCCTGTCGTCGAGGACAACTTGAGCTAGTTCCTCCCAGCCCTGAGTGCCACAGTGCGCTCCTGTGATGTGTGCGAATGGTGTTATCCAAATGAATGTGTAAACATACAGCTCTCAAGCTGCCATTTTCCATTGATCCACACAAGCAACCGTCCCTCCATGTGGCCTCTCCACTTCCCTTTTATAAGCTAAGGGAAACATTCTGTGGGGTTCCATTCTGAACAAGTTGTTTATGCACCATTTCCTCTTTGTGTGGCTCCTAGTTCATGTGGAATGTAGCTTTTCATTTCCACAGTGTAATGCTTTCATGCCCTGCTAGATTTTTCTCTCCTCTGATAAGTGTTTTATTTTTTTCTCTCGATTTCCTTGGTGTAGCCTAGCAACAGGCAAGAGCAGCAGCGGTTCAAGGCCTAAATATGGTTTTGTGTTGAGGAGGAGCAAATGCCATGGTAAAGCATGAAACCACAGAGTCGTTTGTACATCTCTGTTGTAGAGCTGGCCAGTCCTCCACGTTTTGTATCTACTGCTCTATCTCAAAGAAAGAAAGAAAGAAAGAAAGAAAGAAAGAAAGAAAGAAAGAAAGAAAGAAAGAAAGAAAGAAAGAAAGAAAGAAAGAAAGAAAGAAAGAAAGAAAGAAAGAAAGAAAGAAAGAAAGAAAGAAAGAAAGAAAGAGGCTGCTTGGACAGTTCACATTGTCAAGCTTTTCAGCGTTCCTATATAAAATACTGTATGTAGGACTAAGGGGCTTTAAGTCCCTGTAGATTTCGGCGAGAAATTAGTCACTATCAGTCTATGAAAGCGTTGTCATGGGTTTTATAAAACCTATATTCAATGCTGTACTGTCAACTATACATACACCAATAGTTACTTAACCAAAGGTTATTGTAAAGTGCATTGAAAGTAGCTTTTAAATCAGCTGTATTCACTTTTTTTAAGTAAAGAGGCCGAGAGAACAGGGGTTCCCAAACCTTCTTCCAATTCACAAATGTATGGGGAAGTTATTTTAAAATAATTTGTACTATTATAAAATGGCATACAAACAAGTACAGTGCCCATCCTAATTCATAAGTGCTGCCTCTCTGATTGGTTTGCTAACCTAATGCAATGCTCCAGGCACCATGGCTTATATGAGGGGCTGGCGTGAATAGATTTCAGCCAGCATTATTAAACAGAGTGGTTTCTGGTATTGTGCTGGCAGGCTGGTTTCTATTGTTGAGAGGGTAGTAGTCGTTCTGATTCTACAGCTCAGGGTTTATAAAGGCAGTCTGCGGAGGTGAAGCCCTCGCTCGTCAAACATTCAGAGATGATCCCAGGGAGGGACATCATATCCCGGGTAATCTCCTGCTAACACCCTCCTTACCTCGCCTTGGCTGGAGAAAGTAGAGAGTATAGAAGAATCTGCACAGAAACACTTCTCACCATTCACAATGATCTCTATGGAAAACTCAAACCACCTGACAGGGCTTCTGTACATTGTTCTGGTGTGCATGTTGAATAAATGAACTGTAAGAAGAAATAGGGTAAATGTTGAGAATCCTGTTCAATTGAATGAGATCGCCAGAGCCCCATGGTTTAACAACTGGTCCAGATGTACAGGCTCAGTGGCTGGAGGAGCACCAAGTCCTCCCCATGCAGGGTTCCCACAGTTCCACGTTCACCTGCAGGCTATATATTGTCTTAAAGGATATCATGTATACAGAGCCAAAGATAGGCCACTGGTCATGCTGCCTGCTACCACACAGAACTTTGTCAAGCCTGTGTTTGTATGCTGCAAGGATGCTAGCCCAGCACAGTATATCCACTATCAACCAGCTAAACTGATCCTACTCCAGGGAAGGACCTTTCATAAACAATAAATGAGTCAATCTGAGTTTAGCTGGCACTAAGAATAAGGAATGAATGGAACTCTTGACCTCGACTTTTCTCTCCTCTGCTTTGTTTTGTGAGGCAATTTGTTTGTCAATGACTAAAGCTGAAATGTATTGGAGTGAAACTAGAGAAAGTATGCTGTCTTACTGTAAGTGCACATTGATATTTTCGCTGTTTTTATTAATGTGTTCTCATATGTTTCATTGCTGTCTTATGGAGTGGTTTGGCTTCTTCATCTTCCAAAAGTATGTGGGCGGTGTCTTCAAGCTGTGCATGTAATCTTCAGCACAAACAAACGTTAGCAAATGTTCTACAAAATATCAAACTGTCTTTACTGTCACAACAATGTGTAACAGGATTATAAACAGTAATACATGCCAGTTTGAGAAAATAATTAACAGTATCTTAACAGTATCTTACGAGCTAAGTCCTATCTGTTAGATAATATAGCCATGTAAAGTGTTACCAACCACACCAAGGTGAGGCTAAATGGTGTCACTAAATAGTGTTGAATCCTATGTCAGTGAGTTAATGGGCTACAGTGGAAGTGAGAAGTCTTCCACGTTCTGATGTTGAAACGGTACAGTGCCTAACTTTGGCACTCCTAGTTGTGCTGCTGAAGCACTGCCAAAGATGGCTCTGCAGACATAGACAGAGAGACAGAGAGACAGAGAGACAGACAGACAGACAGACCGACAGACAGACGTGTGACTTTATTATGCTGTTTCTCCTGGTGCTGAGACAGAAGCAAAAAGACGTGAATGATTCAGCTGTTCACGGCTTTGACTGAGTGACTCCTCCAAATACATACACCCACTTGGTTTAGCACCTTAGAAATTAGATGGCACCTTATGATAATGTATGCATTTAGAACTGAAATAAAATCATACTAGTGTGTTATGAAATATACTATATATGAAAGAGGTGAAAGGTAGAGGCAATAGGTCGGTTTCACTGCATAGTAATTAACAATGAATTAACGCACACTAACTGTCTGAGTCATTAGTGTTAGAGCCAGGCCTGAATCAGAATGCACAAACGTGTGTTCATTCATTGTTCATCAAACATTATAGAATTTGTTAAACATTTAATGCAAACACCTAACACTTGTATATCATTAGCCTTTGAGGCTCAACATTAAATATTTATTTAATATGCAAATGAGTTTTGGCTCAGATTAGCAGATTGGTTCCCTTTGTAATGGGTGTGCTTTGCTTCCTTGATTTATCAACAAAAAATAAATGATATTTATATGTGGAGAAAATTAGCCACTGGCTCCATTCTAGTCTGTACAATAGTCCATTATAATTGGTCCCCAGGGGTATATGGGTTTTACTGTGCCAGGATGGGGATGTTCAAAGAGTATCATACTAAATGAAGATAGTTTTCTCATAGGGCCTGATTTTAACTTGAAATGTGGATACTTAACTTTAAAACTTTAACTTTTCTCAGCTCTTGAGGAACTGACGTTGTGATGTTAGAATAGCATATTTGGGAATATTCGAGGTAAAAAAAACGAAAACAGGCACAGATTCAATATTCCTCAAAACCCATGATGAACCCTTTCAACATTCTTAGGTTGACATGCACCGCAGTAGAATGTCTAACCAGAAGTGGTTTGTTAGTTTGTCTACCTGCTGACCCTGAAAAGGGTAACAATATTTGGCATTGGAAGTTCAGGGAACTCCCTTCCTTGAATATTTTTTCTGAGGAGGTTAGAGTTGGTTATGTTGTGATGCAGTAGCTAATGTGAAAGCAGAGCAGAGCACTGGAATATCTTTTCCATTAGCTTGTCAATCACTTTTCTTAGCAATGACCTCCAGATTAAACAGCTTTAAAAAAGACTAGGAAGCAGGCAGCATTCACAATGTTCTTTTTTGTGTAGTCAATAAGCTTGTTTTGCCAATCCAAAGTTTTCCCAACTACATGTTTGCTAACATCCCAAGGTACAGAGTTCAGTCAACTCTCCATTCACAGATTTGATGTGTTGCCAATAGTAGTTCATCTGTATTTTTGCACCTCCATAAAATGTCACGGTTGAGTCTGCAAATTTTCACTGCTTTGTTCAGACTTGACAAAGAAAGTCTGTCTCGGAATCTCTATTGTGCTGAAGAAGGTTGAGGCATTGCAATTGTATTGAGGACAATGCTCATATTTTTCAGCAGTGCAGTTGGAGATTTTTAGATGACCCTGTCTAGAATTTTTCTTTTTTTAAATGTTCCTTCCAAAGAACACATACAGGATTGACCTCACAGCCCTAAGTGATGCCTGCACTCTATGAACTGACCTCAACAAAGACTCTTTCAAATCTTTTTTGATTTGTTTTATTTTACCTTTATTTAACTAGGCAATCTAAGGCTCATTTGAATTCAGTCCAACCTGAATTGCCATATTTATCCTGTACAGATGTAGGATCTTAATTTTAGCCAGTTTGCTACAGCAGGAAAATAATCCTGCAGCAACAGGAACTGTTAATTATTATGTGCATTATATTTCATGGACTTTTTTGTAGGTTGATAAATCAAGTCTGAAATTTCAAAGTGGAAATTACAAACTTCAGAAACCATTTTTAATCACTGGGTGATAAAATTAAGATTATGTAGCTCTTTTTCACAAAACCAACATGCTTAAAAAGCTTTTGCTACTACCAAGTAGACTCTGCTACTAATAAGTACACTCTGCTACTACCAAGTAGACTCTGCTACTAATAAGTACACTCTGCTACTACCAAGTAGACTCTGCTACTAATAAGTACACTCTGCTACTACCAAGTAGACTCTGCTACTACCAAGTAGACTCTGCTACTACCAAGTAGACTCTGCTACTACCAAGTAGACTCTGCTACTACCAAGTAGACTCTGCTACTACTAAGTACACTCTGCTACTACCAAGTAGACTCTGCTACTACCAATTCGACTCTGCTACTACTAAGTACACTCTGCTACTACCAAGTCGACTCAGCTACTACTAAGTACACTCTGCTATTACCAAGTCGACTCTGCTACTACCAAGTCGACTCAGCTACTACTAAGTAGACTCTGCTACAAAGTAGATGCTTCCAGTCTTCTTCAGGAGTGTGTGAGAGCAGGCCACATACTCCACAAACATATTGCAATGGAGGGTGAGATTGAATTTGGCCCCTTGCCTAATATGTTATGAGCTTTTTCCAGCAATTCACAAGAGTCATCATTGCAATTAAATGTGTGTAATTACATCTGTAAATCCACAGTGTGCATACAAGTGAGTTCCAGTATGACTAATGAAATCAATATTCCATGTAATCCGCCAGGGGACAGATACACACAACTGATCCCCAGTTTCTAAATCAGTCAATCAGTCAAAACATCAGTCAGGCAGTTATTCAGTCAGTTACTAAGTCAGTCATTCAGTTACTAAGTCAGTCAATCAGTCAGTTACTAAGTCAGTCAATCAGTCAGTTACTAAGTCAGTCAATACGTCAATCAGTCAATACGTCAGTCAATCAGTCAGTTACTAAGTCAGTCAATCAGTCAATACCTCAGTCAGTCATTCAGTCAGTTACTAAATCAGTCAATCCGTCAGTCAGTCAGTTAAAAAGTCAGTCAATCAGTCAGTTACTAAGTCAATCAATCCGTCAATCAGTCAATACCTCAGTCAGTCTATCAGTCAGTTACTAAGTCAGTCAATCAGTCAGTTACTAAGTCAGTCAATATGTCAATCAGTCAATACCTCAGTCCGTCAATCAGTCAGTTACTAAGTCAGTCAATCAGTCAGTTACTAAGTCAATCAGTCAGTTACTAAGTCAGTCAATACGTTAGTCAGGTAGTCAATCAGTCAGTTACTAAGTCAGTCAATCAGTCAGTTACTAAGTCAGTCAGTCAATCCGTCAGTCAGTCAGTTACTAAGTCAGGCATTCAGTCAGTTACTAAGTCAGTCATTCAGTCAGTCAGTCAGTTACTAAGTCAGTCAATCAGTCAATACGTCAGTCAATCAGTCAGTTACGAAGTCAGTCAATCAGTCAATACCTCAGTCAGTCAATCAGTCAATACCTCAGTCAGTCAATCAGTCAGTTACTAAGTCAGTCAATACGTTAGTCAGGCAGTCATTCAGTCAGTCACTAAGTCAGTCATTCAGGTAGTCAGTCAATAAGTCAGCCAGGCAGTCAGTCAGTCACTCATTCAGTCAGTCACTAAGCTAGTCAGCCAGTCAGTTAGTCAGTCAGCCAGTCAGTTAGTCAGTCAGTCATTCAGTCACTAAGTCAGTCAGTCAGTCACTCATTCAGTAAGTCACTAAGCCACTCAGTCAGTCGGTCACTAAGCCAGTCAGCCAGTCAGTTAGTCAGTCAGTCAATCAGTCACTAAGTCAGCCAGTCAATCAGTTCGAGGCTGCTAGTTAGTGACCTGGTTATGTATAATTTGTCATTCCAGGACAGACACAGAGAGCGAGGGAACCATAAAGCATGTAGTCCCTTCACTCCAGCAGAGCACATTTCAGTGTTGTGCCGAACGATGTGGGCATCGGCCACAAATCCTTTTTATTCCCCCATAAATCCACCTGGCTGTGCTCATCCTGCCTGGACTGAAGTGTGGGCATGTCACAGCTCCCTCAGCCACATCCCGTCAGGACTGAGGTGTGGGCATGTCACAGCTCCCCCAGCTACATCCTGTCAGGACCAAGGTGTGGGCATGTCACAGCTCCCCAGCCAACAGCAGGACTATGTGGGAGGTAATGGTCGACTGTTAGAGCACTTCCACATTTTAAACATAATCAAAATTCTGTTTAGTTTGTGTGCAATGCCATAAAGGACCTCTAATGTGGTTCTGAACTAAAAGGCAGAACCACTGAATGACTCCAGACAGGGCAACAGCATGGGACGGTTCCAATACAGATCTGTCATTCATCTAGCCATTAGTGACGGGTTATAGATTTTACAGTCCCCCTGCTGATACTTTGTAATACCTTTTAGATGTGTTCAATGATATAGACGGGCCCACTTCTTTGTGTGAAAGAAACCCGCTCCATTTTTCCCTCTGTGCGCTGTGGCAGGTTGGTTGTGCTCGCAGACGTTTGGCTGGTTCAGGTGTTAAATGGAAGGCGGTGGGGGGCAAGTTGAGGGTGAGGTGGGGCGGGCCGGGGCAAGTGAGGGGATGTGACAGGGCTCCTCGGCTCAGTCCATTTAGCGGGTTGATGTCGATTAGCATGGAGCACGGGCCCTTCCCTCTCCTCAGGGAGCGTTCTGTGCTGTGCTACAAGACGTCCCTGATACTGGAAACAAACAGCTCTGCTCTGCTCTGCTCATCCTGCCTGAGATACAACCAACAGCAGCAGCAGATGAGACTCTAGTCTGTGTCAACAGTATGTGAGCTCTGCCCCTGCTTGGTGGAGGTAAGTCCATTTTGAAGAGGAAATGGCATTGAAGCATGTCTTTACTCTCTATTCAAGTTAAGTAGGTGTCAGACATTTTAGGCTTTTCCCATTCGCATTCAGAAAGAAAGTCATTTCTCCTAATCATAATCTTTATTCAAAACCATCCAATTTCAGTTCATGATTAGAGGGGACTGATGGGAAATGGAGTCTCTCCTTCAGGCAGTAAAGTAACACCCTTCTCTCACCTCTCCTCTTCACCCCTCCATCAGTCTCAACTGATACAGGTCCCCACACTTAATCTGTAGACCTCAAGTGCCGAAAATGTGGAATGTTTGGAGATTTAAAGCCTTGCCTTGTTCTTTTCTAGCTAGTAGACATATAAATCTCCCTAAACAGTGGATTCCCGTGGGTGAAATGTATTTCTGTGAGAGGGGACAGCACATTGCAGCCAGATTTATCTATGTGCTTGTGTCTACTCCCTATGATTGAGGTTTATAACTTCCTGATATTACCTCTTAAATCAGAGTGTATTTTACAGTTCCCTGGACTGTTTCTGTTGAAACTGTGGGGTATGTCAAGTATATGATTTTTATGTAACAGTCTCAGAACATTTTACACAAATACTTTTTGGAGATGAAAAGCTCTAGTCTCCCAGAATAAGTGTTATTTGGAAATATGATACAGTGTCATAGAGTTCTCCAGATTTCATTCTATCTGGAAGCACAGAGAACAAATGTTGTACATATCCTGTTGTGAATGTCCATCGCCACATACAGACAATGACAAATCACGTATGAATGACATACTGTAGATACAGATGACGATTGAGGCCTCATTCACGGCAGTACATTATCAGTTTGAATGGCCATGGGGTCTTCCGATATACTGTACATTAGACTTTCATTTGGTAGTTTGAATAACATCATCCAGAAGTGCCCTTCAACTGTATGCAGTAAAAGTAATGAAACCGAAATGAAGTGGGCTATTCTGTTCTACACACCCATACAGCCACAGTAGGAAGGGAAGAGAAGGTGTGACTGAGTGGGAGGAGGTTAATCATACATTTCAATGTTGATTTGAACTGAAAACACTGTTTTCACTCCACTGCTTCATGTTGTACAATGCGTCATTGTCCTTCATTGTTGAACAACACACCCTGTAACAGAATAGCCCTAATAGAATTTCATTGAGTCGCAGCTACCTCCCTGAATGGGTCAGTCGTTGACCATGGACGTCTATGGTAGCTTCTATGTATAAGTTGCCAAATGTAGTCTTGCTACATCCCTGTATTTCTGGTAGCATATGTTACCTGATTTCTTAAAGTATTTGTAACTTTTTATACACTGTTATTTACTATGCTACTTCCAGTCTCCTGCTTTGTGATTTAATCAGAAGTGAGTCACTGCTCTAATACAGTTGAAGTCGGAAGTTTACATACACCTCAACCAAATACATTTAAACTCAGTTTTTCACAATTCTTGACATTTAATCCTAGTAAAGATTCCCTGTCTTTGGTCAGTTAGGATCACCACTTTATTTTAAGAATGTGAAATGTCAGAATAATAGTAGAGAGAATAATTAATTTCAGCTTTTATTTCTTTCATCACATTCCCAGTGGCTCAGAAGTTTACATACAGTGCCTTGCGAAAGTATTCGGCCCCCTTGAACTTTGCGACCTTTTGCCACATTTCAGGCTTCAAACATAAAGATATAAAACTGTATTTTTTTGTGAAGAATCAACAACAAGTGGGACACAATCATGAAGTGGAACGACATTTATTGGATATTTCAAACCTTTTTAACAAATCAAAAACTGAAAAATTGGGCGTGCAAAATTATTCAGCCCCTTTACTTTCAGTGCAGCAAACTCTCTCCAGAAGTTCAGTGAGGATCTCTGAATGATCCAATGTTGACCTAAATGACTAATGATGATAAATACAATCCACCTGTGTGTAATCAAGTCTCCGTATAAATGCACCTGCCCTGTGATAGTCTCAGAGGTCCGTTAAAAGCGCAGAGAGCATCATGAAGAACAAGGAACACACCAGGCAGGTCCGAGATACTGTTGTGAAGAAGTTTAAAGCCGGATTTGGATACAAAAAGATTTCCCAAGCTTTAAACATCCCAAGGAGCACTGTGCAAGCGATAATATTGAAATGGAAGGAGTATCAGACCACTGCAAATCTACCAAGACCTGGCCGTCCCTCTAAACTTTCAGCTCATACAAGGAGAAGACTGATCAGAGATGCAGCCAAGAGGCCCATGATCACTCTGGATGAACTGCAGAGATCTACTGCTGAGGTGGGAGACTCTGTCCATAGGACAACAATCAGTTGTATATTGCACAAATCTGGCCTTTATGGAAGAGTGGCAAGAAGAAAGCCATTTCTTAAAGATATCCATAAAAAGTGTCGTTTAAAGTTTGCCACAAGCCACCTGGGAGACACACCAAACATGTGGAAGAAGGTGCTCTGGTCAGATGAAACCAAAATTGAACTTTTTGGCAACAATGCAAAACGTTATGTTTGGCGTAAAAGCAACACAGCTGAACACACCATCCCCACTGTCAAACATGGTGGTGGCAGCATCATGGTTTGGGCCTGCTTTTCTTCAGCAGGGACAGGGAAGATGGTTAAAATTGATGGGAAGATGGATGGAGCCAAATACAGGACCATTCTGGAAGAAAACCTGATGGAGTCTGCAAAAGACCTGAGACTGGGACGGAGATTTGTCTTCCAACAAGACAATGATTCAAAACATAAAGCAAAATATACAACGGAATGGTTCAAAAATAAACATATCCAGGTGTTCGAATGGCCAAGTCAAAGTCCAGACCTGAATCCAATCAAATCTGTGGAAAGAACTGAAAACTGCTGTTCACAAATGCTCTCCATCCAACCTCACTGAGCTCGAGCTGTTTTGCAAGGAGGAATGGGAAAAAAAATTCAGTCTCTCGATGTGCAAAACTGAGAGACATACCCCAAGCGACTTACAGCTGTAATCGCAGCAAAAGGTGGCGCTACAAAGTATTAACTTAAGGGGGCTGAATAATTTTGCACGCCCAATTTTTCAGTTTTTGATTTGTTAAAAAAGTTTGAAATATCCAATAAATGTCGTTCCACTTCATGATTGTGTCCAACTTGTTGTTGATTCTTCACAAAAAAATACAGTTTTATATCTTTATGTTTGAAGCCTGAAATGTGGCAAAAGGTCGCAAAGTTCAAGGGGGCCGAATACTTTCGCAAGGCACTGTACACTCAATTAGTATTTGGTAGCATTGCCTTTAGATTGCCTCTACATTTCAGGTAGCCTTCCACAATAAGTTGGGTGACATTTGGCCCATTCCTCCTGACAGAGCTGGTGTAACTGAGTCAGGTTTGTAGGCCCCCTTGCTCGCACATGCTTTTTCAGTTCTGCCCACAGATTTTCTATAGGATTGAGGTCAGGGCTTTGTGATGGTCACTCCGATACCTTGACTTTGTTGTCCTTAAACCATTATGCCACAACTTTGGAAGTATGCTTGGGATCATTGTCCATTTGGAAGACCCATTTGCGACCAAGCTTTAACTTCCTGAATGATGTCTTGAGAAGTTGCTTCAATATATCCAAATAATTTCCCTCCCTCATGATGCCATCTATGTTGTGAAGTGCACCAGTCCCTCCTGCAGCAAAGCAAGCCCATAACATGATGCTGCCACCCCCGTGCTTCATGGTTGGGATGGTGTTCTTCGGCTTGCAAACCTCCCCTTTTTTCCTCCAAACATAACGATGGTCATTATGGCCAAACTGTTATATTTTTGTTTCATCAGACCAGAGGACATTTCTCCAAAAAGTATGATCTCTGTCCCCATTGTGCAGTTGCAAACCGTAGTCTGGCTTATTTAATGGCGGTTTTAGAGCAGTGGCTTTTTCCTTGCTGAAAGGCCTTTCAGGTTATTTCGAATTTCGATATAGGACTCGTTTTACTGTGGATAGAGATACTTTTGTATCTGTTTCGTTCAGCATCTTCGCAAGGTTCTTTGCTGTTGTTCTGGGATTGATTTGCACTTTTAACACCAAAGTACATTCATATCTAGTAGACAGAACGCGTCTCCTTTCTGAGCGGTATGACGGCTGCGTGGTCCCATGGTGTTTATACTTGCGTACTATTGTTTGTACAGATGAATATGGTACCTTCAGGCATTTGGAAATTGCTCCCAAGGATGAACCAGATTTGTGAAAGTCTACAATTATTTAACTGAGGTCTTGGCTGATTTATTTTGATTTTCCCATGATGTCAAGCAAAGAGGCACTGAGTTTGAAGGTAGGCCTTGAAATACATCCACAGGTACACCTCCAATTGACTCAAATTATGTCAATTAACCTATCAGAAGCTTCTAAAGCCATGACATAATTTTCTGGAATTTTCCAAGCTGTTTAAAGGCACAGTCAACTGAGTGTATGTAAACTTCTGACCAACTGGAATTGTGATACAGTGAATTATAAGTGAAATAATCTGTCTGGAAACAATTGTTGGAAAATTACTTTTGTCATGCACAAAGTAGATGGCCTAACCGACTTGCCAAAACTATAGTTTGTTATAACTTCTTAGGGCTGCAATCCCGTTAACGGGATGATATGACAACAGCCAATGACAGTGCAGGGCACCAAATTCAAAACAACAGAAATCTCATAATTAATATTCCTCAAACATACATGTATCTTATACCGTTTTAAAGGTAATCTTGTTGTTAATCCCACCACAGTGTCCGATTTCAAATAGGCTTTACAGCGAAAGCACCACAAACGATTATGTTAGGTCACCACCAACTCACAGAAAAATTCTGCCATTTTTCCAGCCAAAGAGAGGAGTCACAAAAAGCACAAATAGAGATAAAATGAATCACTAACCTTTGATGATCTTCATCAGATGACACTCATAAGACTTCATGTTACACAATACATGTATGTTTTGTTTGATACAGTTAATATTAAAAAAAATTCAGTATACTGTCATGACTGTCTTGATCAGGTCAGGTTACAGGAGACCACAACCCTACAGCTTATCTCTCAACCCAACAACGGTGGAGAGATCTAGGGGTCTGAAGACGTGGGGGCTTTTATGGCCCTCACGCCCCTGGTAAATCTCAGGCCACAGGCAAATTCCTTTGTCGTTTCACTATGGAGAACCAGCCTCCAAACATTAAACATGAACTAAAGGGACTTTGGAACAATGGTTTTCGTCAGCCACAATGGTGGTCATGACAATAGATGGAATATGAAAATGTATGTCATTTTTGTTCTGTTATTAAAGGTTAATAGATGACGTTATTACGAAAACATTGTAATTTGAAGGGTGTTCTAGTATATGTTTGACGTTTATACATTGTACGTTGTATGGAAAATATCCAAATCAAAGAGAATGTTTTGGGGAAGATGAGATGTTAAGTTAGTTGTCTAAAATGGGATTTGAGAAAAACCTAGCCCTTGCCTCATTAACTTGGTACGCCCAGAGAATTGCCCTAAATGCGGCTACGCCCACTTCTGACCCAAGGGCATAAAACCTGTGAGTATAGAATTTACAACAGGACTATGTGACCCCAGCTGCAGCAGGGTCTGAAAAAGTCAACCAACCCAGAACGCAACGCACGTTTGAGGACAAAGAAATCCTTTTCTACCCAAGCTACGGATGAGTAGCTGTGTCTAAGCGGGTGAATTCAAGTCGAACCACCTAGCCTCCATCTCCCATCGAATCGTGGTATCTAAAGGGTTTCATTCCTATGCCGTGAGCTCTGAGCTACAGAGCTGTCTGTCATCAGAAGACCCCTTCCAGAGAAAGGGGTGAGGGAACAGACTCCTAAGCCAAAAAGGACACTGACACCGGGAGGACGAGCAGGGAGGTGCGCAGGAGAAGTGTGTCATCGAACAGCAGAACGGTCCACGCAGAGAATCCCCGGAGATCATCCCCACGTAATTACATCATTATATTCTGACCCATAAGAGCGGCAGTTTGAGGCAAGGCTAGGGTTAGAATAGCACAGCTGACAAATTCACCCAAATGTATATTTCTCTTTTGTACTTCTTTTTCTCTCTCTTTTGAAATTCCCATTGTGGGTAATACGCGCCATAGTGTGTTAGCCCGTTATACTAAGTTCTAATCAATAGCCTATGATGTGTTTTGTCTATGTGTATCTTTTATCATAATTTTAGCTTTTTGGTAAATAAATATTCAACTAGGATTGGTGTGGTACGAATTCATTGGTGGGACCCGGGTCCGTGCAGATTCACGGACTATACGACATTCAGAACGAGATTGGTAGAGGCAACTGGCTAATTAGCGGCTGTTGTAAAATCAATATTCTGATATTCTTTGAGTTAATTTGGGAAATAGAAACTCAATAAAAACTAGTTTTCCCATGGTGCCCCAGGTTAATGAGTTAATAATTGCTTGATTCAGTTAATCACGTAATTAGAAACTTGTAATCATTCGATGAGCAACAGTCGTCACATTAACTAATACAACGTCATGACAATACATTGGCGCGTTACATTCACTAGTTCCAAAAACATCCGGTGATATTGCAGAGAGCCACATCATTTTACAGAAATACTCATTATAAATGTTGATGAAAATACAATTGTTAGACATGGAAATATAGATATACCTCTCCTTAATACAACCGCTGTGTCAGATTTCAAAAAAACTTTGCGGAAAAGCATACCATGCAATAATCTGAGACGGCGCTCAGAAAATAACCACAGGGGCTGGGTTGAAAATCGACCAATCTCAGATTTTCCACTTCCTGTTTGGATTTCTTCTCAGGTTTTTGCCATATGAGTTCTATTAAACTCACAGGCATCATTCAAACAGTTTTAGAAACTTCCGAGTGTTTTCTATCCAATACTAATAATAATATGCATATGTTAGCAACTGGGACTGAGGAGCAGGCCGTTGACTCTGGGCACCTCTGGGCACCTTTCATCCAAGCTACTCAATACTGCCCCTGCAGCCATATTAACAAGACATTTGTGGAGTGGTTGAAATAGGAGTTTTAATGACTCCAACCTAAGTGTATGTAAACTTCCGACTTTAACTGTAGCTGTGATTGGCTCAAAGAAGGTGTCTGGGGATCATTGTTTTAAGAGGCTGTGTTTGGCTTGTTTCCAGACTCCAGAGCTGATGAGGGGGCGCCACAGAAGATAGACCACGCTGTCATCGGAGGTGTGGTTGCCGTGGTGATGTTCGCTATCCTCTGTGCACTCATCGTCCTGGGGCGCTACTTCGCCAGACACAAAGGTATAACGGCTCACCTGGGTTCCCTGGCTGTTACAATGCGTCCACTGGCTTGAGATGAACTGGTGTACACTATCATTGATCATTCGTAGACCTAGAAGTGGACTAGCTGTAGAGATTCATTACCATTAATTTGAGTCCAACAGGGGTGTTCATGAATTTGTTTATTCGTTGCAGGCACCTACTTCACACATGAAGCCAAAGGGGCAGACGACGCAGCAGATGCAGATACGGCCATCATTAATGCAGAGGGGGGACACAACAACACGGAAGAGAAGAAGGAGTACTACATCTAATGATGAGAGGCCAGGGGGGTGCTGGGGGGAGGGGGGGCGTCCTGTAAGAGCACTATATCTAACTCTGAGTGGGCCAGAGGGTGTGGGGGGAGGGGGAGGGGGGGGGGGTAACGAGGGATGTCGAACTGGTGCAGCTGAGAAGGAAAGATGAGAGGTGGGGAAAGGAGAAGAGAAGATGAGAAGAATGATGAGAACTCTAGAGGAGAGGAGGATTAGAGTGGATGAGTAGTTGGAGGCTTCATTGCTTTGTCGTGGATTTGTCCATCCAACCTCTCCTGGACTGCTGGGGCCCATTCTGTACAGTTCAATTATTTTACAGACAATTTTGTGCCTTGTTCTATTTCTTTCGTAATTGTTGTTTTCTTTTTTCCCCTCAAGCCTGTCGACTCCACCAGATCCTTTTTGCTGCAGTTAGCTTTCAGAGGAGATTGAATGACACAGCGCTTCTTCTCTAGTTGTCCTGCAGCTCTATTTTAGCTTGTGTACCAGGCTTTTAGAAGCACTCTCTCTGCTGTGTACTGTAGAAGCAGACAACAACACATATGAGTCATTTCCAGACTATCTAAAATCTATAGTAAACAGCTCTCATCAATATCAAACTATACTGTCCGTCTTAACTCATGCATAAATATGACCTCTCCTGCTCTATCAGACATACTGAAACATCCCTTTTATGTTTGTTCTGTGGCTAAAAGACTGACTGGAGTTGCTGCCATGGTCATACGCATTGTTGGTTTGTCTGTCTGATGTTGGTCGGGGCAACAGGCTGTTGTGTTGTTTCAACATCATGATATTATAGTGAATTCGGGGGGTAGTCCCAACCAGGGGACTACCCTGGTCCAGCAACTGTTAAGCCAACACCTTAACTGTTATACCAAGAGGTCCGATCCCCTTGATGAGGTCCCTAGGTGTTGGGCTAAGGTCGCTACAATATGGTTTACTCTGGGTCCTCATACTCATACCCTCAATGGTCAGTGAAGGACCAATGTAATAGTAATGCTTGTACGTGTTCAAATACAGTGCATATATTACCCAGTGTTTTCAGCAAAGGGTCAAATCCAGTTCAAATAATTATCTTCTACAGATAAAACCAATTTGATTTTGTTCTTGAATAATATACTGACTTTAATATATTGAATATATATTTAGTAACCTTACAAGGACCTTCAAACACGATTTTATTGTTGTCTTAGGCCTTTATCTAATCTGTTGACTCGGGTTGCTATTGAGAGGAATATATCTCAATATGAAAGGGAAGAAAATATGTTTTCTTATACTTTAGATTGAAGACGTTTTCATTGTAATGATGTTTAAAACATTTTAATTTTTCAAACAGTAGCCAGTACACAAGGAATTCTGTATGTATTATTTTGACTACCATTGTATATCTTACGGATATTATGATACACTTTGAATATCATTTTTGCATGACTTATTGTTTTGTTAAAATGTTTTGTTTTCAATTTAGAAAAAGTAACACACAACTAATGGTCATTGCTCAATGAGCATTCCTAATCGTGTCTGTGAATAATAAGTTATTATAGATCCCCTATAAGTTTTGAATGGGGAATGACTAGCATGGTTTCCATTTCTGCCATGTTTCAGCTTTTGAAGTAAATGTACAGATTGCTGTGGAATCCCTGTAATGCATATTGAAGTTCCTGCTTTTGTCTTTCCATGGTGCATTAGTCAATGGATGTATTGGATATAACAGTGTGATAGACAAAACAACTCCAAATACATGAATTAAAAGGACAGCCACTGCCTTAAAGCAATATGATTCAACTTTGCTTTGGAATATATCATAATAATGAAGAAAAAAGAGTGAAGGACTACATGCAGTGCCTTCCTTTATTTAAAGGGTATACAGTACGATGTCAACAGTGTCACACTATATCTTAGTATATGAATCTCTCTGTAGTAGTGGTGGTCTTACTCTCTACTCACATGTAACTCATAAATCAGACAGTACTAAGAACTGGAATAACAAGTTGAAGTTATTTTCAGTTTGGATGAATAATTGGAATCATAACTGAATGATATGGCTGCTTCTATTTAAAAAACAGCTCCTTATAACAAACAAGCTAAGTAGTATTAATGATTTTATTTACGGACAATCTATTTCTGTCC
Source organism: Oncorhynchus mykiss (assembly GCF_013265735.2). Classification (NCBI taxonomy): domain Eukaryota; kingdom Metazoa; phylum Chordata; class Actinopteri; order Salmoniformes; family Salmonidae; genus Oncorhynchus; species Oncorhynchus mykiss. The sequence continues at coordinate 20,261,389 of NC_048588.1, forward strand.
AATAAGAATTTACAAGGTAGGCAAGGTGTATTTAATTTATTTGCTAAATCAATTTTAGTTGTATTTATAAGGTTATGTGCTGCAATTGTGGCTAAGGCTCGCCACACTTTGGGAAAAGTAAAACAAGCAAAACGGCACTGGGGATCTGATGTTTATTTCATTGAATTGCTTGAGGGTGATGCAGAACATAACCGATACCAGTATAACAAATTAAAATTTGCAAATCAATATTAATCTCAAAGTGTATTGATTAGTTCTGAACTTGCTTTTGTTTTGTTAATCTTCAATGTTTTATTCTGGATACAATTGAAATGATCGCTGTAGGGATTCAAATTAAGTGTTGTTTTTGATTTCAGTATACACTCAGTGGAAGGTTTATTATGTACACCATCCCATTCTTGAAAATGGTTTGCTCCTACAGACAGAGTCACATGACCGTGGCTTGCTACAGTATATACAGTTGGCAGACAGACATTGAGGCATTCAGTTACTGCTCAATTGAACGTTAGAGTGGGAAAAACAAGTGACCTAAGCAACTTTGAGCGTGGTATGATCGTCGGTGCCCGACGCCATTCCAGTTTCTCAGAAACGGCCAGCTTCCTGTTTTTTTTACAAGCACGACAGTGTCTAGGGTTTAAGGAGAATGGTGCGACAAACAAAAAACATAAAGTCAGCGGCAGTCCTGTTGGCGAAAACCGCTTGTTGAAGGAGGATGGCAAGAATCGTGCAAGGCCACAAAAAGGCAAGTACAGTGCCTTGCGAAAGTATTCGGCCCCCTTGAACTTTGCGACCTTTTGCCACGTTTCAGGCTTCAAACATAAAGATATAAAACTGTATTTTTTTTGTGAAGAATCAACAACAAGTGGGACACAATCATGAAGTGGAACGACATTTATAGGATATTTCAAACTTTTTTAACAAATAAAAAACTGAAAAATTGGGCGTGCAAAATTATTCAGCCCCTTTACTTTCAGTGCAGCAACCTCTCTCCAGAAGTTCAGTGAGGATCTCTGAATGATCCAATGTTGACCTAAATGACTAATGATGATAAATACAATCCACCTGTGTGTAATCAAGTCTCCGTATAAATGCACCTGCACTGTGATAGTCTCAGAGGTCCGTTAAAAGCGCAGAGAGCATCATGAAGAACAAGGAACACACCAGGCAGGTCCGAGATACTGTTGTGAAGAAGTTTAAAGCCGGATTTGGATAGAAAAAGATTTCCCAAGCTTTAAACATCCCAAGGAGCACTGTGCAAGCGATAATATTGAAATGGAAGGAGTATCAGACCACTGCAAATCTACCAAGACCTGGCCGTCCCTCTAAACTTTCAGCTCATACAAGGAGAAGACTGATCAGAGATGCAGCCAAGAGGCCCATTGATCAATGTTTGAAGCCTGAAATGTGGCAAAAGGTCGCAAAGTTCAAGGGGGCTGAATACTTTCGCAAGGCACTGTAACGGCGCAGTACAACAGTGGTTTGCAGAACGGCATATCGGGATGCACAACACGTCGGTAATTGTCACGGGTGGACTATTGGAGCAGATGACCACACTGGGTTCCATTCCTATCAGCTTAAAAGAAGAAGCGGCTCCAATGGGCAAGCGATCACCAACACTGGACAATTGAGGAGTGGAAAAACATTGCCTGGTTTGACGAATCCCGGCTTCTGTTGCGTCATGCTGATGGCAGAGTCAGGATTAGGTGTAAGCAGCATGAGTCCACGGCCCCATCCTGCCTGGCGTCAACGGTACATGCTGGTGGCAGTGTTGTGATGGTGTGGAGAATGTTTTCCTGGCTCAAATTATGGCCCTTGATACCAATTGAGCAATGTTTCCATGCCCTGAAGAATTCAGGCTGTTCTGGAGATAATGGGGGTTCGACCCAGTACTAGATGAGTGTACCTATTAAACTGGCCACTGAGTGTATTTGACATGTAGTCCATGTGTTTCCACTTTCTCAGGTTCATGTTGAATCTTGTGTTTTGCATCTCAGGTGAAATGCAAAGTGAAAGCCCCCCAAGAATACTACACATTTCAGAAAGTTATCAAATCAAAATATATATATTTTTTTCTCAGTTGTATATGTTTGTGTTCTTAATATATGGTGCACTGTTAAATGTTACATATTATTTTGCATAGACCTAGTTCACAAAGAAAGAACTAGATTTGTTAATCAGACAATATCACTTGTACAGTCAGTGTCCAGCAAAATACAAGGGTGGTTATTGATAAATCCTTATATCCACAGTAAAACGTATCATCTGTTTTTCCCCCAGACATAAAGAACAAGTAATCACACAAAAAATGGAGACTAAAGGCTCTATTGAATCTGTATCGCTGATCGCGTTACAGATTGTGCGCTAGAAATGTTAAGGTCATTTCCGTTTGAGCTGACACATACAGCGTTTACCGTGAATGCGGTCTTCTCTAATGCAGGAACATTGCCTTTAAATTTGAATCACGTTGTAAATTTGAACTTCCGCGATACGGATTGTGTAGAGACTTAAATAGCATCTATTTACTTTCTAATGGTGTATTAGCATCCTGAATATGATGCATGTCAGTCACATTTTCAGATGTTTTCAAAAAACAGGTGGTATAATTGCAGTGGTTAAGTTTTCTGATTAACCCCCAACATTTCTTGGCTGTTTGGATGGAGAACATGTTTGATGCCTAGAACGTTTTGGTTGTTCATTGCTCCAGTTAGTTGTTTTGAGGTCAAATCTTTAGTCTCTCTGTACCTGGGCAACATTTATGTGTAGTAAAGAAAGGTTTCCTCATGTTCCCATACATATTTTGTATTGGTTCATAAAACATTTTTACAAAAAAAATTCTGAAGAGTACTTGTCTTAATAAAAAGATATCAATGTGAAATGGCCTGTATTGTCTTTTACCTGATATTCCTATTGTCAAGAACTTCTAATGCGGTTCAAGCCATAAAGGTGGTTACCATCCAATCTGCTCTGTGACAGTAATCATTCTCTTGGTCCTGCACTGTTACCCCTGGTGTGGATATAGATTTTGTGTTTGTATTTGCTTCAAAACCCTCTATTCAACTCAGCCTCTAGATCCAGAGCTTTTGATATTTCTAAAATATTTTACTACCCATTTTTGCCTCAATTGAAACTGGGCAGTGTATTTCATCTCCATTAGATGTGATGTGGTGAGTGATGTACTGTATTTAGTGTTCCTGATTGAAGGGGACTTTTTTTCACATAGTAGCTTAACTCCACACACGTTAAGATATCAGTAACAGCCTTTGGATGTTAACATTGATTTGACAAATTGATAAGCATTTTCAAGAACAGGACCTAATTTATTAGCATGAACCATTCTTTTCCCATTATTTGAAGTGATCCCAGCTAAAGGTCAGCAGCATTATTCAAGCTTTAATGGAAATGTTTTATTCTTAGAAACCAGAAATTTCTCTCCACTATCCACAGCATCATGAAAAAGTAATACCCCCCTTGTTGGTCCCCCCTTTGCTGCTGTAACAGCCTCCACTCTTCTTGGCAGGCTTTCCACTAGATGAACATTGCTTTGAGGACTTGCTTCCATTCAGCCAGAAGGGAATTAGTGAGGTTGGGCACTGATTTTGGGCAATTAGGTCTGGCTTGCAGTCGGCGCTCCAATTCATGCCAAAGGTGTTCGATCGGGTTGAGGTCAGAGCTCTGTGCAGGCCGGTCAAGTTCTTCCACACCGATCTCAACAAACCATTTCTGTATGGACCTCACTTTGTGCACAGGGGCATTGTCATGCTAAAATAGGAAAGGGCTTACCCCAAACTGTTGCCACAAAGTTGGAAGCACAGAATCGTCTAGAATGTCACTGTATGCTGTAGCATTAAGATTTCCCTTTACTGGAACTAAGGGGTCTAGCCGGAACTATGAAAAACCGTCCTAGACCATTATTCCTCCTCCACTAAACTTTACAGTTGGCACTATGCACTGGGGCAGGTAGCGTTCTCCAGGCATCTGCCAAATCCAGACTCATCCATCGAACTGCCAGATGGTTAAGCGTGATTTATCACTCCAGAGAATGCGTTTCCACCGCTCCAGAGTCCAATGGCGGTGAGCTTTACACCCCTCCAGCCGACGCTTGCACATTGTGATATTAGACTTGCGGGTGGTTGTTTGGCCATGGAAACCCATTTCATGAAAGTCCTGACAAACAGTTATTGTGCTGACATTGCTTCCAGAGGCAGTGTTGAAACTGAGGACATACGATTTTTACGTGCTTAAGCACTCGGAGGTCCCATTCTGCGAGTTTATGTGGTCTACCACTTCACGGCTGAGCTGTTGTTGCTCCTAGAGGTTTCCACTTCACTATAACAGCACTTACAGGAAGCTCTGGCAGGGCAAAACAAACTGACTTGTTGGAAAGGCGAACTGACTTGTTGGAAAGGTGGCATCCTATGAAGGTGCCACGTTGAAAGTCACTGAGCTCTTCAGTAAGGCTATTCTATTGTCAATGTTTGTCTATGGAGATTGCATGGCTTTGTGCTCGAGTCTATACACCTGTGTGTGGCTGAAATAGCCAAATCTACTAATTTGAAGGGGTGTCCACATACTGTTGTATGTATAGCGTGTTTCATAATTTCTACTCTACACCTCTAAGTTCTATATACAGTTGTAAAGAGTTCGCTTCTGCAAACTACCCCAGTGTGAAAATGACTGAAAAAATCTGATCTAAACATGGGACAACAATGTGAAAATATGAATAATGCAAATGCTGACATTTTAATGAACATTATGCACACTGTATGCATACACACGTATAACATGAAACAGTACAAAAGTACATGAATTGATGAACTTTACGGTATGATGTTTCATTAAGATGCTCTATTTAAACGTTCCATTTTAATCTGCAATGCCATGTTTAAGTGTAATTAGCACAGTGGGGGAATGGAGAGTGAATGAGTGTCAGTGCATGGCTTGTTTAGTTGACTAATTTATTGATTAAGATTGATGGCATGTATCACTTCGCTTGGCTGCGGCCTAATTAAAGTATATAAGTATAAATAGATGCATGTGTGTGAGCATAGACAGCGACAGCTAGGGGTGACGGGTTCTGCCTGCTAACGTAATTCCAGGTACTGTGTAACCACACACGCACGCACTCACGCACTCACGCACGCACGCACGCACACACACACATACACACACCTTGGCTGATTCAGAAGTGGACAATGACTGGGAGGGAGAAACTAACATTTACTCCAGTTACCTAACATCCTTCTGTACAAAGCTTTAATTCTCAGTGTTCAAAAGAGGATATGTCCTCTACTTTTTCCACAGAGATGCTTTTGTTACAACATATTCAGTGGAAATACACACAACAGCCAACAAGAAAACATATAATAATTTCAGGGACTTGCTTTGTACAAGAGATCTACACTACCGACAGTGGAGGTAATTGATTGTTGAGGGACAGCGGCTGTTTCACTAGAATAAGAATATCATTTTGACCAGAAGTGCTGTGGAGGATGTCAGTGCTTGGTCATAAAGCAAAGGCCCACATTGGAGTATATTGAGTTAAAACTTCTAATGGGAAACAAATGCTCAAAACAGACCTCATTAAAATGTAGAAAACTAAAAACCAAAGCCCCATATATGAACAAACAAATAGATGAGGTTAGCCCCAACTTTATAAATACATCTAAATACTGAATCTCAATTGCAAACACCTGAATCGTATGATCAGTCCGAAAGACAGGCCGTTATCTCAGCCTTTTATGAAGAAGAGAGACGTTGGTTAATTAAAACACATAGCCAAGCCCTGCTAATCCTGTGTGTGAGTGGCAGGCAGAGGAGTCTTGTGTTTGGGAGGTGATTAACTCTAAGCCTGAAGATGCTGTGAACAGCACTACAGGCTCATAAGTCAGAGATGCTATTGCTTGATGTTCGGTTTAATACTCGTTGCCTAGTACTTAATCAGACACTGATGTTTACCAGGGGGAAATGTGCTGGATTCGACGTTCAGTTTGCATATGGCTGATAATGCAAAAACAGCACGATTATAATAACACCTTACTATTCTTACTGTTCTATGAAAATAGATTAAATTAAAGAATGTCAAAGAAAACAATATAATGTTCTGTTTTAGCACTCTTGAGATGTTTCCCCCAAGCGTCTCTCAAACTTATTTTCAAGGCGACTCCTTTTCTCTCAGATTGTTTTTGTATGCAATTTATCACATTGTTGCACAGTTACCAAGAGTCAATCGAAACCTGAGAACAAATGATCTCACAATCCTAACTGTATTTAAATCTTCCCAGCCCAGTTACGTTATCTACTCCTGTTCTGCATCTTATTTTGTTTTTTTCAGATGTCATTCATTTTCTAAACTTTTAATTTGAATGTAGTGGTTAGATATCAGTTAATGTTTAACTCTGTGGCCTTGAATAGCTTGAAGATAGCATTGTTGCAAGTACAGTAAGAAATGTGATGTTTCCTACCTACTTCTCACTTCAACTACTTTCAGTATTTCTGTCATTTCTGTCTTTGTGTGCAATTAGTTATATTCTTATTGTCAGCTGACGTATGTTTAATTAGTTTTCCTTTGGAACTTGTCCAATTAGGCGACCACAAGACACAGTACTTATTAGTATCAGTAAAAAAACCCAGAGGAAATACTTTTAGAACTTTTCTGTGGCAGGTTTATTTAATTGTGAATGTTGTTTTTCTCTGCCAGTCTAAGAGCCAGAGAGGTTTCCTTCTAATTACTTTGTTGACTGAATGAGTGTTATGTTCATGTTATACAGACAGACAGCTACCTAACCTCAGTATAGTTGACATCTCACCTGCTACCTGAACTCACATCTCTCCCACTAGTGCCCTCTAGCTCCTCTGGGGTCCTGGAGAAAAACACAAGAGAAAACATGACCCCTAGTCTTCCTGCTCCATCTACCATGAGGAGAGCAGCTGCTCAGCAACACTACAAATGACTGTATAAAACTGTCTCAACCTTTAACACTATCTGTCCAGTCAACCTCATAAAGGGCTGTCTAGACTATTAACAGTGTGTAAAGTATCATCTGTTTTGTTGATTGACCAGTGAGTGAAATAACAGTAAACAATATGATAGATCAGGCTTATTGATGACACTAATAGAAGCCATAAGAAATAGGCTTTGTTGATGCAGGGAGGGAGTGGCTTAAGACGAACACTGCCCACTTCCTCCCCAATCATTTATCCGTGTGACGCATTTGCCTCGTTAAATTAATTAGTTTGGTAATTAAGTGTGACATGAATGAATTAAATAGACATGAATTCAAACACTATAGGGCTCCATCAGAAAACAAAAGGTTAGTGGCACATTGTTCATTAGCGTTTAAACTTAAATTGAATTTTCTTTGTGTGGGTGTGGAAAAGCATCTTAGAGAGACAGAATCTTGTGTTTGTATGCACTACTAGACTGTGAAGTGTAATGTATTACATCAAGTCGTACATTTAATGCTCTTGAATGCTAAAATGTTGCATAGCTCATCGGCACGGTACACCATATTATTGTTGAGTTTCTTGCAGAATCAATCAAATGTATTTATAAAGCCCTTCTTACATAAGCTGATGTCACAAAGTGCTGTACAGAAACACAGCCTAAAACCCCAAACAGCAAGCAATGCAGGTGTAGAAGCACGGTGGCTAGGAAAAACTCCCTAGAAAGGCCAGAACTTAGGAAGAAACCTAGAGAGGAACGAGGCTCTGAGGGGTGGCCAGTCCTTTCTGGCTGTGCCGGGTGGAGATTATAACAGAACATGGCCAAGATGTTCAAATGTTCATAGATGACCAGCAGGGTCAAATAATAATAATCACAGTGGTTGTCGAGGGTGCAACAGGTCAGCACCCAGGAGTAAATGTCAGTTGGCTTTTCATAGCCAATCATTCAGAGTATCTCTACCGCTCCTGCTGTCTCTAGAGAGTTTAAAACATCAGGCAGAACAGATGAAACTGGAGCAGCAGCACGGCCAGGTGGACTGGGGACAGCAAGGAGTCATCAGGCCAGGTAGTCCTGAGGCATGGTCCTAGGGCTTAGGTCCTCCGAAAGAAAGAAAGAAAGAAAGAAAGAAAGAAAGAAAGAAAGAAAGAAAGAAAGAAAGAAAGAAAGAAAGAAAGAAAGAAAGAAAGAAAGAAAGAAAGAAAGAAAGAAAGAAAGAAAGAAAGAAAGAAAGAAAGAAAGAAAGACTGGATGCTGAGACAGGAGGGGTCGGGAGACACTGTGGCCCCATCCAACAATATCCCCGGACAGGGCCGAACAGGCAGGATATAACCCCACCCACTGCCAAAGCACAGCCCCCACACCAGTAGAGGGATATCTTCAGCCATCAACTTACCATCCTGAGACAAGGCCGAGTATAGTCCACAAAGATCTCCGCCACGGCACAGCCCAAGGGGGGGCGCCAACTCGTACAGGAAGATCACGTCAGTGACTCAACCCACTCAAGTGACGCACCCCTCCTAGGGACGGCATGGAAGAGCACCAGTAAGCCAGTGACTCAGCCCCTGTAATAGGGTTACAGGCAGAGAATCCCAGTGGAGAGAGGGGAACCGGCCAGGTAGAGACAGTAGGGGCGGTTCGTTGCTCCACTGCCTTTCTGTTCACCTTCACACTCCTGGGCCAGACTACACTCAATCATGGACCTACTGAAGAGATGAGTCTTCAATAAAGACTAAAAGGTTGAGACCGAGTCTGCGTCTCTCACATGGGTAGGCAGACCATTCCATAAAAATGGAGCTCTACAGGAGAATGCCCTGCCTCCAGCTGTTTTCTTAGAAATTCTAGGGACAGTTAGGAGGCCTGAGTCTTGTGACCGTAGCGTACGTATAGGTATGTACGGCAGGACCAAATCGGAAAGATAGGTAGGAGCAAGCCCATGTAATGCTTTGTAGGTTAGCAGTACAATCTTGAAATCAGCCCTTGCCTTAACAGGAAGCCAGTGTAGAGGCTAGCACTGGAGTAATATGATACTTTTTTTTTGGTTCTAGTCAGGATTCTAGCAGCCGTATTTAGCACTAACTGAAGTTAATTTAGTGCTTTATCCGGGTAGACGGAAAGTAGAGCATTGCAGTAGTCTAACCTAGAAGTGTCAAAAGCATAGATACATTGATTGATTTTTGCAATGTTACGTAAATGGAAAAAAGCTGTCCTTGAAACAGTCTTGATATGTTTGTCAAAAGAGAGATTAGGGTCCAGAGTAACGCAGAGGTCCTTCACAGTTTTATTTGAGACGACTGTACAACCATCAAGATTAATTGTCAGATTCAACAGAAGATCTCTTTGTTTCTTGAGACCTAGAACAAGCATCTCTGTTTTGTCCGAGTTTAAAAGTTTAACATTTGCAGCCATCCACTTCCTTATGTTTGAAACACAGGCTTCCAGTGAGGGCAGTTTTGGGGCTTCACCATGTTTCATCGAAATGTACAGCTGTGTCCTCAACATAGCAGTGAAAGTTAACATTATGTCTCCGAATAAAATCACTAAGAGGTAAAATATATAGGCGCAGTGGAATGGGATTTCACTCTGGGTGGATGAGCAAAGTCATCACCAAGAGCAGAATTCAACAGCTATCAAAGGCTATTCATTCTCCAACGGCATGAAAGGCAGAGCAGAGCACAGCACAGCTAAGTATCTGAAGTTAGAGAGTAGAACTCCCACTATCTCGCCCAGCAGATTATCAATAGGCTGTGTCCATCAGTAGAACCACTGATGTGAACAGAGGAAAATTGGCTCTGTATAAAAAAAGGAGAGAATGTATTAGAGGCCAAATGGGCCTATTGTCGGAGGCCAAAGTGTTAAATTACTCCTATTCTTTTTCTCGAAAAAGTTCATCAATTCGGTAAAATACCTCTTATCAAGACGGACAGTCTTATGTCTCATTTTGAATGTAAAACGATTAGAGCCAAGCCCAATCTGTCTGATACAGCTGCAGGACAAGGCAGCAGTAATTGCTCTTTACATTGTTTACCTCCTAATTTGTGTTTCCATTTGATTAATGAGTGTGCCAATCAGCTGACTTATAATAATGACACATCCTCAGCTCCTTCATGTCGTAAAGCACGTTATTGAAATCCACATCAAATTATTCTAATAGAGATAACGGACTACCTGTTTATTATTGAGTGTGTGTAGTTGCTGTAGTGCACACATGGCTGCCTCTGGGGAGATGGCTGGTGTCCAGTGACCCATCTGACGCTGGTGGCCAGTGGCTCGCCTCAGAAGCCATAAGCTAGTTACATTTTCTTCCCTGTACAGTCATTGGCTTCCTTTTTAAGACAGGTGGCATCATTGGCTTCCTTTTTAAGACAAAGGTGGCAAGACGAACCTGCAGCGATCATCAAGATTACGTCTTAATCACGCTCCCCTGAGCTCTGACTCCAAGAGGTAACGTATTTCAGATCATTTTACCATCGTATCTTGACTCGACCATGTGTGGCTTCTCAGGGGGAGAACCACAAACCATGTGATTCAATACACTTAGGTTCTCTCCGTCAAAGAATGCAATGACAGAAAAGGCCTTGATACTGTACTGTCTTCACTCAGTCATGGAAGACTGGCATCCGTTGAGTGTTTTGCCTATTAGCATAGTGTGTGTGTGTGTGTGTGTGTGTGTGTGTGTGTGTGTGTGTGTGTGTGTGTGTGTGTGTGTGTGTGTGTGTGTGCATATGTTTTGGTATCTCATTTGATGGGGAACAAGTGACTCAAGCACATAACCTTTATGGATCAGTCATAAATGTTAAGTGATCCGAGGCAGATCCGAGGCAGAAAACAAACAGCCATTTATGGAATAAACCATTTAACCCTCTCCTTACACCTTATAAAGATAATAAACCATTTAACCCTCTCCTGACATCTTATAAAGACAATAAACTCCTTAACCCTCTCCTTACACCTTATAAAGACAATAAACACTTAACCCTCTCCTTACACCTTATAAAGACAATAAACCCCTTAACCCTCTCCTTACACCTTATAAAGACAATAAACCCCTTAACCCTCTCCTTACACCTTATAAAGACAATAAACCATTTAACCCTCTCCTTACACCTTATAAAGACAATAAACCCTTAACCCTCTCCTTACATCTTATAAAGACAATAAACCATTTAACCCTCTCCTTACACCTTATAAAGATAAACCCCTTAACCCTCTCCTTACACCTTATAAAGATAAACCCCTTAACCCTCTCCTTACATCTTATAAAGACAATAAACCCCTTAACCCTCTCCTTACACCTTATCAAGACAATAAACCCCTTAACCCTCTCCTTACATCTTATAAAGACAATAAACCCCTTAACCCTCTCCTTACACCTTATAAAGATAAACCCCTTAACCCTCTCCTTACACCTTATAAAGATAAACCCTTAACCCTCTCCTTACACCTTATAAAGACAATAAACCCCTTAACCCTCTCCTTACACCTTATAAAGACAATAAACCCCTTAACCCTCTCCTTACACCTTATAAAGACAATAAACCCCTTAACCCTCTCCTGACATCTTATAAAGACAATAAACCCCTTAACCCTCTCCTTACACCTTATAAAGACAATAAACCCCCAACCCTCTCCTTACACCTTATAAAGACAAACACTTAACCCTCTCCTTACACCTTATAAAGACAATAAACCCCTTAACCCTCTCCTTACACCTTATAAAGACAATAAACCCCTTAACCCTCTCCTTACACCTCATAAAGACAATAAACCCTTAACCCTCTCCTTACACCTTATAAAGACAATAAACCCCTTAACCCTCTCCTTACACCTTATAAAGACAATAAACCCCTTAACCCTCTCCTTACACCTTATAAAGACAATAAACCCCTTAACCCTCTCCTTACATCTTATAAAGACAATAAACCCCTTAACCCTCTCCTTACACCTTATAAAGATAAACCCCTTAACCCTCTCCTTACACCTTATAAAGATAAACCCTTAACCCTCTCCTTACACCTTATAAAGATAAACCCTTAACCCTCTCCTTACACCTTATAAAGACAATAAACCCCTTAACCCTCTCCTTACACCTTATAAAGACAATAAACCCTTAACCCTCTCCTTACATCTTATAAAGACAATAAACCATTTAACCCTCTCCTTACATCTTATAAAGACAATAAACCATTTAACCCTCTCCTTACATCTTATAAAGACAATAAACCATTTAACCCTCTCCTTACACCTTATAAAGACAATAAAGCCTTAACCCTCTCCTTACACCTTATAAAGATAAACCCCTTAACCCTCTCCTTACACCTTATAAAGATAAACCCCTTAACCCTCTCCTTACACCTTATAAAGACAATAAACCCCTTAACCCTCTCCTTACACCTTATAAAGACAATAAACCCTTAACCCTCTCCTTACATCTTATAAAGACAATAAACCCCTTAACCCTCTCCTTACACCTTATAAAGACAATAAACCCTTAACCCTCTCCTTACACCTTATAAAGACAATAAAGCCTTAACCCTCTCCTTACACCTTATAAAGACAATAAACCCTTAACCCTCTCCTTACACCTTATAAAGATAAACCCTTAACCCTCTCCTTACACCTTATAAAGACAATAAACCCTTAACCCTCTCCTTACATCTTATAAAGACAATAAACCATTTAACCCTCTCCTTACACCTTATAAAGACAATAAACCCTTAACCCTCTCCTTACATCTTATAAAGACAATAAACCATTTAACCCTCTCCTTACATCTTATAAAGACAATAAACCATTTAACCCTCTCCTTACACCTTATAAAGATAAACCCTTAACCATCTCCTTACACCTTATAAAGACAATAAACCCTTAACCCTCTCCTTACATCTTATAAAGACAATAAACCATTTAACCCTCTCCTTACATCTTATAAAGACAATAAACCCCTTAACCCTCTCCTTACACCTTATAAAGATAAACCCTTAACCCTCTCCTTACACCTTATAAAGATAAACCCCTTAACCCTCTCCTTACACCTTATAAAGATAAACCCCTAACCATCTCCTTACATCTTATAAAGACAATAAACCATTTAACCCTCTCCTTACATCTTATAAAGACAATAAACCCATTAACCCTCTCCTTACACCTTATAAAGACAATAAACCCTTAACCCTCTCCTTACATCTTATAAAGACAATCACCCAATAACAGCTGTATTATAAGAAACTGACTAATCTCGTCCCCAGCTGTCTCTCTAGCACTTGAGCCTAGGGACAAGGTTAGGTACTGACTAGTGGCAAGTACAGCAGATAATTAGTGATACACAACTAATTCATATCAAATGTCTAACAATTACCCTTTGTACCAACAGTATTTCCTGAATAATTGCCTACTTCGCTAGGGTGACAGGTAGGGCATTATCATTTAGGATCGGTCACCTACAGGGAAAGGTCAAGCGCTTCATCATCAGTCTGGGACAGTGACACCTGGCATTTGGCATCAGAACACAGTCCAACTACGCCTTCTTCTCAACCACAATCAACTCCACTAGAATAGAATCCAGAATCCACATGAGAATATCAGAATAGAAGAGTCGCCGTGTAAGGGTTGATGCTCAGTGAAGAGCTGTTGCCTAATGTAATTGTGAGGTCTAATCAGGCACTTAATCAGCCCATATTGTTTCTCTGCCTTCCTCTATCCCATCAACCCCTATTCCTCCAATCCATCAGCAAGAAGGTGAACGCCACTGATTGCCTTCTTTCTTCCATCCGAATCCAAGGTTACAGCATTAGAAACCTCAAGCACTAACAAGGTCCTGTTGATTGGGGTTGTTGCTAATTCATTTAGCACCCTATTGCTGAGGTGATTATGAGGGATGCAAATACTTTTTAAAGCTTTCTATTTGCCTTGGTAATGGCAACTACCCCTTTGACAGAACAAGCAATTGAAATGATTCTAATAGGGTCAACCGTGAGCTGCTGAAAAGCAGAATATGCCACATGCTAATCAGACTCAAAAGTGCATATCCCCATGGCCTTTTTCCTTAGCGTCTGCATGACACCCCATAAAGCTGCTTTCCCCCTGGTATTATCCCCAAGGACAGTGTCTCTGTACAGGGGTCTATAGTGTTGAGCCACACACGATCTTTCTCAGACAACAATCACCCCCATAGGGCAGATTACAGACCACTCCCCCCTGAGAGGCGTCCTACTGCCAGGCACCTGCTGTCTCCACCAAACTGGCACAGCTTGGCACCAAACTCCCCCCACACAGCACATTTTAGCTGTCTCTGCATCTGGACAAGCACAGCTGTTCAGGAATAATTCTCCAAGCAACCAGGTGAAGAGGATTCAGACTTTCCCTTCACAGTTGAACTCAACTTAACCCTCGCTTCCCCTTAACTTAAACTACTTTGGTTAGGGGGAGAGGGCGGCCAACTTTGAGAAAAGGACATTGGACATTATCACAGGAATCCATAACCCCTTCATTTAATTTGTCCCCACTGAACTATGAGGCGTAAACCTGAAGCTGAAAGGCAGCATGTTCCAAAAACATCACAATGTCCACCGAGCAGATGGCCATCTAGCTGGGGACCAGACCTACCACAGTAAATCTGAATAATGCATGCACACCTTGCTGTGAAACAGCACATCCAAGAAACAAATGGATTGCTCTGTGTCTGGATGCAGCGCAAAACGCTTTGCTAAAAGCTCACTTTACCCAAGTCGTCTCCAATAAGTAATTTCCCCTCCAATGTTCACATGCATAAAAATTGCAACTTGTTGGTTATGAGAGGACACGGTATTGGTGCACATTGAATGTCAATGCAGCAATGAATATACAATGGCTCTGTGGGATGGCTGCACCCGGAGCAACGCTGAGCTGCCAGGAGGGATGTCTCGACCTCCTCAGGTCTCAGTAATTGTTTCTGCCACAGTGCAGGAAACCTCAGTCAACTGTGATTTGATGGAGGCTTGTTTTCTCTTCATTTACAACAAAACACCCAGCAAACCAAAATTGATTCTGTGAATGTTCCCAGAATATTTGTTAGGTTGCGGAAAATGTTCTCAAAACATAAAAACTGTCCAGTTGTCTAAAATTGGTTAAATAAATAAAAAATACACCATAATGATAAAGCAAAAACAGTTTTTTAGAAATACTTGATTTACTTAAGTGTTCAGACCCTTTGCTATGAGACTCAAAATTGAGCTCAGGTGCATCCTTTTTCCATTGATCATCTTTGAGATGTTTCTACAACATGATTGGAGTTCACCTGTGGTAAACTCAATTGATTGGACATGATTTGGAAAGGCACACAACTGTCTATATAAAGGTCCCACAGTTGACAGTGCATGTCAGAGCAAAAGCCAAGCCATGAGGTCGAAGTAATTTTGCGTAGAGCTCAGAGACAGGATTGTGTCGACGGACAAGATCTGGGGAAGGGTACCAAAACAAACATTTCTGCAGCATTGAACGTCCCCAGGAACACAGTTGCTTCCATCATTCTTAAACATACTTTTCCTAGAGCTGGCAGCCCGGCCAAACTGAGCAATCTGGAGAGAAGGGTTTTGGTCAGGGAGGTGACCAAGAATCCGATCCAGAGGTCTAGAGTTCCTCTGTGGAGATAGGAGAACCTTCCAGAAGGACAACGATCTCCGCAGCACTCCACCAATCAGGCCTTTATGGTAGAGTGACCAGATGGAAGCCACTCCTCAGTAAAAAAGCACGACAGCCCACTTGGAGCTTGCCAAAAGGCACCTAAAGACTCTCAAACCATGATAAACAAGATTCTCTGGTCTGATGAAACCAAGATTGAACTGTTTGGCCTGAATGCCAAGCGTCACATCTGGAGGAAACCTGGCACCATCCCTACGGTGAAGCATGGTGGCGACAGCATTATGCTGTGGGGATGTTTTTGAGTGGCAGGGACTGGGAGACTAGTCAGGATCGAAGCAAAGATGAACAGAGAAAAGTACAGAGGGATCCTTGATGAAAACCTGCTCCAGAGCACTCAGGACCTCAGACTGGGGCAAAGGTTCACCTTCCAACAGGACAACGACCCTAAGCACACAGCCAAGACAACGCAGGAGTGGCTTCGGGACAAATCTCTTAATGTCCTTGAGTGGCCCAGCCAGAGCCCGGACTAGAACCCGATCGAACATCCCTGGAGAGACGCTCCCCATCCAACTGGACAGACCTTGAGAGGATCTGCAGAGAATAGGAGAAACTCCCCAAATACAGGTGTGCCAAGCTTGTAGCATCATACCCAAGACTCGAGGCTGTAATCACAGCCAAAAGTACTGAGCAAAGGGTCTGAATACTTATGTAAATGTAATTTGTACATTTAAAAAATAATAATAATAGATTTAAATGTAATAACCTGTTTTCACGTTGTCATTATGGGGTATTTTTTTTATTTAATCCATTACAGAATTAGGCTATAACATAACAAAACGGAGAAAAAGTCAAGGGGTCTGAATACTTTCCCAATGCACTGTAGGTGTTAATAGTAATAGTTCCATCAGCAACAATATTCCAGGATTTTCTTTTGAACAAATTCTATTGCTCCAACATTTTACTGAAGTATGTTCAGGCAACATTATTAGAACCATCATGTCAATGTCACACTCTTTTTATGAGACCATTGTATGAATATTATTGTGGGTGTTTTGAATGACATGTACATGAACATTCCTGTAATGTTTCCTCAGAACCACTTCTATTGCTCCCACATTTTGCTGTGGCATTATGTTCTAAGAACATTACCGGAACATTGTTTTATTACATTTCCTGGCAACCAAATGAGAACCTTGGGGGAATGTTCTGTGGTAGATTTTACAGATGTTGTGAACAACATTTTAGTGTTAGAAATTATTGTAAAAAATGATTTGATGGTGAAAAACATTCTTTGAATGTTTGTGGGACGTTATCATCCTGGGAATGTTTATTTCTACCTTTTTTGTAAGTACAAACGGGCGTAACGGCAGTAAATGATGATAGTTGATGGGCAGGCCAGTCATATTTGGTGAGTACCAAACTTATTTTGACACAACGCTTGCAGAGCTGGTGAATGGTAGCTTGAAATGGTAGCTTTCTGGGCAGAGATCTCGTTAGTCATCATCTCCTCTGCCCAGATACTGGTTCAAACCCTAACTAGAACTTAATTGGAATGTTAGCTAATGTTCTGGGAATATTCCCGATTTGCTCGGCAGACTACAGATAAATTATCCTGAATGATTTGTTCCTAAATTTGCACTGGCAGTTTCCTTGGATATGGATGACAGATCAAGGGGAGAGGATGCATGAACAAAAATACTAGATTTTCGGAAGTTGTCAGATTTGTCTATGCTAATGAGATACTATTGGGAAACAACTACAGTCACTGTTGTGTGTGTAGTAATACACTACACATCTATGGAATGAGAGAGACTTTAGGACAAAAATTGATTCATAAAGAAAAATTAGTTCCATCTTCACTAAAGATTCAGAGACATTATTAGGGAACCACTTTTTCTGCAATACTGCAGTGCCCTCTGCAGTCTAATGCTTAAACTTCTGAATCTGCACGGTAGCAAATGCAAGGCCCAGTGAGCATGCATTGTATGCATTAATCAGATGTGCATTCCCATTAACAAAATATCAAATAAACCCAGCCACAATGTCATAGTATGTTTTATCATTTTATTTAGATTATCTCATAAAAAAAAAAAAAATGTCTTAGCAATATCTCATTTACAGAGGGTGGTTTTAAATAATATCGTTAATGAATAAAAAACTATAACAATAGAGTAAAGCAACAGTTAAAACATAACATACCATTAAAATATGCCTACAAAGAGAGAAAGGAATGTCCTCATAATACAACATCATAGCTTCCTGTTAATGTGAGGAGTGCATTGACATTCTGTACACTTCTTTCACATTTGCAGCACACGTACATGTTTGGAAGTTATTTATCCTGGTAACATGACATTAGATGGACCCCAACTGTGGTCACAATGCTCCATGCTCCTTAATCTTTCCATGTCTGAGTGTCTTGTTTTGTGAAGGTGGGAGACGTGCAGGTGAAGAAATGTCCTCCGTGTCTTCCATTATTGAATGAACTAAATAACACCACAAGTGCCAATGTTACCAAACACCTTCAGTGAAGAATCAGTGGAATTGCAAAACATAAAAAGTCAAGGATCTATGCATGGTTCTCAGATGCTAGAATTCTTAAAAAGTGCATGTTTCTTCAGTTAGGGCATAAATGATCTAGGCAAACAATATCACGCTGGCAGTAGGCCCAGTAAGACATATCTTAGATTATTATTGCTCATAAGATTAACAATATTTGGCAGACATTTCAAATGGCATTTTCTGTTTGTTGGACAATATTCTCTCACGGACATTAAATGAAAATTGTACAACACCTTCATAAACAATTTCCTAAAACAAGCTTTCAAAATCTCACCTCTTAGTTTATGAGAAAATAATTTCCCTCTTTCTTTGCTATCTACATGTTACCAACGGTATGACCCACCCATTCGTGTCAATTCAACATTTTCTTAAAAACAGTTTGAAGGGATGTGTCTATGAATTTTTGACATTTTTATAAACATCAACATTAATCTGTTGAGTTGGAGATGTATGCCAAGCTGGCCTCTTTTAGCTGCTGGTGTGATTAGAGGACTGAATCACTCAGCATAGACTCCAGCTTCCGGCCTGAGGCCTGTCTGCAGAAAGGCCCCGTGGCCCACTAGGCCATGTGACAGCAGTCTGTGGCTGTGTGGGGGCATGCAGCCGTGGCCAGGGAACGGCCCTGGCATGGCCTTACCAGATCCTGAGGGTTTGGGCTTGGGAGCTGGGTAGTACCCCTCCAGGTTATTATAATGAGAGGGCATGGCCTTGGTGCTCTGAGTTCTCCTGTGGGGCTGAGTGGAGAAGGACCCAGGGTGATCTGGTTCCACAGGTGATTTGACATGGTGGTAGTAACGAGGCTCTTTGATGCTCTGTGATCGTGGTCTCCTGGGGATGCTTGGTTTTAATCGGGCAGAGTAGCTGTTAGCAGCGTTGCCCATAATTACCTTGTCCTTGTCACAACCTCTACTATGACCACCCTCACCCTGCTCCACGTTCTTAACATCTAGGAGCATGGGGACGTTGCAATGCTGTGGCTGATATCGTTGGGGGGTGCCCTGCTTGGGCTGGGTTCTCCTGGAGACGCTCTCTCTCCTGGGAGGGACTGGCTCCTCGCCTGGCCAATGAACCCTCTGGTGCCTGATGTAATCACTAGGGTCTGAAAGCTGCTGACCAGGAGAGATTGGAGACATGGCAGGTACTTCACGTTGGCTGTCCACTCTGTCGATGGCCAGCAGCCAGGCATTACCTGGGTCTGACCTGCTTCTGGTGTGACTGATATCTCTGCCCCTGATGTCACTCTGTGGGAGGGGAGGATTCAGGTTCTCATAAGGAGACATGATAGGGCCCTGGGGCCTCTGCCTGGCTCTATTCTCTTGCCTGATTGGCTGATAGACAGGTCTGTCACAACCCTCTGGGTGGTCCCAGGACTTGTAAATGACTCGCTCTGGATCCCTGCTCTCTAAGAAGAGTTCTCTTTTTGCGGGTGGGATGTTGTGTGAGGGACGGTAGTGGTAACCAGGATGTCCACAATCCTTGGTAGAGCGCATGGTGTATGACTGACTGTGTCGGATGCGGCTCGTCCTGTAAGGGTCCACATAGTAGTAAGACTCCTCTAGAGGCACTGCGTCTGAATAGGGACTGTAGCGGTACTGAACACAGCCATTCTCAAAGTATGGATGCAGAGGTTGGACATCTGACTGGAGTAGCCTTTTGTACTCCTTTTCCTGGACAGCTGGACGTTGGACGTAGAACAGGGTGTCTGCCAGTTCAATACGAATAGGTTGCTGGGCATGGAAGGAGCGCGCCCTGCGGATGCCGGGGTAACCCAGGGCTCTATCCTCAGTCCTCTGCCATTGTCCCCTGGATCTGTGGTGGCCACTGGAGCTGTACTCTTCCCTGGGTTGGGGTTGACCACTATACTGGGGGGAGTTAGAGGGGTAGTTCCGGAGGCCTAATGTATTGTAGCAGCTGTCAGACGTGGGTTTGTACATGCTCTTGGGCCCTGCCTGGTGGGGAAGGAAATAGTCAGGCCGAGGAGGTCCAGATACCTGTCCTGCTGGATTGACCCGATGATGTCTGTACACATCTTCAGCCTCCCTCATAGCTCTCTCTCCATCAGAGCTGTACTGATTGACTAAGGACGGTAGAGGACGATGTGGAGGGATCTCCCCCACAGACCCTGGCATGGACGCCTCAGCAAGAACAGTCTGATAGTTATATGCATTGACTGAGTCAGTGTTAGCAAGGACAGCAGCAGCTAACGGGCTCTGAATGGAGCAGACTGATTGAATGGGAGGGGAGGCCCCACCACTGAGATACGAGGAGGACACCGTCTGTAGATGTACAGTCTTTACAGCTCCCAGGGGCCGGTCTCTCCCTTCCCTCTGGTCCCTCACCTCTGTGCTGCCCAGCAGTAGAGCTCCAGCCTCTAAGGAACTGACAGTGGGAGTGAAGTTACTCATGGCCACTTGTCCTTCAGGGGCCCGTTTTCTCTCATGGCCAGGGAAACGGTCACAAGGACTCTCAACTGGTGTGCCAGCCATGGGTAAGAAGGTGGCTGGAGAAGAGACCTTGAGGTCACCGTAATCCTGAGAGCAGGGTTGGAGGTGGAGAACAGAGGGTCGTGGGGGTCTGTCCAGGGGGTGGGGGGTGTCCTGTCTCTGGAGAGGGTAGGGGGGCTGGGTGCCCCTCCTCTGGGAGGTCAGAGTGGCCTTCTGGGCAGACTCAGCCAGGGCCAGGGCCAGCCTGCGGGCAGCACTCGTCAACGGAGGGTGAGGAGGGAGGACAGATACTGAATTCACAAGCCCATCTGTTCCTGGGGAGGCATAAGACAAACAATGCTGCTACAGTATGACAGGACAAACAACGCTGTGATCAGACATGAGGGGACAACACATAGAATAATACCATAAGAACTTAAGTGATTAAGGAAATGCATTAATAACTGTACATATGCATGTTAAACATTGTTGCACATGAATGATACTGTCGATTGAAAAAGGCTTTACAAAGACTCAATCATGGACACTCTTACTGACAGTTACAGCTGCTTTGTATGGTTGTCTCTACCTTCTTGCCCTTTGTGCTGTTGTCTGTGCCCAATAATGTGTGTACCATGTTTTGTGCTGCTACCATGTTGTGCTGTTGTCTGTGCCCAATAATGTGTGTACCATGTTTTGTGCTGCTACCATGTTGTGCTGTCATATATTGCTGCCTTGCTATGTTGTTGTCTTAGGTCTCTTTATGTAGTGTTGTCTCTTGTCGTGATGAATTGTCTTTTTTTTTATATCCCAGCCCCCGGCCCGCAGGCCTCCTTTTGTTAGGCAGTCATTGTAAATAAGAATTTGTTGTTAACCGACTTGCCTAGTTAAATAAATCAAATTTTAAAAAATGAACTAAAATTGAATTTATTTTTAATGTGCCACTGACCTGCATCCGGAGGGTTTTGTGAAGCCAGGCTGTCTGTGACAGTTGAGTTGAAGCTTGGTGGGCTGGGGGGCCGGCAGGGTGCCCTAGCCTCACTCCCCTCCTCACTCACTAGTTGGGCCTCACACAGATCCAGAGGTGGAGGGGAGGAGGAGTCACCCCCCTGGGTATCTGAGACACAGCGTGGGGCAGACACACACACAGTGTGCACATCTGTTTCGACCACAGGGGAGACGACCCGAGCCACTTTCTTTTTCTCCCCTCTTTTCCTATGGACTGGGCTGATGTCAGGGGACTGGGAGTCACTGAGGACTTTATTGAGGGACGAGGAGATGGGCTTTGATTCACTGGAACCCCTGACATGCTTCCTACAGTTGACGCTTGCTTTGCGTTGAGGAGCGGATTTAGCTGTTGGTGGGCTCACTGGGCTGCACTGGAAGGACATGGGGTCAAAGTCCAGAAAGGCCATGCCAGGGGCTGGAAGACAGAGGTCAAGGTCATCCTCCTGATGTGGAGGGAACACGCCAGCTGGGTCAAAGGCTGGACCATCAGCACCACTATGTGCTACCTCCTTGACCTGGTTATTGTAGTGGTCACCTTTGACCCTAGCATCACACAGGTCATCCCTGAATGCGGTGGAGAGGGCATCGCTGGTGGAGTGTGGTCTAGGTAGGCGGTACATCTGGGGCTCCCCTATGGCAGACAGACAGTATGCACTACCATTCAGCGACAGACTTCAACATTAGACATAAAAATAAATCTAACAAATTATCCATCTAAATTAGTTTATCGCATATTATGAAACACAGGTACTGACAGGATTGAAAGTATGACGGAGCATATTTACTTTCCAAATTGTGCAGAGAGGTGAGAGATTCTTCACTTTTGGTGGAGCGCAGTGTCCCACTATCACCTCTACCACCTGAATAATATGGAAGTACAAACTGAAGTTGAAATAGAATTATTTTTGAAAAAACATGACTTCATCACATCACCCAAGTGGAATAAACAGCCATACATTTAACCAGAGACATGACTGGCGGTATTTTATAACATGGCTTTGAAGACAGTTCTTATGGTTGTGTACAGTCCTGGATGGTGACAGTGTAGTGCTGGTTAAGGCCTGACCTGGCAGCGCGATGCTCTTGATCTCATTGGGTTCGCTGGGGTGACGCTTCAGCTTGCGTTTGGAGGTCATGGAGGATGACTTGCCCAGGTGGAAGAATGAACGCCAGCTTCCCACTGGGGACTTTTTCAACTTCCCAGGAGCCCTCTTACTATAACACAACACAACATCCCCAGTGAAAACAGTGGACTGTACAGGGTGTCAAAGACAAACTCTTTCAGGACCCTGTCTTTCAAAGATAATTCGTAAAAATCCAAATCATTTCACATATTTTTATTGTAAAGGGTTTACACACGGTTTCCCATGCTTGTTCAATGAATCATAAACAATTAATGAGCATGCATCTGTGGAACGGTCGTTAAGACACTAACAGCTTACAGACAGTAGCCAATTAAAGTCACAGTTATGACACTAAAGAGGCCTTTCTACTGACTCTGAAAAACACCAAAAGAAAGATGCCCAGGGTCCCTGCTCATCTGTGTGAACGTGCCTTAGGCATGCTGCAAGGAAGCATGAGGACTGCAGATGTGGCCAGGGCAATAAATTGCAATGTCCGTACTGTGAGATGCCTAAGACGGCGCTACACGGAGACAGGACGGGCAACTGATCGTCCTCGCAGTGGCAGACCACGTGTAACAACACCTGATCGGTACAGCCGAACATCACACCTGCAGGACAGGTACAGGATGGCAACAACAACTGCCAGAGTTACACCAGGAACGCACAATCCCTCCATCAGTGCTCAGACTGTCCGCAATAGGCTGAGAGAGGCTGGACTGAGGGCTTGTAGGCCTCACCAGACATCACCTGCAACAACGTCGCCTATGGGCACAAACCCACCATCGCTGGACCAGACAGGACTGGCAAAAAGTGCTCTTCACTGACGAGTCGCGGTTTTGTCTCACCAGGGGTGATGGTCGGATTAGCGTTTATTGTCGAAGGAATGAGCATTACACTGAGGCCTGTACTCTGGAGCGGGATCAATTTGGAGGTGGAGGGTCCGTCATGGTCTGGGGCGGTGTGTTACAGCATCATCAGACTGAGCTTCTTGACATTGCAGGCAATCTCAGCGCTATGCGTTACAGGGAAGACGTCCACCTCCCTCATGTGGTACCCTTCCTGCAGGCTCCTGACATGCCCCTCCAGCATAACAATGCCACCAGCCATACTGCTCGTTCGGTGCGTGATTTCCTGCAAGACAAGAATGACAGTGTTCTGCCAAGGCCAGTGAAGAGCCCGGATCTCAATTCCATTGAGCACGTCTGGGACCTGTTGGATCGGAGGATGGGGGCTAGGGCCATTCTCCCGAAGATGTCCGGGAACTTGCAGGTGCCTTGGTGGAAGAGTGGGGTAATATCTCACAGAACTGGCAAATCTGGTGCAGTCCATGAGGAGTAGATGCACTGCAGTATTTAATGCAGCTGGTGGCCACACCCCCCTTTGTTCAGGGAAACATTATTCAATTTCTGTTAGTCACATGTCTGTGGAATTTGTTCAGTTTATGTCTCAGTTGTTGAATCTTGTTATGTTCATACAAATATTTACACATGTTAAATTTGCTGAAAATAAACGCAGTTGACAGTGAGAGGACGCTTCATTATTTGCTGAGTTTACAACAGCCTATGAAACAAATACATCCTTCATACAGTCTCACACATTTTGTTTTAATATACTGTTCAATAGTTATGTCAAATCAGTAGTGATGTTTGGAACGGATGAATGGTCTCTAAACGGAATTGGCTATTGTCTCCTGTCAGACTGACCAGATTATTATTTTTTGACGAGTTTATAAGGTTTATAAAATTACAATGTACTGTAGGCTACTAGTTTCTAGAAGCACCAACAACCTACCTCTCAGTGGGGAGCGCGATGACTGTGTGGAACTTGCCCATCAGTGCCCCAGGTCCCTCCCCCACCTCGATGTACTCGCTGTGAGACAGAACAGGGGTAGGAGCAGGGGAGCCCAACTGGGCCTGGGTACGGGCCTGGGCTTCCTCCAGAGATAGGAGCTTAGTGGAGGGAGAGCACACCAGCAGAGACTTGGGCCTGGATAGGGTACTGGTACCTGGGAGCAGAGAGAGAAATGTTTTTGAAGTTCCCATAATGTCCCCATAATGACTGCCTAAGCCAGGGTAATGCTGTACCTGTGCTCTCCCGGTTGTGGGTGTTGACCTTGCGGCTGAAGAGTGACTCTGTGTTGTTCAGTATGAACTCCACCACCACTGACTGGATACGCACCTCCATAAAGGCTGCGGTTCCACTAAAACAGGCCGACTCAATCTGCTTGGACCTGAAACACAGTTATGTCCTAATCAACAGCATTGCCAGTCATAGCCAGTTACAAAACAACAGTGTACATTTAAGCAATATGGCACGGCTAAGGGCTGTTCTTAGCAGTGGTATATTAGTCATATACCACAAACCCCGAGGTGCCTTATTGCTATAATAAACTGGTTACCAACGTGATTAGAGCAGTAAAAATAAATGATTTGTCATACCTGTGGTATATGGTCTGATATACCACGGCTTTCAGACAACCAGCATTCAGGGCTCCAACCACCCAGTTTATAAATCGCAGTTAATACTAATGACAGTGTTGGTGGTTGGAATGTTACAATATACCTGAGCAAGTTTGGAGCCCAGACGATGGCCAGGTTCTTGGTGTGCATGTTGGTAATAGGGCTGAAGGTGGCTAGTTGGGACAAATGTCTCATGAGGAATTCCAGAGTCCTGCAGTGCAGACCAGGGGCTATTACAGATCAGGTAGAACACAGACATGTGCAATACACCCTTCTTTACTGTCAGCCTACAAAGCCAAGACTGACTTCAATGCTCTCTTTTAGCCAACAGATGGTGCCTAAGCACCTACAGTTCAGTGGTGACTTTATACACTACTGTAGTGAATATAGAAGATGCCGCATTTCAGGAGCCACTAGGGTGTTCTGTGAACTCCTCTCCCACTGACCTGTAGTGAGGAGGAGGAAGCTGCTGGATGACATTGTGGATCTTCACCAGCCTCTCCTCATCAGTAGCTGCAGACACAGCCTCCTGTGGAGGGAGGGAACACCAGAGGTCCACACTGACAGAGAGCCTGATAACTAGGCCAGCAGAAGCTTTCTGTCCGTTACTGTCGTTCCCCCCTTTACGTTCATCTTCAATACACCCCACCGTGCTACGAGGAGATTTCTGATTAAGAATTCTAAGTTCATTTCAGTGATAAGATCTTTCTATGTCACATATTTTGACATGGGAAAGACAAGTTTATTTGTTAATACAGTATCTCCCTTGGTTTATTCCAAGATTACTATATTATTCATCTATTCCCCAATCAGCGTCCACCTTTCCCCTCTGTGTCAGTTCAGTGTTCTGCTCCTTACTGAGAATCTCTCATAGAGCTGGTAGGTGAGCAGAGGGTTGGGCAGCTCTCTAAAGTACAGTTTACAGAGGGACCCTACGGAGTGGATATCCTGTTTGAAAACATCTCTACTGAGGTCTGGGATCTCCTCCGAGTCAAACTCATGTCTGGGGAAACAGACGAGAGAAGACACTGGTTAACACTCGACATCAGACCATCACATACAATTAACACTGTATACGTCTGTAAGCAGTACTGACATGATGTTTGAATTTCTTCATTGTTTTCCAGGATGTTGTACATTATTTGATGTTAAAAAGTGAAGCAGGGACTTACCTCAGTTTCTGGATGTTGGAGGAGATCCCAGAGAGTCTGTACATCCCGTCCACGACACCATGTCTCTCAATGAACTCAGTACAGCATTTTATCACCTGGGGGACTGGAGAAAGGAGAGGAGAAAGGGCCGTCTACAAAGTAACATCCAGAAGATTTTAACAACAAAGACAGAGAAGACTACCTTTCTCTATACAGTGCTAACTATAGAGAGAAAAGGCTGCTGGGAGACTGACCATCATGTTCTGAGTTGAGGAGGTGTTCCCCCAGGTCACAGCCAAACACCCTCTCCCTGAGGATCCCACGCTGCCTCAGCTTCTGGGGGGGTGGACGGGACTTCATGAAGCTCCTCAGGAATGTCACCAGCTTCCCATGCTTCTTACAAACTGATGGACACACTGAATGAATATACATTTTGTTTTTGGGTTGTAAATAAAACATACAACAGATGTGCATTTGAATCCCAGTGGATAACACTTGAAAGCAAGAATAAAAACACTTATTCCCAAAGAGTCAACCAATACAACGCCGTTACACACACGCCAGATTCACCTCATTTTTTCAGTACATATTTTAAGAGTCAACTCCAGTCAGCTATACATTAAATCATAGGGAAGAGGGAGGACAGAGTACTGTTGCTGTAAAACAGGCCACAGTACCTGGTTTTGGCACAGAGCTGGACACACAGGTGGGAATCCTGTCACTGATCAGCTCCACACAGTCACAGGGGAAGAAGCCAACCTGCACAGAGAGAAACAGAAGGAGGAATAGTAACACTCTCCTGCGCTCTATAATGCACCAGATATGATCTAAGGAAGAGTAAGTGATAGTAACCTCCTTGTACAGTAGGGAGTGGGATGCAGAAAACGGATCACTAGTATGAAGGGACAGACAAAGCTGTTTGAGTCAGACTTATTTGAGGTGTTTTACCTGAAAACCATGTTTCCCTCTCCACCAGCCAGTGTCCTCTTTAGGAGGCATGTCAATGACTGACACAATGTCCCCTACCTAGAACAGGGTCAACACAGAAAAGACAAATGAGAGTATAGCAGTTTGAGTGGGTTTCAAATCAACAACCATGGCAGAATATATCCCCATATCTCCCCACTGTTCCCTAAACCCCTCCCCTTTCCTGTCCAATGACAAGATGCATAGAGGTGTCACCTCAAAGGTCAGCTCGTCTGTGGCCTGGGCAATGTAGCGTTTGATAACGTGGGCCGCGGCGATGGCAGGAACATTGATGGAGGACTCCTCAGCTACCAGCATGCGGTTGCCCTTGTTATCAATCTGAGAGACAAAACACAGGTTGACGAAGTCTACAAAATACTCAACATTATGGAGTTCAGCATAGATATCTTATCAATTACTAGAATGGAACATTTAATTCTGCATGAAGTCTAATTGAATAAACAAGTTGTCCTGTTGATCTGAGGAGTGAGTAAGAGGAAACATGAGTAGCTCACCTCCATCCATGTCAGCACTGGACTACAGTTGATCTTGTTATCAGCGATGGCTGAGAGATGGGACAGGTAGGCTGCCAACATCTTGGTTATTTCCTACGGAGAATAGAATCAGCAGCAATGAGTTAGGTTGAATGCAAAGCCAGGGGAGATAATGTAATGTAACTATGGCTGTGTAAGTGTCCCTAATGGCACCCTATTCCCTATGTAGTCCACTAGTTTAGACCAGTTTCCTTTACACAGGTCAAACATAGTGCACTACTTAGGGAATGGGGTGTCATTTGGGATACAGATGGTCTCAATCACAGCAGATAGTAAAAATATTCCCAGTTAGTCCTGTTGACTGACTCCTACCTCTACTGTGTCCTTCAGATAGTCAAAGCGAGGCAGCTCATTGAGTTTGGAGAAGTGTCGGTCATAGATACAAAGGTGGAGGTGTTTGTCTAGCACACGGAAGTCTTCATAGGAGCGCTTCACCAACCAGCTCCGACTCTAAGACACAGAGACAAGAGTGAGCCTGAAACGAGACCAGACTGAGAAAAACATTGAAGGAATCTAGGACAAAGATACTGTACACAAAGGCATCAGCCTGTCTCAAACCTCTCCTCCTGGACCCCCAGACATTCCATGTATTTGATCTAGTCCAGAGCTAGCACACCTGATTTCACTTGTTAACTAATGGTCAAGCCTTTGACTACTTGAATCAGTTGTGCTAGTTCAGGGCTACAACAACATTTGTTAAATGTCAGGGGGTCCCTGAGGAAAGGGTTGAGAAGCACTGGATTATCTTACCCTCTTAGATATGAATATCATGCTTCAGTTAAATGTTCCAGATTTTTCTATGGGTCAGAAACTAGGGCCTGGCCCTCAAGCTCCATTATACCTGGCAGCAGATCTGAACCAGGAAGAGTGGCTCCTTGGAGTCCAGACAAGCCTTCTGCCCCTCAGTTTGCTCTTCTGCAAAGGACAGCTGCAGGGGAATGGGTACAGAGAGATTAAAATAGTGAGGGACACCACACTCTAAATAATGTAGGAGTTTAATACAGCAACCTCTTTCTGTAACTGAACTACTGTGAAAGTAGAACATATACCAAATTCATGTCTGGTCACTTAGCCAACTCTCCAAACTATCAATAACGGACAGTAAACCAAACTGGGTAATACTCCCATGGTAAGAAATGGGTATGGTTTGTCATGAAGGGAAACATCTAGATGGTACATAATAAAAACAATCATGGTCTTAAAAAAATAAAAAAAGAACAGAGGCCCCTTAAATAAATGGGTTGTAGGAGGTCCTTTGGTCTTGAGAGTTGCTGACTTCACACTCAATAAGGAAAGAACTCTTGGGAGGTTAAGAAAGTGTGAATGTGCCCAAAATATAAGCAGTATATGAATAATGCATAAGCAATTGAAAACCCCTTCAGCGTTTGAGAGGCTATTGAAATCCAATCCTTGTCAAATTCCCTCCATCCCTCCCATAGAACTCCATAACATCCTTTACCAAGAGGAGATCAAAGCCTCAGGAATAGTTAGGGGAATAAATTGATATCAAATACAGGCAAAACTTCAAAGTGCTGTGAGGCAGGGGAGGTTTTGGTTATTTATAACTAATCTAGATACTCAACACAATATGACCTAGTTACCCATCATTGCTCAGTAACATGGTAAACCACAGTGTGTGGTAAATCATACACATAGCTATACAGAGAGGATTTTCAAAAATAAGCATGAGTCAATGAGTGAATTAAACAATAACATTAACTATGGTCATGCAGATGGAAAGATGGACTGTTAGCATGATAAGACAACAAACATGAATCAAGGATTACTAACAATATGTCAAGAGGATGTCTGGACAGAAAAACAGTCACACGGAGCAGAGTCATTTAACACTGAAAACTAAACTGTGTAAATGTAGTGCATGTCTTACTTCTGTTTTGTTTAAGCTCTTTCCATCCCCTAACTCTTTTTACCAACGCATTTTAGCCAAGCAACTAATACTGACAACCTCACACGGCGCAGCACAAATCCCTAAATAGAAACATGCCTGCAGTCATTAACTATTAATACACACATCTGGACCCAGAGACAGAAATGAAGACAACCGCATACTGGTACCTGCCAGTGCAGGCTCTTAACTGGTCGTCAGCTATTAAGTCAGGTTACAACACAGCTGGATGTCTCCCAGACAGCGTTCAACTGCAGTCCTGTGTCTCCAGATAGAAGTCACTGGGTTGAACCCTTAGCTGCCTACCACAGATGCTGGTTGCTTTCATCTGTCCCGGAGGTTAAATCCCCTTCAGCCTGTCCTTCGCCGCAAGGTGGAACCACAACATGTTTTCACTGTTCAATTAGACCACAAGAGCAGAGAATAGAAGTAGGGAAAGCATCCCGCTGTTTCTCTCTCTCCCTCTGTCCCTCCCATCCCTTCCGCTCCCCATTTCAATCTCCCTCCCACTATCTTTCGTCATCCTCGTGACAAAAGAGCTCTACAGTATATAGCCTAAACCAGAGCAGTTAGCACACGCCCATATGTAACCCTGAGAGGTGCAGGAGAACACAGACAACCCAGGCATCTCCATTTCAAAATTGTGCTTCTGGAGAGAATGGAAGTAATCTTGGGCAGAATCAGCCCAGTACGCTGTATGTGTTTCAGAGGCTGCTGTCCTCATGTTGCCATTCTGTCTGAGACCTGATCTGTCATATTCCTGATGGTCCTGTGTGTGAGTTCTAGAACAAGCATGAGTAATGAGACCCACCACAGGGATAATGTTATGACACTCCCTCTAATCTGTCAGCCTACTTCCTCTCTGTGTGAAGTCAGCACATAAATTATATCATGACAGCTGTTTAAGGTCCAATGCAGCTGTTTTTATCTCAATATCAAATCATTTCTGGGTAACAATTAAGCAGTGTAGTAGTACTCGGGTCCAGGACTTGTGACTCGACCATTGGTGGCTCTAACTCTCCGTCCCGTGACTTGTATTTGCACTTTGACTGGATAGGCTACCATGATAAGCAACAATGGGTGCGCAGAGCAGCGAGGGTTCTGTTCTCTAGCAATGGAAGGACTCGCTACACCAGCAAGCGGTGAGTGTGGACAGGCAGGCAGGCTCCACTCTGGTTCCGCCTCCGATCATACACATCACGCAAGCGACTCTTGCTTCCCCGTAACCACCAGTCACCAGCCTACTGTTTAGCTTTGTATGGTTAAGAAAAAAACTGTTTTACGATATTGAAAACAGTGGTTTTTAGTTTAAAAGTAAAGCTATTTAACAGTAAAGCTATTGTCTCCCTCACTCTCCCCTTCAGTATTGAAAAGTTTAAAAAGTTCCACTTTCTCCAGTCTCCCTTTAGTTTTCACTCAATAATAAAACCACCTACACAAATATCAGTGGGTGGGCATCCCGAGTGGCACAGCGGTCTAAATCACTGCATTGCTAGCTGAGCCACTACAGATCCTGGTTCAATCCCAGGCTGTGTCGCAGCCAGGTGCGACCAGGAGACCCATGAAGCGGTCCAGCATCGCCCAGGTTAGGGGGAAAGTTTGGCCGGCCAGGTTGTCCCATCACGCTCTAGCGACTCCTGTGGTGGACAGGGCGCAACGCACGCTGACACGGGAGTCCGTACGGGAGTTGCAGCGATAGGACAAGACTAACTACCAATTGGGGAGAAAAAAAAAGGGTACAAAATTCAGTGGGTGATTACAAAAAAGTAGAAAATAATAATCTGGTCAGTCTGACAGGAGACAATAGCCAATTCCGTTAGAGACCATTCATCCGTTCCAAACATCACTATTGATTTGACATAACTATTGAACATTATATTAAAACAAAATGTGTGAGACTGTATGAAGAACTTATTTGTTTCATAGGCTATTTTAAATTCAGCAAAAAACAAAATATCCTCTCATTGTCAACTGCATTTATTTTCTGCAAACTTAACATGTGTAAATATTTGTATGTACATAGCAAGATTCAACAGCTGAGACAAACTGAACAAGTTCCACAGACATGTGACTAACAGAAATTGAATAAAGTAACAGTCATTATCTGGTGTGGTCACCAGCTGCATTAAGTACTGCAGTGCATCTCCTCCTCATGGACTGTACCAGATTTGCCAGTTCTTGCTGTGAGATGTTACCCCACTCTTACCAAGGCACCTGCAAGTTCCCGCACATTTCTGGGGGGAATGGCCCTAGCCCTCACCCTCCAATTCAACAGGTCCCAGAAGTGCTCAATGGGATTGAGATCCAGGTTCTTCGCTGGCCAACACTGACATTCCTGTCTTGCAGGAAATAAGCCATACTGCTCGTTCTGGCATTGACCTGCTGGAGGGTCTTGTCAGGATGAGCATGCAGGAAGAGGACCACATGAGGGAGGAGGATGTCTTCCCTGTAACGCACAGCGTTGAGATTGCCTGCAATGACAACAAGCTCAGTCTGATGCCGCCCCCAGACCATGACGGACCGCTCCACCTCGATCCCGCTCCAGAGTACAGGCCTCGGTGTAACGCTCATTCCTTCGACGATAAACGCGAATCCGACCATCTCCCCTGGTGAGACAAAACACTTTTTGCCAGTCCTGTCTAGTCCAGCGACGGTGGGTTTGTACCCATAGGCGACGTTGTTGCCGGTGATGTCTGGTGAGGATCTGCCTTACAACAGGCCTACAAGCCCCCAGACTAGCCTCTCTCAGCCTATTGCGGATAGTCTGAGCACTGATTGAGGGATTGTGCATTCCTGGTGTAACTTGGGCAGTTGTTGTTGCCATCCTGTACCTGTCCCACAGGTGTGATGTTCGGATGTACCGATCCTGTGCAGGTGTTGTTACACGTGGTCTGCCACTGCGAGAACGATCAGCTGTCCATCCGGTCTCCCTGTAGAGCTGTCTTAGGCATCTCACAGTACGGACATTGCAATTTATTGCCCTGGCCACATCTGCAGGCCTCATGCCTCCTTGCAGCATGCCTAAGGCACGTTTACGCAGATGAGCAAGGACCCTGGGCATCTTTCTTTTGGTGTTTTTCAGAGTCAGTAGAAAGGCCTCTTTAGTGTCCTACGTTTTCATAACTATGACTTTAAGACACTAACCTATTACAGACGGTAGGCAGTTAACGACCGTTCCACAGGTGCATGCTCATTAATTGTTTATGATTCATTGAACAAGCATGGGAAACAGTGTGTAAACCCTTTACAATAAAGATCTGTGAAGTTATTTGGATTTTTACGAATGATCTCTGAGTTTATATTGCAGGCAATTATGACCATTGTGCAACAGGAGGAAAATCTTTGCATTACTTCAATGCTCACATTAAAATCTTCCCGCCAGCCCGCCACTAGTTGATGCTGGGCAGATATCCTCAACTAAATCCGAGCCAAATCGATACAGACACGAATCTAGCAACAAACGAGCAATAAGCCAGAAAAAAATAAAAATAAAATAAAAACAACAGTAACCAAAATATCAAATTTGTCTAAAGAACCCTGAATAATTATTTTGTCTTTCAAAAGTTTTTTTATGTGCACATTAACCAATATTACAAAATGTAGTATTTTTTGTTAAACTCGGACCCATTGACGCAGACTTGAGCACTTGGACCAGGACTCGCCCACTAGGACTACTCATAGACTGGTGACTTTACCATTGGTGATTCGGACTCGACCTTAGACATAAGGTCTCGTGACTCGACCTCAGGGGACTGGTGACTCGACTGAGACAAGAGGTTTACTGACTCGACTACAAAACGGATAAGTAACGTTACTTTTAATTATTTTAATTAAAAACAAATCAGTAACAAAAATAACTAACTTTGCAAAGAGCAATTTCTCAAGCAAGAATTTTGCTAGGACTGTCGGAGTGGTCTGAGTGGGGAGGGGAAAACTGAAAACTAGCTGTTATTGGCAGAGGTTTGTAACTCTTTCTTATTGGTCTATTAACTAATTTACGCATGGTGATATCACCATGGAAAGGCCCCACCAAAACAGGCAAATATTTCAGGCAGTCTTTTCAAACAGCTCTTACACTAAAAGGGAATAATAATTGTTTACAGTTTTACAGTATTATTCCAACCTCAGAACATGGAAATATATTTTAAAAAACACTGAAGAAAAAAAATGACGCACTTTTGACTGCACTGGGCCTTGAAGAAAACAGTTAAGCATGGGAAAGGGATACCTAGTCAGTTGTACAACTTTATTCATTCAACTGAAATGTGTCTTGCGCATTTAACTCAACCCCTCTGAAACAGAGAGGTGTGGAGGGCTGCCTTAAATCGACATCCACGTCTTTGGCGCCCGGGGAAGAGTG
Organism: Oncorhynchus mykiss; assembly: GCF_013265735.2. NCBI lineage: Eukaryota > Metazoa > Chordata > Actinopteri > Salmoniformes > Salmonidae > Oncorhynchus > Oncorhynchus mykiss. Next base: position 20,295,461 of record NC_048588.1, read on the forward strand.
TTAATTGTCTCGATCAGGGGCAAAACATGTTTTTAACTCGTCAGCTCAAAGATTCGATCCAGTAAACCTTTTGGTTACTGGGTCAACGCTCCTACCCGCCAGGCTATCTGTGTGTGTGTATGTACAGTGCATTCGGAAAGTATTCAGACCCCTTGACCTTTTCCACATTTTGTTACGTTACAGCCTTATTCTTATTCTTTCCCCTCATTAAATCTACACCCAATAACTCATAATGACAAAGCAAAAACAGCTATTTTGAACATTCCTGTCTCGGAGCTCTACGGACAATTCCTTCGACCTCATGACTTGGTTTTTGCTCTGACATGCACAGTCACTATGGGACCTTATATATACACACACACACACACACAGGTGTGTGCCTTTCCAAATCATGACCAAACTTTTGTATTTACCACAGGTGGACACCAACAAAGTCGTAGAAACATCAAGGATGAACAATGGAATTAGGATTCAACTTAGCTAAATTTCAAGTCTCATAGCAAAGGGTCTGAATACTTACGTAAATGTTTTTTTTTGCAAACATTTCTAAAACCCTGTTTTCACTTTGTCATAATGGGGTACTGTATGTAGATTGATGAGAAAGATACAAAGTTGGAGTTGGAAGTTTACATACACCTTAGCTAAATACATTTAAACTCAATTCCTGACATTTATTCCTAGTAAAAAATCCCTGTCTTAGGATCACCGCTTTATTTCAAGAATGTGAAATGTCAGAATAATAGGAGAGAGAATGATTTACTTCAGCTTTTATTTCTTTCATCACATTCCCAGTGGCTCAGAAGTTTACATACACTCAATTAGTATTTGATAGCATTGCCTTTCAATTGTTTAACTTGGGTCAAAAGTTTCAGGTAGCCTTCTACAATAAGTTGGGTGAATTTTGTCCCATTCCTCCTGACAGAGCTGGTGTAACTGAGTCAGGTTTGTAGGCCTCCTTGCTCGCACACACGTTTTCTATAGGCTTGAGGTCAGGGCTTTGTGAAGGCAACTCCACTTTTACTTCCTGACTGATGTCTTGAGATGTTGCTTCAATAGATCCACATATTTCCCCTCCTCATGGTGCCATCTATGTTGTGAAGTGCACCAGTCCCTCCTGCAGCAAAGCACCCCGACAACATGATGCGCCCCCCCCCCTGTGCTTCATGTTTGGGATGGTTTTACTATGGTTATAGATACTTTTGTACCTGTTTCGTTCATCTTCACAAGGTCCTTTGCTGTTGTTCTTGGATTGATTTGCACATTTCGCACCAAAGTGCATTCATCTCTAGGAGACAGAACGCGTCTTCTTCCTGAGCAGTATGACGGCTGCATGGTCCCATGGTGTTTATACTTCCGTACTATTGTTTGTACAGATGAACGTGGTACCTTCAGGCATTTGGAAATTGCTCCCAAGGATGAACAAGACTTGTGGAGGTCTACAATTTATTTGAGGCAGTGAGTTTGAAGGTAGGCCTTGAAATACATCCACAGGTACACCTCCAATTGACTCAAATTATGTCAATTAGCCTATCAGAAGCTTCTAAAGCCATGACATAATTTTCTGGAATTTTCCAAGCTGTTTAAAGGCACAGTCAACTTAGTGTATGTAAACATCTGACCCACTGGAATTTTGAAACAGTGAATTATAAGTCAAATAATCTGTCTGTAAACAATTGTTGGAAAAATGACTTGTGCCATGAACAAAGTAGATGTCCTAATCGACCGGCCAAAACAATAGTTTGTTAACAAGAAATGTGTGAAGTGGTTGAAAAACAAGTTTTAATGACTAACATAAATGTATGTAAACTTCCGACTTCAACTGTATATATGTTTTTTCCATTTTAGAATAAGGCTGTAACATAAAATGTGGAGAAAGTCAAGGGGTCTGAATACTTTCCGAATGCACTGTGCGTATGTTTGGTCTGTACTATAAGTGTCAGAGTGAGGCATGCTGGTCTCTCCCTAGAGTGATATTTCTCTCTTAGCACATCTCATCTCCCCCTGTAGGAAGACCAGGGTCACAGACAGATTTCTGTTCAGCAGCTACGCCCCAGTCACACAGCTAATGTATCATAGCTGCCACAGCTACAGTAGGTCAGCTATTAGATAGCTGCAAATTACTGTGCTAGAGCTCCCATCAACTCATACATGTCCCTTAGCATACATGTAATAGCTTGCTGGTTATGTTATACCACGCTGCGAACATAGCGGTTCACTGAGACTCTCTCAACAGTAAAAGCAAAGATGGTTTAGTATGATGACATGTAGAAACTGCTTCCCCAATAGAAATCCCAGATCACGCTTGTTAGCGATGTCATGGCAACTGTAACGTAGACGCTGGGAGTCGAGAAGCAGGTGGTAAGTTTAATATAACAAAGAACATGGAACAATGCAAGGTGCACGTAATGATGGTTGCCAGGACCGGTCGTTAGTAATCCGGCTCCAGCTGCAGGATGACGCAGGCGCAGAGGGAAGGCCCCGAGGATGAGTAGCAGGTCGGACGGCGAAGATGGAAATCCCAGATTATGTTGGGATCCAGAATGTCCTCCACCGTAACACAACACCGCTCCTCTGGGCCGTACCCCTCCCAGTTCACTAGTTGCTGGAGCCGACCCCAACGACTTCGGGAGTCCAGTAGGGATCTGATGGCATAGGCTGGACTGTCCTCAACGTCCAGGAGGGGGGCCAAGGCGTGCCGTGGGGGCCGGCATCAGCCAAGGGACCAGGAACCAGACCACTGCGGTGGTAGTCTGCCTGCTCCTTCTGACGGTGGACGGTGCGCTGGAGTCTCAGATGAGTCTCGCTCCACACTTCTTCTGCAGGGCTGAACCAATTATCCACTGCAGAAGTTTTGATCTAGCCCGAGGTCCACGGAGCCAGGGTAAGCTGAAAACCCAGAACACACTGGAACGAACGGAGTCAGCCCGGTGGAGGAGTGACTTAACGAATTCTGGGCCCACTCTCCCTGCCGGTCCTGGCAGTAAGTCCTCAGGAACTTCCCCAGCTCCTGGTTCATCCTCTCCACCTGCCTGTAAGACTGAGGGCTATACCTGGAAGTGGAGGCTGACCGTGACCCCGAGCTTCTCCATAAAGGCTCTCCATACTCGTGATTTGAATTGGGGGCCACAGTCGGAAACGATGTCCTCCGGAAGGCCATAAGGCCGGAAGACCTGATGGAATACTGCCTCAGCGACCTAGAGAGCAGTAGGAAGACCAGAATGGATGAAGGGGATGAAAACATGATTTGGAAAATCTATCCACAACCACACAAGATGGCGCTGACAGAGATGGTCGCAACGCTTCAGGTCCTTAGAAAACTATGTACTGTTGTTTTTTTATGTATTATTTCTTACATTGTTAGCCCAGAAAATCTCAAGTGTTATTACATACAGCCGGGAAGAACTATAGGATATAAAAGCGATGTCAACTTACCAACATTACAACCAGGAATACGTCTTACCCGAAGCGGATCCTTTGTTCGGACCTCCGTTCTGGACATGGGATCTTATCCCAGCGGCAGACCCAAAACAACGCGGTCGCCGCAGGTGAGGCAGATGGAGCGGCTTACTGGTCAGACTCAGAAGGCAAGCACACATTCACCGCTTCTGAGCATATTACTCGCCAACATCCAATCTCTAGATAACAAGGTGGACGAAATTAGGGCACAAGTTGCCTTCCAGAGAGACAGAGATTGTAACATTCTCTGATTCACGAAAACATGGCTCACTCAGGATATGTTGTCAGAGTCGGTACAGCAACACGGTTTCTTCACGCATCGCAGTGACAGAAACAAACATCTCTCTGGTAAGAAGGGCGGAGGTATGACTTATGATTAACGACTCATTGTGTAATCACAACAACATACAGGAACTCAAGTCCTTTTGTTCACCCGAGAATTATTTTCGATTATTGTCACAGCCGTGTATATCCACCCCCCCCCCCCAAGCAGATCCCTCGTCAGACCTGAAAGAACTTCACTGGACTCTGTAAACTGGAAACCATACATCCTGTGGCTGCATTTATGTAGCTGGGGATTTTAACAAAGCTAACCTAAGAACCATACTTCCTACATTCTATCAGCATATCGAATGCGCAACAAGAGCTGGTAGCTTTCTGGATCATTGCTACTCGAATTTCCGCAATGCATACAAAGCCCTCCCCCGCCTTCGGCAAATCTGACCATGACTCCATTTTGCTGCTCCCAGCCTATAGACAGAAACTAAAACAGGAAACGCCCGTGCTCAGGTCAATAGAAAGCTGGTCTGACCAATCGGATTAGAGACAAAGTAGTCGCAAATCAACGGCGCAAACACGAGATGTATGTGGCAGGGTCTACAGTCAATCACTGATTACAAAAAGAAAACCAGCCACGTCGCGGACACCGATGTCTTGCTCCTAGACAAATTAAAACAACTTCTTTGCGCACTTTGAGGACAAATACAGTGCCACTGACACGGCCTGCTACCAAAGCCTGTGGGCTCTCCTCTTCCATGGCCAATGTGAGTAAAACATTTAAATGTTTTCAAACCTCGCAAGAATGCCGGCCCAGACGGTATCCCTAGCCGCGTCCTCAGAGCATGTGCAGACCAGCTGGCTGGTGTGTTTACGGCCATATTCAACCAATCCCTATCCCATTCTGTTGTCCCCACATGGGTCAAGATGGCAACCATTGTTCCTGTTCCCAAGAAAGCAAAGTAACTGATCTAAATGACTATCGCCCCGTAGCACTCACTTCTGTCATCATGCAGTGCTTTGAGAGACTAGTCAAGGACCATATCACCTCCACCCTAGACCAACTCCAATTTGCTTACCGCCCCAAAAGGTCCACTGACGATGCAATCACCATCACACTGCCCTATCTCATCTGGACAAGAGGAATACCTATGTAAAAATGCTGTTCATTGACGACAGCTCAGCATTTAACACCATAGTACCCTCCAAACTCGTCATTAAGCTCGATACCCTGGGTCTTGACCCCGCCCTGTGCAACTGGGTCCTGGACTTTGACGGGCCGTCCCCAGGTGGTGAAGGTAGGAAACAACATCTCCACCCCACTGATCCTCAACACTGGGGCCCCACAAGGGTGCGTTTTCAGCCCTCTCCTGTACTCCCTGTTCACCCATGACTGCGTGGCCATGCTCGCTTCCAATCAATCATCAAGTTTGCAGACAACACTGCAGTGGTAGGCCTGATTACCAACAACGACGAGAGCCTACAGGGAGGAGGTGAGAGCCCTTAGAGTGTGGTGTCAGGAAAATAACCTCTCACTCAACGTCAACAAAACAAAGGAGATGATTATGGACTTCAGGAAACAGCAGAACCCTAAAATTTGATTTGAAATCAATGGATAGATGAGACCAAGAACGCTAAGGCACGGGAAGGAGTTTCCCTGCAGGAGCATGCCGGGAGGGGGGGGGGGAATCGTAAAGACAGGACAGGGCATTGGCTTTGGTGTTCTTTAAACCTGGGCGATAGGTCAGTGTGGAGTCAAATCTCGTAAAGATAAGGGCCCACCTTGCTTGTGGCGGATACAGCCTCCTCGCTGTCTGTATGCACTCCAGGTTCTGATGGTCGGTGAGGATGATGAAGGGGTCCTTCTCGCCCTCCAACCAGTGTCTAATGCCAACTTCACCGCCAGGAGCTTTCGATCGCCAATGTCGTAATTTCTCTCTGAAGGGGACAGTTTCATTAAGAGTAACATTTTTGTAGATTACCTTGTCGTTGAGACAGGACAACCCCCACGCCCACCTATGAAGTGTCCACCTCCACTACATAGGGTATTGTGGGATCTGGTCGTTTGAGCAATGGGGCAGAGGTGAAACATCCCTTCAGTAGGTGAAAGGCCTCGTCAGCTGCTGGACTCCACACCAACCTACGGGGACCACAATTGAGGTGAGAGGAGTGGCAATGGAGCTGAAGTTCCTGATGAAACGGCGGTAGAAGTTGGCAAACCGCAAAAACCATTGTAACCCCTTTATGGTGGTTGGGACTGGGCATGACCTCACAGCATCTACCTTCTTGACGTCCATCTTCACTCCTTGCGGGCTGATTTGGTAGCCTAGAAAGGAGACAGCCTCCCGATGAAACTGGCACTTCTCATCCTTGACAAACAAACAGTTAGTTAGCCAGGAGGCGTTCCAGGACTACTTGGATGTGAGCGATGTGATCCTCCAAGGTAGCCGAGTAGACCTGGATGTTATCAATATACACGACAACCTGGCCTCCGAACATGTCCGGGAACACCTTGTTGACGAATGCCTAGAACACTGACAGAGAATTGTCTAAGTCAAATGGCATCACAAAGTACTCATAGTGACTAGACATTGTGCTAAAAGCTGCCTTCCATTCATCCCCCTCCCGGATGTGGATGAGATTGTATGCACTCCACAGGTCCAATTTGGTAAAGAACCAGGCCCCGTGGAGCTGTTCGATGGCTGCCGGCACCAACGGGAGGGTAACGGTACTTGGTGGTGATCTCACTCACTCCTCTGTTATCAATACATGGACGTAACCCTGCATCCTTCTTGGCCACGAAGAAGAAGCCTGCAGACGCAGGAGAAGTGGACGTACCGGATTAAACCTTGTTGAGCGCCTCATGGATGTACTCCTCGATGGCCTTGGTTTCAGCCACCGACAGAGGGTAGAGGCATCTACAAAGGGGCACAGAGCCTGCAAGCAGGTCGATGGCACAGTCCCAGGGGCGATGAGGAGGGAGACCGGTGGCGTGGTTTTGGAAAATACCTCCCGCAGGTCCTGGTATACCTCCGGGATGTTGGGCTGAAGGATAACCACATCACACTGTGTGCAACCACAGGGGACAGGAAAGCAGGTCATCCAGCTCTCTTTCCTCTCGCCTCTATCTCTTTGCCCTTTCTACCACTGTGTAACAGCCAGGGTGGGAGAGAAGGGATGAGTGCTGACACTCCCGAAGTAGGTTATCCAGAAGGATGGCCATCTCGAGGAGTGAGTCCAAGGAGAGGTTGTCGTCTCGACAGGCCAGTCCCGTCTGGACCTTCTCTCACAGTACTCTTCTGAATAGCGCATGAAGGCCCGGATCATTCCATCTGCTGGATGCTGCTACTGTCTGGAAGGTGAGCGCGTACTCAGCAGCAGTCTGGTCCTCCTGCCATAGTTGGAGTAGGCGCTCACTCCCCTCTCTGTACTCCGGTGGATGATCGAAGATAACACTGAACAGAGCCATGAACCCCTCATACGAATCCAGACGGCTGTGGCCCATTCCAACACCCGCCCAGTCAGCAGAGAAATAACCTTGGCAACCATGGACCTCTCGATGGTGGGGGCTCTCATCTGGTGCGCAAAATAGAGGGAGCACTGTAGTAGGATGCCATGGCATTTAGATGGGGTGCCGTCATATTAGCCGGGAAGGACAAACAGGCGTCGCTGAGCTAGGCGGGTTACTGAATGGGCTGGTTTGATGGCTCGACTGATGGTAGAGTATCCTCCGCTAGTTGAAGGCAAAGCTTCTCGGGTATGTTCAAGACGTTGAACACTGCAAAGAACCTCTTCCATAGCCGTCCACAGTTGCACCAGCTGGTCGTGATGTTGACGAAGTAGGTATCCCTGCTCGTCAACCGTCTAGGAGATGATCTGGTTTTCTGCTGCTTCCATTTTGTGAGGCAGTATTCTGTAAAGTAGACGCTGGGAGTTGAGAAGCAGGTGGTAAATTTAATACACCAAAAAAAATATACAATATAGGAGTAGCGTACTGACATGAAACACATAAATAATAATGCCTGGGGAAAGAACCTAAGGGAGTGCCAGATAAAGGGGAGGTAATGAGTGAGGTAATGGAGTCCAGGTGTGCCTCATGATGAAGTGCAGGTGCGCGTAATGATTGATGCCAGGACCGGTGGTTAGTAAACCGGCGATGTCGAACGCCGGAGGGGAGTGGTGGGAGTGGACGTGACCACGAGGTTGGCTAGCTAAACTCATGCGCATAAATATGTAAATGTATGTAAATATGTTTTTTTTTTACAAAAATGAAAACCTGTTAGTATGTCACTTTCACTAGGTTGGAGTAATATGTTCAGCTACTAAGATTTTGGCTCAAATCTAGGTTGTGCCTTTAGATTGTGAAAAAATGACCAACTTCGGAGTAATTTTTTACTTTTCTAACTCCAAACCCCGGTCTGGTCTGCTGTGTCTGCTTCCTATTTCTTCCCGTAAGTCTCGCAATGCTGGGCCTCTGGGTTTAGAAACTGTGGTAAAAGCATCAGTGTGCGAATGAGTAGATGACTACTGCTCTCTGCTAGCAAGCCAACAAAATTACATAGGAATTATGCAGGCAATAAACAGCCACTTTCACAAATGAGTGAGTAACCACTTCCGCTTGACTGATTCTAATTATCACCACAGGCACACAAAAAAAATAAAAAAATAAAAAATAAAACTCAACCATCTGAAATCTGTGCTGACTGTAATGGCGATGAAACTTCAATTAAAGTGTCAGCAAAAATTACCCTTAGGGTCATCCTAAAATGACCACCTGATGAGGCTATGGGATGATATCACAGGTGCAAGCTAAGCAAACAAAGCAACATCTTAAACAATTAAATGTTCTCTTACATTCTCCAGTGATGCACATAACTCCTCTCTCCTGCCACCTCCTGGAAGTTGAAAGCTGCCACAGTTCACGCTCTGTACTACAGTAGTACTGACCGGCTGTGGATGCTCCCACAGTAACGCTGTCTGCCCAGAAAACCACTATTTCTCTGGTTGATATCATCACTTTAATCCAACTAGTACTGAGGATTACAGGTTTATCCTGAGCTGAGCGGATCAGAGAGGAATGAATGCTACTTAGTGGATTAACACACACATGGATTCCATGTTGCTGACTGCTGTATCACTTATTCAATTGTATTTACAAATTAAAGGGATACTTCGGGATTTTGGCAATGAGGCCCTTTATCTACTTCCCCAGGGTCAGATGAATTAGTGGATAACATTTTTATGTCACTGTGTCCAGCATGAAGGAAGTTAGCTTTATTTTTGCAAGCCAATGCTTACTAGCGTTAGTGCAATGACTGGAAGTCTATGGGTATCTGCAAGCATGCCAAAATTCCAACGCATTCCTTTAAGTACATAATGAATGAGAATTTAAATTTCATCTGTACTTTTTCCCAAATATGGGAAATTGGAATGGGGGGTGGGACAGGATGACCTAAAATAATTAGAACAAACTGCTGATGCAATGGCTTGGTTCCATTAAGGAAATTAGGTATTTTGTGGAACAATTCACCATGATGTCCACTGAGCTACACATGAACTTGAGCCAAGGACACAATTACCAAACTACCAGCAACAAATGACTTCTGTTCTCCATTGAATGTATGACTGTTCAGTTCTGGGCCGGGTCTCACCTGCACAGTGCCAAAGTCAACGGTCTCATAGTGGAAGTGGGCACACTCAGCCAGCCTGGGAAAATGACCTCTGGGGAACGTCAGCCTGTAATACAGCAGCATCACCTCATCAGTATTCTACTGGCTGATACACTGAGGTGCAGAGAGAGCGAAAGAGAGAGAAGGAGAGAAGAAAGAGCAGAGAAAGAGCAGAGACAGAAAGAGAGGAGAGAGAAAGAGGAGAAATGAAAGAAAGTAGAGAGAAAGAGCGGAGTGAATGAGAGAAAGAGCGGAGAGAATGAGAAGAAAGAGCGAAGAGAGAAAGAGCGAAGAGAGAAAGTGCAGAGAGAAAGAGCAGAGAGAGAAAGAAAGAGCAGAGAGAGAAAGAAAGAGCCGAGAGAAAGAAAGAGCAGAGAAAAAGAGGAGAGAAGGAGCGAGAGAGGAGAAAGGAGAGAAAAAGCAAAAGAGAAGAGAAAGAGGAGAGAGAGAAAGAGCGGAGAGCGAGAAAGAGTGAAAGAGAAGGAAAGATGAAAAAGAGAAGAGAAAGAAAGAAGAAAGGAAAAAACGGAGAAAGGGGGGAGAAGAGAGAAGAGCGGAGAAAGAGCGAAAGGAGAGAGCGAAAGAGGAGTGAAGGAGCGAGAAAGAGAGGAGGAGCGAGCAAAAGAAGAGCAAAAGAGAGCGAAAGAGAAAGAGGGGAAAAGAAAAAGAGGAGAGAAGGAGAGAAGAGAGAGAGGAGAGAAAGGAGAGGAGAGAGAAAGGAGAGGAGAGAAGAGAGAGAGGAGAGAAAGGAGAGAGGAGAGAGAGAGGAGAGAGAAAGGAGAGGAGAGAAGAGAGAGAGGAGAGAAGAGAGAGAGGAAAGGAGAGGAGAGAGAAAGGAGAGGAGAGAGAAAGGAGAGGAGAGAGAAAGGAGAGGAGAGAGAAAGGAGAGGAGAGAGAAAGGAGAGGAGAGAGAAAGGAGAGGAGAGGAGAGAAAGGAGAGAGCAGAGAAAGAAGAGAGCAGAGAAAGAAGAGAAGGGGGGATAGTAGTGTGAAAGAGAGAGAGTGGATAGAGAGAGTGAGATAGCAAGTTGACCAGTCGGTCTCTGCCCGGCCCATCAATTTACTGCACTTTATTTTACTGCCTTGGTTTAGAGGCCCATTTTACAGCCCATAATAGCCTGTTTCCGTGGGGACAGGAGCACCTACTTCTTCACGTTTTTGACCTTCATGCTGGCTGTGCTGATGCAGGAACGCAGGGTGGGCTCAGGCTCGACAGGAAGCTCTGTGAGCTCATCATTCCGTACCTGCCAATCAACACACAATACTCAATATCTGCCAATTAACACACTCAACATATACTCAACATTCCTGAAGTGTAAACCAATTACATGGTTTGACCATCATCATAAGACTACATAGTAGTAGAGTTAAGAGACTGCTGTTCCCAGGTTACAGTGGTCTTATCAGACCTCCTCTAGCAATAAAAGACTGTACCATGGCCATTGTGCTCCCTTGTGGGGACTTATCTGTTGGAGTAGTGCTCTTGTATGGATCAGGCTGGTTCTTGTCTTCATCTGGTGTAATACACAGTGACATGGCCCTACAGAGGCAGAGGGAGGGAAGGACTGAGAGACAGGAAGAATCCGAATCCATAAATATATTACATTTGACATACTTGAAATAAATATAAATGTCCATGGGTTCCACCAGAGGGAGCCAGCGAGAGAGACCGATGTTTTCACATTATGTTTGGGGATCGAATCAAATCAAATCATGACATTGCACCAGCGGCCCAGAAAACTGTGGTATTTACATCCTTGTTATTCTGGTGGTAACAAATAACTTCACACAGTCTCAAATGGCTACTAACTGGTACAGAAAGCTCCAGAGGAGTATAGCCTAGCCTACATACAGTAAAACACATCCTGGGCCCACCAGGGATTGCCTCACAAAACCTGCAGCTGAAATCTGAGTCAGTGTGCTAGGCAGAGGAAGAAAAGTCCTTTCAGCCAAACTTTTCTCAGGTACAATGAAGAAGAGTGGATCCTTGAGATTTCTCCTTCCTTCCTGGGCTCAGACATGAGATCTGCTGATAATAAGGACAAGAACACTGGCACTGAAAGAATGAGCTCATCTCATCTGCTGGAGATCTGTGATTAAATTAGAGCTATACTATCTAGGCCTGGTTGTTTTGCAGAATATTTACAGTTGATTGAGAAGATATCATGTGTGTCATCACAACCCTTTACAATGGGATGATATAGTATAGCCATCTCTAATGTCTTTAGAATTCCTCTCGCTATCGCTCTCTTCCTCCCTGTCAATCTCTCACACACACATAACACATGCCCGTACAATCACCCACACACACACCCTCAACACGTCTTCTTTATATTTATGGGTGTGATATCTGCAGAGTCCTGGTCAGCTGACATAGCACCGGTTCAGTGTGGCGCGTGAGAGAGTAGCTCACCCCTCAAGGACGTCACCACTTCCTGGTTTTCCCTGTGGTCCTGAGGCAGCATTCCCGATCACCGCGGCAACCCCACAGCCAGCCTCCATCATACTGCAACAGTCGAGAGAGACAGAGACTTAGCTGGGAAGCTGCCAGACATTAACACACTCTTAGCTGCAGCTTGTTCTCTCTAGAATCATTTTACACCTTTAACAAATTAATGGTTAATTAGTCTACAGTAAGAAAAGGCATTCAGTAAACAAGTAAATACCCACTTCTTACACGTTAAAATTGTTTCATTCAAACAGGTAAAATATAAAATAATATTTTTTAAACAATATGGAACCCATCCATACTGCAGGCAGAGTAAAGCACTGGGACTTGTATGACTGTGTTTGGAATGGTCCTGAAAGGCAAAAACAAACCCTTCATGATGAGTGTTGTTGTGAAGAGAGTGTTGTGACAGCCCCCATGAGGAGTGTTGTGACAGCACCCATGACCCATCATCCCAAATACAGCTCTTTATATACAGTCAACAAATAAAAGGAATGCTCTGACAGAGCAAAACACCTCCACACAGCCTTCCAAATCTTTCCATAACTCGCCCTCATGAAAGGCAACACTGGGAGCTGAACTCACATCTGGTAGGATATTGGGCAAACACAGTGCAGTGGTAACCAACCAACCCTGGTCCTGGAGTGCTACAGTATGTGCATTGTGCACTCAAAGTACCTCGGTTCTACACCTCAGCATTAAAAAAACTCCCCAGCCAACCAATACTGAGGTAGTAAAGCAGGGGTTTTCCTCTTCTCCAATCAGAAGCTGTAATGATGACTATAGAAGATACAGTGGGGCAAAAAAGTATTTAGTCAGCCACCAATTGTGGAAGTTCTCCCACTTAAAAAGATGAGGCCTGTAATTTTCATCATAGGTACACTTCAACTATGACAGACAAAATGAAAAAAAAAATCCAGAAAAATCACATTGTAGGATTTTTAATGAATTTATTTGCAAATTATGGTGGAAAACAAGTATTTGGTCAATAACAAAAGTTTACCTCAATACTTTGTTATATACCCTTTGTTGGCAATGACAGAGGTCAAACGTTTTCTGTAAGTCTTCACAAGGTTTTCACACACTGTTGCTGGTATTTTGGCCCATTCCTCCATGCAGAGCAGTGATGTTTTGGGGCTGTTGCTGGGCAACACAGACTTTCAACTCCCTCCAAAGATTTTCTATGGGTTGAGATCTGGGAGACTGGCTAGGCCACTCCAGGACCTTGAAATGCTTCTCACGAAGCCACTCCTTCGTTGCCCGGGCGGTGTGTTTGGGATCATTGTCATGCTGAAAGACCCAGCCACGTTTCATCTTTAATGCCCTTGCTGATCGAAGGAGGTTTTCACTCAAAATCTCACGATACATGGCCCCATTCATTCTTTCCTTTACACGAATCAGTCGTCCTGGTCCCTTTGCAGAAAAACAGCCCCAAAGCATGATGTTTCCACCCCCATGCTTCACAGTAGGTATGGTGTTCTTTGGATGCAACTCAGCATTCTTTGTCCTCCAAACACGACAAGTTGAGTTTTTACCAAAAAGTTATATTTTGGTTTCATCTGACCATATGACATTCTCCCAATCTTCTTCTGGATCATCCAAATGCTCTCTAGCAGATGTACTGGCTTAAGCAGGGGGACACGTCTGGCACTGCAGGATTTGAGTCCCTGGCGGCGTAGTGTGTTACTGATGGTAGGCTTTGTTACTTTGGTCCCAGCTCTCTGCAGGTCATTCACTAGGTCCCCCCATGTGGTTCTGAGATTTTTGCTCACCGTTCTTGTGATCATTTTGACCCCACGGGGTGAGATCTTGCGTGGAGTCCCAGATCGAGGGAGATTATCAGTGGTCTTGTATGTCTTCCATTTCCTAATAATTGCTCCCACAGTTGATTTCTTCAAACCAAGCTGCTTACCTATTGCAGATTCAGTCTTCCCAGCCTGGTTCAGGTCTACAATTTTGTTTCTGGTGTCCTTTGACAGCTCTTTGGTCTTGGCCATAGTAGAGTTTGGAGTGTGACTGTTTGAGGTTGTGGACAGGTGTATTTTATACTGATAACAAGTTCAAACAGGTGCCATTAATACAGGTAACGAGTGGAGGACAGAGGAGCCTCTTAAAGAAGAAGTTACAGGTCTGTGAGAGCCAGAAATCTTGCTTGTTTGTAGGTGACCAAATACATAATTTGCAAATAAATTCATTAAAAATCCTACAATGTGATTTTCTGGATTATTTTCCCTCATTTTGTCTGTCATAGTTGAAGCGTACCTATGATGAAAATTACAGGCGTCTCATCTTTTTAAGTGGGAGAACTTGCACAATTGGTGGCTGACTAAATACTTTTTTGCCCCACTGTATTTGGAGTAAGGAGTAGTAGCTAAATAGATACATCAGACCAGCCATTACAGTATTTTCCCCGATAGAGGGAGGCAGCCCATTGGCCCATAGACACAGAGTGGTGCTCACTGATGACAGAGTTCCACACAGCTCTCTGATTCAGAAATGTGACCAGCCAGAGACCCAGGCCAAACCAGACCTACAGATCTACTATATTCCACTGTACTCTCACTTCATCTTTCCAATGGCGGCTGTAGCCTTGCTATAGGATCTCCTATCAAACATTATGTGACAATTCTCTTCAAGATTAGGAGAGTTTGTACACAAATTAAGTGGGAAACCGACACAAAATCACACCAGAGAGTTATTTCCAACAGGACAGCACCTGAATGTTTGTTTATCCATCCTGGACCGTTCCGGGACGCAGGCGTGTTCGAGGATAGCAGGGTTTGGTACACAAATCAGGTTCTCGATAGATCAGGGTCCAAAACAGACAACAGATAAGTCCAGACAGTCCAGGTCATACACAGTAAATCCATTAGATATATTATCACTTTCTCTTTTCAATGTTTCACAGGTCCACAGCTCCATGCTCTCCTTTCTTCCTGGTGTGACTTGACCCCTTATATACGAGGGTCGGGCCCCACCTTGCAAGCGTTCCCCTTGCTTCTGTGGATTGTAGTTTCTCTCTCTCTTTTGGGTCAGACATTTTGTGCTTTGTAGTTCCTTATCTAGCCAGCCCTTAGTGAGAGGGCAGAGCCCGTTTATTAGTTCTGCCCTCACATATCTGCCATGTATCACTCGGCCCCCTTCTTTGCCACAATTATTACAACAAATATGTATCTAATGAAAGAGGACAGCATGATGACACACAAAAAAAACAATCAACAATTTATGTGAAGTCCCAAAGCTGTCCTGAATCTCTCCAGGGATAGGCTCCATGATTTTGAAGATGAACAAAGTAATACAACTGTTTGCATGTACAGAATGTTTTTGCCATTCAGTATAGTCTGGCAATCTGTCACCCATCAGAATGTGTGGTCCAACTTTCTGTTCCTCCTTCAAAAGCTCTGTAGGCGACTGCATTGCATTTATTCTATGATCAAATGTAACATGCCTGACCTTGATGATTGTTCAGAATGGAGAATGTTTGTTCTCAGATAAGGGCACCCTGTGCTTCACATTGTTGCGTTGCAGATACACTCAGCACTGCCTTATGGCAACATGACAAGGTACATCCATTCATTTATCCATTAAATATCGATAACATGGCAAAGCTATATTATTTAACGAGGACACAGATGTTTCCTGACATGTTAGCCAATGCCTTACATTTTGTACGTCCCAAATGGCACCCTATTACCTACATAATGAACTTATTTTGAAAAAAAATAAGTAGTGCACTATATAGGGATAGGGTGTAATTTGGGACATTATCTTTACCCCACTTATCTGTCAGTCATGCCAGACTAGCCATAGTAAAACCATCATCCTGCAATGTACAGTAGCGGTAGCTATAAGACATCTTGTTCACCACTTGAAGGAAGTTCTCCATTTCTGCTGCAAGGAGACAAAAACAGCTCTGATCTGGCTTTGACAGCTCTGGCCTACATGGTATTCTAGGAAAACTAGGGCAGCCTATGCAATTCTGCATGCCATTTATGAAACCTGTATTAGAAATCATGGGCTGGTGTGATGAATTGATGCCCACACATCATCTCTAAGAGAAGAATTTCATGCCATAAGCCTCTGAAGTGTCACACTAGACACACTCACATGTTAAGCTAATGCATTTGCTACAGTGCTGTATGCAATTAGGCCAAAAGCTTTAAGACACTATATATACACACACACACACAAATGTATGGACACCCCTTCAAATAGACTCTTTCAGGCACATCCGATACTGACAGATGTATTAAAAATCGAGCATACAGCCATGCATTGGCAGTAGAATGGCCTTACTGAAGAGCTCAGTGACTTTCAACATAGCAACGTCATAGGATGCCACCTTTCCAACAAGTCAGTCAGTAAAATTTCTGCCATTAAGTGGAAACGTCTAGGAGCAACAACAGCTCAGCCGTGAAGTGGTAGGCCACACAAGCTCATAGAACGGGATCGCCGAGTGCTGAAGTGCATACAAATTGTGTACTCGGTTGCAACACTCAATACCGAGTTCCAAACTGCCTCTGGAAGCAACATCGGCACAATAACTGTTTGTCTGGAGCTTCATGAAATGGGTTTCCATAACCGAGCAGCCACACACACGCCTGGAGTGGTGTAAAGCTTGACACCATTGGACTCTGGAGCAGTGGAACGGCGTTCTCTAGAGTGATGAATCCCGCTTCACCATCTGGCAGTCCAACGGACGAATCTGGGGTTGGCGGCTGCCAGGAGAACGCTACCTGCCCCAATGCGTAGTGCCAACTGTAAAGTTTGTTGGAGGAGGAATAATGATCTGGGCTGTTTTTCATGGTTCATACTAGGCCCCTTTGTTCCAGTGAAGGGAAATCTTAACGCTACAGCATACAATGACATTCGAGACGATTCTATGATTCCAACTTTGTGGCAACAGTTTGGGGAAGGCCCTTTTCTGTTGTTTCACCATGACTCTTCCCCTTACAATTCCCCCGTGCACAAAGCGAGGTCCATACAGAAATTGTATTTCAGGGCCTCCCGAGTGGCACAGTGGTCTAAGGCACTGCATCGCAGTGCTAGCTGTGCCCCTAGAGATTCTGGGTTCGAGTCCAGGCTGTCGCAGTTGGCCGCGAAAGGGGGGCCCATGGGGCGGGGCATAATTGGCCCAGAACCATCTGGATTAGGGGAGGGTTTGGCAGACAGAGATGTCCTTGTCCCATCGCACAATAGCGGCTACTATGGCGGGCGGGGCACAGTGCACGCTGACGCAGTCACCAGGTGTACAGTGTTTCTCCGACACATTGGTGCGGCTGGCTTTCAACTTAACTGGGCATTGTGTCAAGAAGCAGTGCGCCTTGGTTGGGTCGTGTTTCGGAGAACGCACGGCTCTTGCCTCTCCCGAGTCCGTACGGGAGTTGCAGCGATAAGACAAGACTAACTACCAATTGGATACCATGAAATTGGGGAGAAAAAGAAGAAAACGGTATTTTGAGATTGGTGTGGAAGAACTTGACTGGCCTGCACAGAGCACTGACCTCAACCCCATCGAACACCTTTGGGATGAATTGGCCTAATCGCCCAACATAGTGCCCAAATGCTCTTGTGGCTGAATGGGAGCAAGTCCCCGCAGCAATGTTCCAACATCTAGTGAAAAGCCTTCCCAGGAGAGTAGAGGCTGTTATAGCAGCAAAGGGGGGGGACCAACTCCATATTAATGCCCATGATTTTGGAATGAGATGTTCGACAAGCAGGGGCCCACATACTTTTGGTCATGTAGTGTGTGTTTTATATCTAAAGTGAGAGGCTAAGGGAGCCACTGGGAAGAGGGAAATTACTATTGTTTCACTTCATACTGTTATGTTATCGAGTGTCTATGGGGTCACTGAGCAGCCCCCACCCAGACAACTGAGCAACACACACACACACACACACACACACGTGTAGGCAGTACTGTATTCGTCAACATCTTCATGGGTTTTGATAAAGGCGCTCCCCAGTGTAATGTTTCCATCTGACTGTTGAGGGGAAAGTTTAACGTTCTCATGGGGTTAATAAAGCTAGTCAAAGTGGAGAAGGCCTGGGGTTGCTATGGAAACCTGCAGGTTGTGAGTCACTCATCTGCTCGACTGATGAGGTAGCAGGAAGAGAAAATGAAACTATGACAAAACTGTACACTACAAGAGATTGAACAATATGACAGATATTTCACCAGATGTATAAACGTGAAGCATTCGCTTGGCGTTTCCACTCATTACCAAATATGATAGTGAGAGGAAGCCCACTGTCTGGCAGTGGGAGAAGATGGAATTAAATTGATTTATTTTTAATTGCTTTGTTAAGATGGAGTGCAAATGCGAATTGAGTTATTGCACATGCCCATTTCACAGATGAGGCGTTCCCCAGCGGAAATATGCAGACGCTGCTAGATCGCGCCAATAGGATCTCACAAGCTCATGCTTGGCTCTGCCCACCTCCTTGCCTGTACTGCCCAATTTTACTCATTTGTTCCGATTGGAAACGGCAGGCTGTGGTCTGTCTTGGTTTAGTTATAAAAAAATATTTTACAATACTGTACCATAACGACAATACTTTATACAGTGCGGTGGTGATTGTTTTTATGGGATTAAAAACCTGATTAATGCTTTTTCCAGGGGGAGAATCATGCAATTCTATAATCTGATTTACATTTACTACAGTGGGATTCATTTTCTTTCCTCATGATGAATTCCATAGCTGTATAAATCATGTGTCCCATTCCACACACACAAAATTAGGCTTAGACATAGTAAAGTTCATAGACTATACTCTGTCCAGAAATACAGGCAGATGCAATAAATGAGAATAAGAAACTGAAATGAATTCATTTACATACACTTTCAACAAAGGACCCACTGTAAGCCTAGTTTAAATGTAATCAGTTAGGTACGTGAGAAGAATTCTTTAAGCTTAGTTGACATACACTACCGTTTAAAAGTTTAGGGTCACTTAGAAATGTCCTTGTTTTTGAAAGAAAAGCACATTTTTTGTCCATTAAAATAATGATCAGAAATACTGTGTAGACATTCTTCATGTTGTAAATGACTATTGTAGCTGGAAACGGCTGATTTCTTATGGAATATCTACATAAGCGTACAGAGGCCCATTATCAGCATTACAGAGTCCCATTTACTCCTGTGTTCCAATGACACGTTGTGTTAGCTAATCTAAGTTTATCATTTTAAAAAAGGCTAATTGATCATTAGAAAACCCTTTTGCAATTATGTTAGCACAGCTGAAGACTGTTGTTCTGATTAAAGAAGCAATAAAACTGCCCATCTTTAGACTAGTTGAGTATCTGGAGCATCAACATTCTATTACAGGCTCAAAATGGTCAGAAACATGACTTTCTTCTGAAAGTCGTCAGTCTATTCTTGTTCAGAGAAATGAAGGCTATTCCATGCGAGAAACTGGCAAGAAACTGAAGATCTCGTACAATGCTGTGTACTACTCCCTTCACAGAACAGCGCAAACTGGCTTTAACCAGAATAGAAAGAGTGGGAGGCCCCGGTGCACAACTGAGCAAGAGGACAAGTACATTAGTGTGTCTAGTTTGAGAAACTCTTGCCCATCATAATATTTTCTTATTATTGGCCAGTCTGAGATATAGATTTCTCTTTGCAACTCTGCCTAGATATAAATTACAAAGTTTCTACCTTTTTATTTTTTCAAAATCATTGTTTTTTATACATTTGTGTATTTGAGTTTAACCATAATAATTGTGTAATCATTTTTCTGTTTTTTTTTTCTGGTGGATTAAACAGTAATTGCAACCAACGTTCTATGGCTTGTTCTAAAAATAGCAATATTTTTTTAGATTATTTCATTTTCAAATAACCAAAAGTAAGAGGTTGTAATCTGATTAAAGGGAAAAGGACCATTCTTGAACAGGTGGTGAGACATTCTTACTAATCTGCTAGTTCGTATTTAAGTATAACTTTTGTATGACTGAAGCCTTTAGTGAGAGGTCTAATGCATTAATATTTACTCATTTCTCCAAATTCATATTCATTATATAAAATGGGCCCATTTCATTTTGTCAGGCTTACCAATCCAAATAAAATGTCATATTTTGCTCATATAATTTAAAAAAACAAGTCACTAGTTGTAGGCAAGGCCATAAGCAAATAAGTAAACTGGGATATGACTAAAGGGGTGATTTTTCCACAAATAGACAGGTATTTCCTTTCCACGGTAGCAAGAACTTATCTATTTTTGCTAACTTTCTATGAAAATGTATTGAAATGAGATGATTTTTCTTTCGAGATATGAATATCGAGTATGTCCTTATCACCGCCAGACCATTTTACTGGTCAACTGTACGGTAATGGAAAAGTTATATATTTTAGTGATCCAATACGTAATATAGTACATTTAGCATAATTTGGTTGTAATCTAGAGAGGGTAGAAAAAGTAGATCTATGAGGCTGTGGAGGGATACAAATTGTGGATTTAAAAGAAAACATGAATCATCAGCATACAACCACACCTTTGTTTTAATTAAGCCCTGGATTTCTAGGCCCTTGATATAAATTGTTGGATCTGATTTTAATAGCTAACATTTCGATGGCCATAATAAATATGCCGACAGTGGACAACCTTATTTTACTCCAACAGTTTAATACTTTGAGAAGTAGACATTATTTTAAAATCTAGGTTTACTATACCTAACTTTAAGACATTTAAAAAGAGATTATCCAAAATGTAACTATTCCAGGCATTTATATCTAAATTCCTGTCGTACTTTATCAAAAGCCTTTTCAAAGTCAGCTACGAATACCAGGCCTTGTTTCCCCGATTTTTCATAGTGTTTTGTTTCCAGTACTTGTCTTATTTTCTCCAATGTATTGTCCATGTAAACAAAAACTGTCTGATTAGGATGAATAATATCCAACAATATTTTATTAATTGTTTCCCGGATTTAAAAGGCTTTAATTGCATCAAGAAGTCTCTCCTCTAATTTGGCCTTAACATAAGTATTTCTGTACAGCTGTTAATTTTACATTATTAATAGGAAATAAATCCTTACAGGTTAGTGGAGATGGAGACTGACTTTGGCTTTTGACAATTTCTTGGGTGGGTGCATTTTCCCACCAGGGGTGTTTACACCAAACTGGTGACATGGTTGATGCTTGACTGCGTCGACCAGAATTGTCACCAGAATAAGACATTCAATATTTGTTGGAAATGAGCATCAAGCCCATCACTTTTACCACCCTGTGAAGTTCATTATAACTTATTTCATCTGTAGCCTAATAAACACATGTTAAAAACCGATGTCAAAGCTACTGTGCATACCTTTATAACGTAGGTACTTGGCGTAATGACGCCACGTAAAATTTTGCCGAGCAGTCATTTGAAAGAGTAAGAACATTTTAGTGAGACAACTCAAAGGCGAAATCCATTAAAGCCAAGATAATAGGATTCATTGCCCTTGAAAATCAACCGTACTCTGTCGTGGGCGATATTGGCTTTCGTCGACTGGTCGAGCACCGGTACACACTACTAAGTGCGCTATTTTTCAGATGTTGCCCTACCGAAGTTACACAGTAATAGCGTCACTGCAATTAGCTTCACGACATACATAAAATACATACCATACTTTGGAACGCCGTTTGGGTCTTTGCGTGTCAAAAAAGATACAGTAGCACTGTCAAAGCTGTACAAAAAAAGTCTACAAACAACCAAACACCTGCCACAAACGATGTGTTTGCAATACCGCATTGGTAATAAAGCATCATATGTTCAACCGCAACTTCTGGGGCAGCTAGCTTTAGCTTGGTACCTAGCTAGCACCAATACAACCAGCCGGAAAACAATGACCAGTAGAAACTGCAGTCATTTTCATTATTCTTAGCAATGATTTAAGAATCCTTGTGAGTAAGTATTAGCTAGGTTGCCACTTGTTGTTCACTTACTGAAATTGAACTTCAGTTTCTGAAAATAAATAGCTAGCCAGCTACTTAAAATTTTTGCCCTAGCAGCCAGCTAGCTTCATCTGGCTAGTGAGGCACGAGCGGACCGTGTTGTGTTGTGGATTAGGCACAATAATGGAAGGATTATGATTAGGCACAATAATGGAATTTGCAGTTTGGCTTCAAAATAAAAGTAGGTAATTGACAGTGATGCAAATTAATACAAAGCGTAGAATTATGCCATACTTGTATTTTGAAGGCTAACCCTTATTGTGGCTAGCTTCATATAGATGGGACCAACAACCTATAATCAAATAAGAACTGTCTTGTAAATTAGGGTTATTTTAGATGTGGACACCTAGCTATATAGGTAGCTAACAATAGCTACTGAAACAGACTGTCGTTTTGCTATGTTTTTGGGGAAGAACATTGTTTGCATCCATGAGCTAGCTAGCTTTTTTTATGACAAGCACTGTAGGTGTGCAAGACAACTTTACCAGCATCATAGTGTAACGGATGTGAAACGGCTAGCTTAGTTAGCGGTGGAATAGTGCGCGCTAAATAGCGTTTCAATCGGTGACGTCACTTGCTCTGAGACCTTGAAGTAGTGGTTCCCCTTGCTCTGCAAGGGCTGCGGCTTTTGTGAAGCGATGCTTCGTGGGTGACTGTTGTTGATGTGTGCAGAGGGTCCCTGGTTCGCGCCCGGGTATGGGCGAGGGGACGGTCTAAAGTTATACTGTTACAATAGCATATGTATCGATGAACCGTTGTGACATATGAAATACAAGTGTAAATGTAATAACTACATAAAAATGTAATGAACTCGTTAAATTATTATGTGAAGTGCAGTCATATTCAGGTCCTGATTGATCAAATAGCGTTATTTGATACGTCAAAAAGCGTTATTTGGCGTGTATCTTTTTGGACACTCAAAGATCCAAACGGCGTTCCATAGAAATTCTGGTTGAGAATGAAGCGACTGAACAAATGAACAACGAAACAGCACAGCAAGTAAGTGAAATACATTTTTTGATTATGTTTTACTGGTAATGGGAACATACGTAAATTCAAAAAAATAACCTTTTGGTCAGTGTGGTGTGTGTGCGTGTAACCTTTATTTAATGAGGCAAGTCAGTTAAGAACAAATTCTTATTTACAATTGTGCGCCGCCCTATGGGACTCACAATGATGTCCGGATGTGATACAGCCTGGATTCGAACCAGGAACTGTAGTGACGCCCCTTGCACTGAGATGCAGTGCCTTAGACCGCTAAGTCCATGTGTGTGTTTTAACTATACTATAATGCTTAAAAAGTATTGGTTTTTTTTGGCAAGGAAAATATTGGAGATCGGTATCAGCCAAAAAATGTCATATGGGTGCATCACTAGTTATTACATTGGATTTGGAAAGTACTCCGACTCCATCCCCTTTTCCACATTTTGTTACGTTACAGCCTTATTCAAAATGTAATAAATTGTTTTACTCAGTCTACACACAATACCTCATAATGACAAAGCGAAAACAGGGTTTTAGAAATGTTTGCAAATTTTTATTAATACCTTATTTTACATAGGTATTCAGACCCATTGCTATGAGACTCGAAATTGAGCTCAGGTGCATTCTGTTTCTACAACTGGACATGCAAAAACAGGTTTAGAAAAAACTGAAATATTACATTTACATAAGTATTCAGATCCTTTACTCAGTACTTTGCTGAAGCATCTTCGGCAGCTATTACAGCCTCGAGTCCTCTCGGATATGACGAACACCTGTATTTGGGGATTTCTCCCATTCTTCTCTGCAGATCCTCTCAAGTGCTGTCAGGTTGGATGGGGAGCGTCGCTGCACAGCTATTTTCAGGTCTTTCCAGAGATATTCGATTGGGTTCAAGATGGGCTCTGGACATTCAGACTTGTCCTGAAGCCACTCCTGCATTGTCTTGACTGTGTGCTTAGGGTCGTTGTCCTGTTGGAAGGTGAACCTTCACCCCAGTCTGAGGTCCTGAGCACTCTGGAGCAGGTTTTCATCAAAGATCTCTGTACTTTGCTCCGTTCATCTTTTCCTCAATCCTGACTAGTCTCCCAGTCCCTGCCACTGAAAAACATCCCCACAGCATGATGCTGCCACCACGCTTCACTGTAGGGATGGTGCCAGGTTTCCTCCAGACGTGATGCTTGGCATTCAAGCCAAAGAGTTCAATCAGACCAGAGAATCTTGTTTCTCATTCTCAGAGTCCTTCAGGTATCTTTTGGCAAACTTTGCGGGCTGTCATGTACCTTTTACTGAGGAGTGCCTTCCATCTGGCCACTCTACCATAAAGGACTGATTGGTGAAGTGCCTCAGAGATTGTTGTCCTTCTGGAAAGTTCTCCCATCTCCATAGAAGAACTCATGGTTTGTTTTTATGCTCTGACATGCACTGTCAACTGTAGAACCTTATATAGACAGATGTGCCTTTTCAAATCATGTCCAATCAATTTAATTTACCACAGGTGGACTCCAAGTTGTAGAAACATCTCAAGGATGATCAATTGAAACAGGATGCACCGGAGTTCAATTTCAAGTCTCATAGCAAAGTGTCTGAATACTTATGTAAATAAGGTATGTTTTTTATATACATTTGCAAACATTTCTATAAACTTGTTTTGATTTGACATTATGGGGTATTGTGTGTAGATTGATGAGGGAAATGTTTTATTGAATCCATTTTAGAATAAGGTTGTAACGTAACAAAATGTGGAAAACGTCAAGGGGTCTATATACTTTGCACTGTCAACTGGCCGCCTTTCCTTCCAGTTCTCTGCTGCCAATGACTGGAACGAATTACAAGAATCACTGAAACTGGAGACATATCTCCCTCACTAACTTTAAGCATCAGCTGTCAGAGCAGCGGGTAGTATAAGGGGCATTGGTGACAAATTGGTGATGGCACTGTGGTAGACTGCATACAATTTGCTGAGTAGAGTGTTGGAGGTTATTTTGTAAATGACATCGCCGAAGTCAAGGATCGGTAGGATAGTCCGTTTTACGAGGGTATGTTTGGCAGCATGAGTGAAGGAGGCTTTGTTGCGAAATAGGAACACAATTCTAGATTTAATTTTGGAGTGGAGATGGTTAATGAGTCTGGAAGGAGAGTTTACAATCTAACCAGACAGCTAGGTACTTGTAGTTGTCCACATATTCTAAGTCAGAACCGTCCAGAGTAGTGATGTTAAATTAAAACTTCTTGTAACTACCAATCCCGGATCCAGGAGCGTTGTCATCAACTACAGTAATTAGCATAACGCAACAGACAAAAAACGGACAAAA
Source organism: Oncorhynchus mykiss (assembly GCF_013265735.2). Lineage (NCBI taxonomy): Eukaryota > Metazoa > Chordata > Actinopteri > Salmoniformes > Salmonidae > Oncorhynchus > Oncorhynchus mykiss. The sequence goes on from NC_048588.1 coordinate 20,320,539, forward strand.
AATATTTTCTAGAAAATATTAACTATATTTCATGAATATTAAACACAGCTTAGCCTTTTGTTAATCACCCTGTCATCTCAGATTTTGAAATTATGCTTTACAGCCAAAGCAAGACAAGCATTTGTGTAAGTTTATCGATAGCCTAGCATAGCATTATGCCTTGCTAGCAGCAGGCAACCTGGTCACGAAAATCAGAAAAGCAATCAAATTAAATCATTTACCTTTGATGAGCTTCAGATGTTTTCACTCACGAGACTCCCAGTTAGATAGCAAATGTTCATTTTTTCCAAAAATATTATTTTTGTACCCGAAATAACTCCGTTAGTTCTTCACGTTTGGCTGAGAATTTGACCGGAAACTGCGGTCACGACAACGCCGAAAAATATTCCAAATTAGCTCCATAATATCGACAGAAACATGGCAAACGTTGTTTATAATCAATCCTCAAGGTGTTTTTCAAATATCTATTCGATAATATATCCACCGGGACAGCTGTATTTTCAGTAAGCCCGGGAGGAAAAATAGCTACCTCTGTCTATTACGCAAGAATTACTCTGAGAGCCCTCAGCCGGACACTTAAGCAATGTAGTCGCTTACGCTCCTTCTTCAACATAAAGGCGTGAAACTACATCAAAATGCTGTAGACACCTTGAGGAATACGTAGAAAAAGGAATCTGGTTGATAGCCCATTCACTGCTCAATAGGGACGCATCGGAACGCAGAGCTTTCAAAGTCACTTCCTAATTTGATTTTTCTCAGGCTTTCGCCTGCAATTTCAGTTCTGTTATACTCACAGACAATATTTTTACAGTTTTTGAAACTTGAGTGTTTTCTATTCTAAGCTGTCAATTATATGCATATTCTAGCATCTTGTCCTGACAAAATAGCCCTTTTACTTTGGGAACGTTATTTTTCCAAAAATGAAAATAGTGCCCCCTAGTTACAACAGGCTAGACGGGCGGGCAGGTGCGGGCAGCGATCGGTTAAAGAGCATGCATTTAATTTTACTTGCATTTAAGAGCAGTTGGAGGACACGAAATTAGAGTTGTAATGGCATTGAAGCTCGTCTGGAGGTTTGTTAACACAGTGTTCAAAGAAGGGCCAGAAGTATACAGAATGGTGTCGTCTGCGTAGAGGGTGGATCAAATAATCACCAGCAGCAAGAGCAACATCATTGGTGTATACAGAGAAAAGAGTCGGCCCGAGAATTGAACCCTGCGACACCCCCATAGAGACTGCCAGCGGTCCAGACAACAGACCCTCCGATTTGACACACTGATCTCTGTCTGAGAAGTAGTTGGTGAACCAGGCGAGGCAGTCATTTGAGAAACCAAGGCTGTCAATTCTGCCGATAAGAATGTGGTGATTGACAGAGTCGAAAGCCTTGGCCGGGTCGATTCATACGGCTGCACAGTATTGTCTTTTATCAATGGTGGTTATGATATCGTTTAGGACCTTGAGCGTGGCTGAGGTGCACCCATGACCAGCTCGGAAACCAGATTGCATAGCGGAGAAGGTACGGTGGGATTTCAAATGATCGGTGATCTGTTTGTTAACTTGGCTTTCGAAGACTTTAGAAAGGCAGGGTAGGATAGATATAGGTCTGTAACAGTTTGGGTCTAGGGTGTCTCCCCCTTTGAAGAGGGGGATGACCGCGGCAGCTTTCCAATCTTTAGGGATCTCAGACGATATGAAAGAGAGGTTTAACAGGCTAGTAATAGGGGTTGCAACAATTGGGGAAGATATTTTTAGAAAGAGAGGGTCCAGATTGTCTAGCCCAGCTCATTTGTAGGGGTCCAGATTTTGCAGCTCTTTCAGAACATTTTGCCATCTGGATTTGGGTGAAAGAAATGGGGGGGGGGCTTGAGCAAGTTGCTGCGGGGGATGCAGAACTGTTGACTGGGGTAGTGGTAGCCAGGTGGAAAGCATGGCCAGCCGTAGAAAAATACTTATTGAAATTCTTGATTATCGTAGTTTTATCGGTGGTGACAGTGTTTCCTAGCCTCAGTGCAGTGGACAGCTGGGAGGAGGTGCACTTATTCTCCATGGATTTTACAGTGTCCCAGAACTTTTGGGAGTTTAAGATACAGAATGCAAATTTCTGTTTGAAAAAGCTAGCCTATGCTTTCCTAACTGCCGGTGTATATTGGTTCCTAACGTCCCTGAAAAGTTGCATATCACGTGGTTGAGGGAAAAAAAATATTGCTGGCCTGCTTTCTGTATTGTGGACATTATTGGGTCTAATCTTAACTTGAGATCTTGCTATTTGTTGCTAATGCGGTATGCCACTGGATGTTTTTGTGCTGGTCAAGGGCAATCAGGTCAAAATTGAATGGGCATGCTTATTTAAGATGGTGAGGAAAGTACTTTTAAAGAATAACCAGGCATCCTCTACTGACCGAATTGGGTCAATATCCTTCCAGGATACCCGGCCCAGGTCGATTAGAAAGGCCTGTTCTCTTTAGTGTTTTGATGAGGGGTGGTCGTTTGACCACGGACACATTACGGACGAAGGCAATGAGGCAGTGATCGCTGAGATCCTAGTTGAAGACAGCAGAGGTGTATTTAGAAGGCAGGTTGGTCAGGATGATATCTATGAGGGTGCCTGTGTTTACGGATTTAGGGTTGTACCTGGTAGGTTCCATAATCATTTGTGTGAGATTGAGGGCATCTAGCTTAGATTGTAGGACTGCCAGGGTGTTAAGCATATCCCAGTTTGCTCACATTATTAATTTTCGACACAAAGAGATTCCACCATGTTGATCAAACAAATTATCTGTCTGCATTTATCAAATTGATTACAGCTGGGGGGGGGGGGGGGTGGTATACGGTATGACTTTACTCGCATAGAAACTGTGGATGGATGTGGTTATTGTTTAAAAATAAGTTTGGTCCACTATTTTTACCATATAATTTTTGAATCTTATAAATTAAAATGGCAAATTTAGGTGCATCTTAATAAATTACAGAAACAATTTCAGAAAAATGTGAGATGGTGGGTGTCATGGCTTGCTGAAATGACATGGAAAGACCCTGTATTTATAATTTTATGACAATGTTCTAGGTTGACTATAAATCTACTACACAATTTCTGATACACCACATCTTACTTTTATTTTCCTTCTTAAGGAAAAGCTGGGAATGTATCACCTACTCCTCTATGCCATTAATTCCAATCAGACTGGTTTTAAATTTCTCCCTGACCAAGATGGCTGCCATTTTCTCCCATAATGGAATTTAGGGTTTATGACACAGCTCCTCTAGTAAGTTAACAGGATCTCTATGTAGTCAACATGTTGTCATTCCATACACAACAGACATATGTCATAACCTTCAAAAGCCACAACATTCATTCACATCCTATCTTTCTCGCTCACCTAAAATACAAAAATTCAATACAAAGCACAAGAATGACGACGATGGTAACACTTGGAGATGGTCTTTTAAACATACCTGTAACCGCAGGACAAACCACCACACCAAGGGTCTCTTCTCTATATCCTCTTAGCCGCAGTGTGCCGCGCACTTTACTACTGTTGAGGTTTTCGACAGCAATGACTTGTATTTTTCAGCATCCCACTACGAAGCCCAGTTCGCACTGCTTCAGTGAGAATAAAACAAATATGGGATTCGTCAGTGAACATGTCCTACAGAAGGGACAGCGAGATAGAACCCGTAGCCTCGTATGTTCTGCACCCAACGCTGCGAACGCGCACAACTCGGCTGGGCGCGTACGCGCCAGCAAGGTAAATAAATGATTCCTGAAATTGCTCTAATCCTAGTGCCCTCAACTGTCCTTGTACATCAGAAAACCGGTTTCAATCGCTCTTCCACTCCTAACAAAGAAACACATCTATGTGTACTATGTCATGGGTGATTTATGAGATGAAAGATGTTTGCTATTGGCATACAAAAATGAGCCTTGTCAACTATTTCAACAGTGGATTGCAGTAGTATATACTGTAGGTTATGTGCACACACACACACCTATGTTGCAACCTGGATTCAGGGTTAGACATAACATAGTAAATGTTCATCCGGGACACTACAATTAATATGACATGTTACATTTCGAATGGTATGGTATGTATGGTATGTATTAATTTGTGAATGTCCATCATCCATTTTGTTTGATATGTAACGATTTACAATTTCTATGATATGTTACGAATTCAAATTCGTACAATATGTTACACATTTTTTAAATGTACTAAACTGTATGTTAACAATTCCAATTTGTTGTGGCTAATGTTAGCTAAGTGGCTAATGCTAACGTTAGCTAGGTGGATAAAGTTAGCTAGGCTTGGGGGGGGCATTGTTTTCCAGACCCGGTCCTGGGGACCCCAAGGGTTGCACGTTTTGGTTCTTGCCCTAACACTACACAGCTGATTCAAATAATCAACTAATCATCAACACTGCTGGTCTACTATATATACAATTCATTATAAACTGGGTGGGTCGAGCCCTGAATGTTGATTGGCTGAAGGCCGTGGTATATTAGACCGTATACCATGGGTATGACAAAACACATTTATTTGTCTTGCTCTAATTACATTGGTAACCATTTCATAATAGCAATAAGGCACCTGGGGAGTTTGTGGTGTCTTGCCAATATACCATGGCTAAGGGCTGTTTCCAGGCACTCCGAGTAGCGTCGTGCTTAAGAACAGCCCTTAGCCATGGTATATTGATCATATACTACAACCCATCGGGCCTTATTGCTTAATTCTACTGAGTGCCATTACCCACTTCATATTTGTAAATACAGTCCATTATTTCTATGCATATTACTGCTTCTGTTATACTGAACAACAATATAAACACAACATGTAAAGTGTTTGTAATCCATTCACCTGACAGGTGTGGCATATCAAGAAACTGATTAAACAGCATGGTCATTACACAGGTGCACTTTGTGCTCGGGGCAATAAAAAGCCACTCTAAAATGTGCCTTTTTGTCACACAGCACAATGCCACAGAAGTTGAGGGTACATGCAATTGGCATGCTGAATGCAGGAAGGTCCACCAGAGCTGTTGCCAGAGAATTGAATGTCCATTTCTGTCACGGCTGTTGAATGTAGTAGACCAAAGTGCAGCGTGGTGAGCGTACATATTCCTTTTTATTAGGATTACACCGACAAAAACAACCATAAAGCTTAAGGGCTATGTGCCACAAACAAAGTTAACTTCCCACAAAGAAAAGAGGGAAAGGGCTACCTAAGTAGGGTTCCCAATCAGAGACAATGATAGACAGCTGTCCCTGATTGAGAACCATACCCGGCCAAAACATAGAAATACAAAATCATAGAAAAACAAAACATAGAATGCCCACCCCAAATCACACCCTGACCAACCCAAATAGAGACATAAAAAGGCTCTCTAAGGTCAGGGCGTGACAATTTCTCTACCATAAGCCACCTCCAACCGAGGTTGTGAGGCACAACAGCAGACCACGTGTAACCACATCAGCTCAAGACCTCCACATCCAGCTTCTTCCCCTGCAAGATCATATGAGACCAGCCATGTGGACAGCTGATGAAACTGAGGAGTAGTTCTGACCGTAATAAAGCCCTTTTGTGGGGCAGAACTCATTCTGCATGGCTAGGTCTTGCTTCCCAGTGTGTGGGCCAGTCTCCCAAGTGGGTGGGCCTATGCCCTCCCAGGCCCACCCATGTCTGCGCCCCTGCCCTGTCATGTGAAATCCATAGATTAGTGCCAAATTTATTTATTTCAATTGACTGATTTCCTTATAGGAACTGCAACTCAGTAAAATCTTGGAAATTGCTTATTTGAAAGTGCTGATTTTATATGTCAGTATGAATAAACTACATGTACAGTGCATTCAAAAGGTATTCAGACCCCTTCCTTTTTTCCACATTTTGTTACATTACAGCCTTATTCTAAAATACCCATAATGGCAAAGTGAAAACAGGTTTTTAGAAGTTTTTGCAAATGTATTAAAAAAAAACGAGATATTCTTTGTTGAAGTGCCTTTGGCAGCGATTACAGCCTCAAGACTTCTTGGGTATGATGTTACAAGCTTGGCACACCTGTTTTTGGGGAGTTTCCCCTATTCTTCTCTGCAGATCTTCTCAAGCTCTGTCAAGTTGGATGGGGAGCGTCGCTGCGCAGCTATTTTCAGGTCTCTCCAGAGATGTTTGATCGTGTTCAAGTCCGGGATCTGGCTGGGCCACTCAAAGACATTCAGAGACTTGTAGCGAAGCCACTCCTTCATTGTCTTGGCTGTGTGCTTAGGGTCGTTGTCCTGTAGGAAGGTGAACATTCACCCCAGTCTGAGGTCCCCCCGTTCCCCATCTAACCTGACAGAGCTTGAGATGATCCCAAACCCCTGAAGCAAGCTTCTAGAAAATTGGAACAGAAATTGTGCTACACCAAACTGGAAGTCTTGCGACAAGCTTGGAAAGACAGTACCGTACAATATCGAAGAGCCCTCACTGCTGCGTGATCATCCTATTTTTATGATCCAATTCAGGAGAATGAATAATCCAAAATCTATTTTTGATACTGTTGCAAAGCTAACTAAACAGCAGCATTCCCCAAGAGCGGATGGCTTTCACTTTAGCAGTGATGAATTCATGAACTTTTTCGAAGAATGAAAATAGTAATGGCCTCTAAAGCTTCAAGCTGCATATTCAAGCTCCTATTCCAACTAAACTGCTGAAAGAGCTACTTCCTGTGTTTGGCCCTCCTATGTTGAACATAATAGATGGCTCCCTATCCACCGGATATGTACCAAACTCACTAAAGTGGCAGTAATAAAGCCTCTCTTGAAAAAGCCCAACCTTGTACCGGAAAAAGTAAAAAACTATTGGCCTATATCGAATCTCCCAAAAATAGAAAAAGCTGTTGCGCAGCATCTTACTGGCTTCCTGAAGAAAAATGTATTTGAAATGCTTCACTCTGGTTTTATACCCCATTGTAGCACCTAGACTGCACTTGACCAAATTCTGTCCTCGAGCTCCTAGACCTTAGTGCTGGACGACACACACGTGTACATTTTGTTTAAACATGATGAAGCCCCAAAACTGCCTATTATGGAAGCCTGTGTTTCAGAGATAAGGAAGTGGATGTTGGCAATTAAAAAAAAAAACATTTAATCAAAACAGATATGCTAGTTCTAGGTCCCAAGAAAGAAAGAGATCTGCTGTTGGATCTGACAATTCATCTTGATGGTTGTACAGTCATCTCAAATAAAACTGTGAAGGACCTGGACTCTGGACCCTGCTCTCTTTTGACAAACATATCAAGAATATTTCAAGGACAGCCTTATTCCATCTTCGTAACATTGCAAAAATCATAAATGTTTTGTCCAAAAATCATGCAGAAAATCAAATCCGTGCATTTGTCACTTCTAGAATAGGCTACTGCAACACTCTACTCTCCGGCTACCCGGATAAAGGACTAAATAAACTTTAGTTAGTGCTAAACATGGCTGCTACAATCTTGACAAGAACCAAAACATTTGATCATATTACTCCAGTACTAGCCTCTCTACACTGGCTTCCTGTTAAGGCTAGGGCTGATTTCAACGTTTTACTGCGAATCTACAAAGCATTACATGGGCTTGCTCCTACCTATCTCTCCGATTTGGTACCGCTGTACATACCTACACATACGCTACAGTCACAAGACTCAGGCCTCTGTATTGTCCCTAGTTTCTAAGCAACCAGCTGGAGGCAGGGCTTTCTCCTATAGAGTTCAATTTTTGTGGAATGGTCTGCCTATCCATGTGAGAGATGCAGACTCGGTGTCGACCTTTAAGTCTTTAATGAAGACTCATCTCTTCAGTAGGACCTATGATTGAGTGTAGACTGGCCCAGGGGTGTGAAGGTGAATGGCAATGCCCTGGAGCGACGAACCGGTATTGCTGTCTCTGCCTAGTCGGCTCCCCTCTCCACTGGGATTCTCTGCTTCTGACCCTATTACAGGAGCTGAGTCACTGGCTTACTAGTGCTCTTCCATGCCGTCCCTAGGAGGGGTGCGTCACTTGAGTCAGACGTGATGGCACAGCCAGAAGAGGACTGGCCACCCCTCAGAGCGTGGTTCCTCTAGGTTTCTTCCTAGGTTCCAGCCTCACTGGGGAGTTTTTTCTAGCCACCATGCTTCTACATCTGCATTGCTTGCTGTTTGGGGTTTTAGGCTGGGTTTCTGTATAACACTTTGTGACATCTGCTGATGTAAAAAGGGGTTTATAAATAAATGTGACTGATTGATTGATCTGCAGAGAAGAATGGGAGAAACTCCCCAAATACAGGTGTGCCAAGCTTGTAGCATCATACCCAAGAAGACTTTAGGCTGTGATCACTGTCATAGGTGCTTCAACAAAGTACTGAGTAAATGGTAAATGTGATATTTCAGCTTTTTATATGTAATAAATTTGCACACATTTTGAAAAAACTGTTCTCATTATGGGGTATTGTGTGTAGATTAATCTATTTTAGAATAAGGCTGTAACGTAACAAAATGTGGAAAAAGTCAAGGGGTCTGAATACTTTCTGAATGCATTGTATATAAACGTAAAGTCAATGATGTCTATAAGGTCTATATAATACATTTACAAACATACATTCTCAACTTAACTTGTAAAATAAAGATAAACACACCGAACACAGGTGATATACTAATGACATCATCTGTGTGTACCTATTACCAACAACAAGGCCTAAGAGACCAAACGTCTTTTGCTTCATTTAAATTGCCTTAAAAACATATGCTCTTTCCATGAAATTGACTGACCAGGTGAATCCAGGTGAATGCTATGATTCCTTATTGTTAAATCCACTTCAATCAGTGTAGATGAAAGGGAGGAGACCGATTAAAAATATATTTTTAAGCAAGAAGGTGTTCCTAATGTCAGGAAGGTGTTCCTAATATTTGGTATATTCTGTGTATATGCAGACTCAAAGGGATCATTTTTTGCAAAGCCAGAAAGGAATTTGAACATTACTGCAAAGGCCAATCATTCACTGTCGGTATCTCTCCACAGTTTGGTCATTGGGTGGTGGAGCTATCTTAACACTAGACTCATGACTGACCTTCCAGGTTTCACACAGTAGTTGAAAAATACTTTGTTATATACTATAAATGGAAATAATCCCACTTAGCAACTTGTGGAAGTGATTTCAATTTAACATAATCTTAATTTGATATAGGCCTACAGTACCTTGTATGGTCAGACTTTTCTATAACTCACTATATACCAATTGTATGAACTGTATACATCCGACTAGATAGCCTCACGATAATATATATAAATACTCAAAATAAACCTAACCTAATAAATTATCTAGCACCCAGTCATGGTGTCTGGCTCTCTTACACTCACACCTTGTGTCCAGTAGTTGAAACTACACCTCTGCAGTTCAGACAGAAGGTCAGACAGAAAATCCATTTTAGTTTGTTAATCCAAAAATGACGCAAACACATACATAAGCACGTTTTAGATTTTTATTATATCAAAATACAAAAATTTGAGAGGAAAATATTACATTGGACTAAGCAGTGGAAATGGACATATGATGGACATGTACGCAACGCTGCTTTCCACCTCTCATGGACATGCCGTGGATCATCATAGAACATGCTGTATGTCTACGTCAAACCGCTCATGAGCCAATGTTACAAAAAATGTGCCAATGCCTTTTTCAATAAACCTATGCCACAGGTCATAAGCTTCTGTCACCTATCATCTAGAAGCCACTGGTGGTATCAGGGTTTATTCTGAAGAACAACGTTCCATGGCAGTTGAACATGAAGTGAGTAACGTGATCCCAGGCAATATTTAATTCCCTGGACAACAGTGGCAAAAGAGAAAATCAACACAGACTAGTATTTTACATAAGGCTTTGGTACAGCACCATACAGTAGATGAGTTAATTGCTCACATAAAAGTTAAGTGGAAAATAATTCCTGATGTCAATCCAAAAGAACTGAATGATGAAGCTCCAAATTATCAGCAGGTTATCATTCTAAAACAGACAAAAAGTAAAAGGTATTTTATGTTTTTGCTTCGGAATATTTACATATGAACAGTCTGATATCAATCAATTGTTTCAGTTAAAAAGGCATATTGAAACAGATTATGCGCAGAAGACGTCAACACAAAATATAGAATGTAAACGTGTGATATACAGCACGCACACGGCTCAAAGGATGAAATATGCTATGACATGACTACATATTCTTCCTTTAACCACTACTGGCTTGAGGATGAGGAGCATTAGTTAAAACAGTCAAAGATGTAGCGCTTATTGTACAGTAATAATACATTCTATTTCCTCAGTGATGGTACACATGGAAAAACAGAGAACATAGAAAATACTACATATTCCATTTTCTGTCTGATCACAACCAGGTTGAAAGTTTATGACTGATTGCTGAATATGTTTTTTGTATTGTCTCTACATGCAAGATAAATATAGTTAAATCAAATTGGCTCTAAGTATAATCATACCAGCTCCTGCACTAAAAGCATTAGGGCAGAAAAACACAAAACAAAAGTCGATCTAACAGAACAGGATCTTAATTTGATCGCCCTGTTGCAGGAGAACTTTCCTTCAATGCAGGATATTTCAGACTTGTAGTGTATTTGAGGTTTAAAAAGGCTTCTGAAGTTTGTAATTTCCACTTTGATATTTCAGACTTTATTTTCTCTTTAAGAACATTTTTGCAACCCCTAAAAGATGTCCATTAAATATAATCGTTATAATAATTCACATTTTCTCTTGCTGGTTTATTTTCCTGCAGTAGCAAACTGGCTCAAATTAAGATCCTACATCTGTACCTCCAAAGTAGCCCTCTTACATACTATATGTTTTTTTTAAGCAAAAGAGCCCGGAAGACTACATACATTAGTAAAATTCTACATGGAGAATGTGTCAGAAATACCTTTACCAAAACATACGAGAAGAATCAGCTTTACCAAAACATACGAGAAGAATCAGCTTAAATACAAACGCTGTTTGATGAATATTCTTATTGGCTATACTGTACAATACTGTCCCCCAATAGGAGACTTTGCGACAACAGTGGAGAGATATCACATAAGAAGGTTATGCCCCTGCAGTAGTGTGCTTGAAAACAGTGCTGTCAATCCAAAATAGTTTTGACCTGTAGGAAGTGTGTAGTGTAGAACAACCTTCTCATGCCCTGACCATAGGCTCAGATTCCCTCCCCTGTCTGCTGTTACATATGTAATACTGATCCAAAGTACTGATCAATAACTTCACACCAAGTAGGTTTCCCCATCTAATCTGGATATTATATCTCCTCTTCAACACAAGTACAACACTTTGGAGAGGGTACCCTGGAAGCACAGACAGAGGATGTAACAGAGACAGAAACTAACTATTGTTCCATTGACTGCTACATTGTTCTAAGTCTCTTTGATTTATTTTTTGAATGTCACCACACTATCTATTGCCACTATCTGATTCCACAATCAATACAATTTGCTCATTGCCAATCACACTAGTTTATTAATAGGACCTACAACGATGGAACTAGTTGAGTTAGTAAAACACAGAGGACTTCAAGAGATTAGGCCTCTGATCTACAGCACCACAGAGTTAAACATAGCACCAAGTGATAATGTTGAAAGCAACTACGTCCTAGTATCACGTATGTCATCTCTAGCTAATGTAAACACGACTTCGGTTGCAGCACATACAGTACCCCATAACTATGACATTGTTTGTGGCTCAATGAAAAATGTGGCCTCTCTTTTGTTTCTCATACTTGGGACATCTGAAGGCAAGTGATCATGAGTGAATCTACCTGTGTGCTCGTGAGAAAAGAAACGTTGTTTTCTGTTCCAGATAAGGTTTAGTCCAGCGACAACACGTTGATGCTTCTAAAGCTTTTCAAATTGGTATTCATTCACATACTATACAACAGAAGAAATACTACTGAACTTGTGCAGCCAACAGACCCAAATGACAATAACACATTTGTTCTGTGCTAACATTTACTTTTCCATAAATGTAAAACAATGTCTCCGAAAATATGACAAAAGAGGCACCTTAAGATGTTTTATAAATATTGTCCACTTCATACCTTAAAGCAAATACTTTCATCACATCTAATATAATTTGCTTTAATTCTGTATCTAGAGTTTTGTCCTCAAGCATAATTGACATGGGCAGAAAATCTTTCTGTTTAGTTTCATCTTTACAAATACAGTACACACCATGTATACATTATAAATATAGATTTTCCTCATATCTTACATATAACCAATTCTTAGAATATGCATGTTGATGTATCAATTTCAAACAACTATTTCACTAATTCAAAAGAAAATATGTTGGAAAGTGAGTGAAGAGGGCAGATAAAGTTGATGGTTTGATCACTGAATTGTATTCTATAGTAAGCAGAGAGGGTATTAATTAACATACATTCAGAGAGTTGTTATGGCTAGTTCAACTCCTGAATTGCTATCAGTAGAGATAAAAGGGACTCCAAGTCAGACAAATGGGTTTAAAACATCAATGTCTTCCAGTGATTCATCTTGTCAGTGTGTAAGCGTAAAGCTCTCTAATAGGTCTAGTCTACAGGGTGAGAAGAAAATGCTGACAGTAACCATCAGTGTAAAGGAAAGCATTCTTCCTTGGCTAACCAGCTAGCACCTTGAGATAAATCAAATCAATCTATTGTGCCAACTAGCCAATTAAACCTAAACTTAATACCACCACATGTGAAAGGTCATCCATTGTACTGTGACATCAGGACATTCATTTTCCTGTACAGCAAAAACATACATTCATTATCGGTTAGTGTTAAAATGAATAAACATACAGAGAAATAGCTAGCAGGTAATATTATACCGTTGTTAGAGAGATAAACAGTCGAGAGTCGAGACAGCCACCCCACCTTGAGTTTCACCTTAGTTATTGTAACACAAATGTTGTCACTTGTCATCTAACAAGCCCATTGGTTAAAATCGCATAATAAATCAACAGCAATCAGATCTTTCAATACAGTATTAAGTATTACAGTTGTTTTGAAATATGAACATCAATGGCAAGTTTCACTTTCTGCATAATAACTACTTCTGTACCATTTACATTTAAATGTTGATTTAATTGTGATTTTTTTTAAAAATCTATGTTATAACATTACCACAATTTGAAACCTGAAATGAATAACACTTATCATAATCACTAATTGTTATTATAGATCTGTTCTATTAGTAGAATATACACAGTCAAGATATTTTTTTTATAAAAGAATCAGAGTAATGCACCTTCAGTACCACTTCCTCACAGCTAGGTGTCCTTGGCAGAAAAAGTTGAGTCAGCACCAGGTCAGACTGGATTTTATAATGAGTCCCAACAGAGAGAGAGAACGCGTGAAGGCGAAGGAAAAGGCAGTTAATTCACTTTTCAAAAACAAGAGAGAAAAGGCAAACAAGGCACCTAGAGATGTGCCATATTCCACAAGTGACTCGAGGTTTCCTCCATATTAATGAAAAACACTGTATAGACATCACATTTCCTCATCCCTTTTCTGTCCTCACCCTATCAAGTGTACATTTGGCCTCTTTTGAACACAAGGTTACTGTATGTCTTAGCAAGAAGAACATAGGCTCAACTTTACTGGATTTGATCACATGGTTAAAGGCTTTGAGCCAACATGCAAGAGAGTGAGGATATGTATTTTAGTGGTTTGAAATGTACCAATATCATATCACGCCTTGTATTGGATGATAATATTATTTTGGAATTAAGCAAAATATGCAGATTGGGATCGATATTAAATGCGGATCAAAATCAGATTTCAGGCCATAGCATCCATTTCATATGGGAAGTGTATGATACTATATAAATAATGTAAAATACGTACAGTATATACCACTAGAATTACAGCAATTCTACGCTTACTCTGAGGTATATTTTGTGATAAGAACCCTGTGTTAGATACTGACACTATTTGAATTGTAGGAAAGGTAAAAGGTAGACCGAGGTCCTTGTTAAAGGAACGCACCAGGTTTTATAGTCCACGGCGTCACTGTAACACCTCAGATAGACTCCTCCTGACCAGTGACTTTTAAGGTGTTGTGAATTATTTAGATCAATGCACTTTCCTACAATAGAAGAGATTCTCCCCTTTACCATTATTTAATTTATTTACATTACAGATGTTTTATCTGGTGACCCTCACTACATTATCCTCAGGGAGACACGGAAAACATCTTTATGTTGTCTCTAAATGATTAGAAAAATGCTCGAGACAGGTTATCCACTACCAAAAGCTAAATGGAATTAATCATATGATTATCATCATCAGTGTATGGGAGTTATAGGGAGATCTAGGTTGGTGGGTCAATGTAGTCACGTCCCATGGCGTGGGCTGTCTGTGAGTGACAGCAGTGGACATACTGGTCAGTGGTCAGTGTAGGGTCCCGTAGTTGGGCCCGTCTGAGTCTGTACTGGTCAGGATGGCCGCCTGGTCCTCCTCAGAGCGTCTGCTGCGGCGCAGGAGGGAGGACAAAAAGAGATTCGGGCTCTTCCTGTTCTGCCTTTTCCTCTTCCTGTGCAGGTAGAGATCTTCTCTGTGAGCCGGGGTAGTCTGGGATTGCTGCTGGGTCTGAGAGGGAGACACACCTAGTGAGGGAGAGGTAGTGTTATTGAGGATACAACACAGAAGCATTTCGTATGGCCCCTGACTTGTCTAAGTGCTGTAAAGCCAACAAGTATACATAGGCATGACAATGATTGGATTTGGCTTTACAGCACAAACGGATTTGGGACAAGGCTACAATGAACTCACTAAATGTTATTCTTATTGGTACTTCTAACAGTTGTGTGTCGGCCTGTGGCCTATTCTTTAGTTCAGAGACTGACCTGTTCTTCTCCTGGAAGTGGAGTTGTTATTGGTGTTGGCAGCCACTCTCTTGGCTTTAGTAATACAGTGGTGTAGCAGTGTTTGTAAGCTCTCAGACCCGGCAGGATCACAAGACGCACCTAGAGGTTCCCTAGAAAGAGGAGAAGACAGGCACAACACACATGCTTTACTTTAACTCACCACTGGGGAGCGCTATCCTCTCAGTGATTAGTCAGATGGGGAGTCAGGAGGACATTGATTCCAAAAGGCTCTGTAATATTGAACCATAAATAAACGGATGATCTGTTGAGAAATTCATTGGCTTTAGATTGTGAGGAATTAATAAAGTACTATGGGACGAACTGTGTTAACTCTCAAAAAGATTATGAAGGAATATTTGTCACCTTCAGATACCCATAAAATGAAAATAATCTCTATACTGTATTTGTAATTGCAGTTTAAATAAGAAAGGCTTCCGTTTCTATAGTTACTGAGTTGCTCCTCTTGCTCTACAGTGAGAATCCATGGCTTGTCTGTTTTGTTGAGTGGGGCAACAAAGAGGATTCTCATCTTTTGATAGAGCTACGGTATGTGGATTATTTTCATTCAATGAATGACATTTCAATCAAAATCACCCTAATACTGAATATAGTTTAATGTGTTAAAGATGAGCAGTATCTATCATTGGCTAATTGTAAATCCGTGTTAAATTGAAGGACGTTGATGAGCTTTACACAGAAAGGTATCTGTTTTGAAAAATACTTTTACCTCATAATGAATACTCTTGTTTTGCAGTCCATCATAGAAAGATGCAAGTAATGATACTAAGACCCAAAATAACCTCATCAACACCAAACATTTACGTTCAGGTTCATGAGATTAAATGTTTGTTGCCATTTAATGGATTGAATACACCTGCTTCAAAACCTAACTTGACGATATCTAAAGTCAAGTGATTCTGCCAAAACATATTGTTTCAAAAGGCATACTGTAGGAACACAAAGGTTTAGAGGTGTTGTCCATCATCACTGTAGAGAGAGAGAGAGATTGAGAGCCATTAGCAGAGAGGGGAGACAAATATGATAATTAAAGCATTCCTCGTTAGATAAATAGTAGATATTCATAATCACAAATACTGTGTGCAGGGGCCACAGTGAGTTAGCTACAGTACATCTCCATAAAACATGAACACTGTACAGCACACTTTCATCAACATGAACACTGTGTACAGAGGCTTCACCATGCTGACGGGAGGAGATGGCAGGAAGAGGAAATGGCCGTTAAAGAACAGTCACATGACAGGAAGAGGAAATGGCCATTAAAAACAGTCACATGACAGAAACGAAAGCACTTAAGACAACGAATGTGACGAAGAATTTAGTCTTGAGAATTATTGTTATACGTTTGAGTCAAAAGAGAGATATTTAGAGAAGGCATGCATGGCATTTTGCACATGGAACAAAACTTTAAAGGGGAATACTCCAGTCTATCAGTAATCTGGGTCCTCTATTGATTCAAGGCTTTTTTGAGTGCAGGGAAACCGTGCCTGTATTTCAAATACTGCTTCACAGTCCAAAACAGCTCCTAATATTGCTCACCAGCCTAATCACTGTGCTCGACAGCAGGCATGTTGTGCCAAAGAACTGTAGGAAATGTAACCTGTATGTTAGCAGTTAGCATTAGAGCTAGCAAACTTGAATCCAGTAAAGAGGCTCAACCCAAAGTCAGCGATTCCCCTTTAAAGGAGAGAGTGATTAGAGCCCTCCCCTGCTGACGCCTCCCCTCTCCAACATGGGTCCGACCCTTACCTATTGCGGCGTAGGGGACCGTCTCACAACAACGCTGCCCAGATAGCTGAGATCAATCAAAAACAGATGAGGTAAGACCCCTGAGCTCTCATACTGTACAAACCAGCAGCCCTACACTATACTTGTCCATATGACCACGACACTGTAAAGGGGTGGAAAAAGAGCATGACCTCTTACGCTAACCTGGAAATCCCTGGGATTCAGAAAGGTTGGAGGTGGGTGTGAGGGGGAAGGGGGGAAGCATGTAGGTCTACAGACAAAAGGGGAGGATTATATGCGCCTCAGGTATATTGCTCTCTTGTATGTCTTCTATTGTCCTGCAGAGCATGTACTGTATGACTATGTGGGTGTAACAGATAATAATTTGAAATTATCAAGTTGTCCAAATGGTCTCAGGTAAATGTTTTTATTAAAAACAGGTGTTTGGTCATAAATCTCAGATTTTCAAATGTGTGAAGATAATTCCTGAAATAGAAGGCTTATGTGGGCAATAATGATGCTGAATATCATTAAAATAACTTTGCTATCTTGTACATTTCACATTTTGTTTGAGGGGTGGAAGGCACTCAAAGTGTAGGTCTCACTCAATCGTAATTTTTTTGTTTAGCTACAGTGTCATTTACCTCCAGTTAAAAAACAGTAGCAGTCAAGGAAAGCCTCTACTAAGATGTCATAGGTGGGCAATAATACAAGGAAATCCACTATATATGTAAGAATAAATATTACCTCACTACACTAGTATTCAGAGTTTTCAATCAATAAAAAAAAAACACTGTATATGTTCGTTAATTATTTAGTGAAGCATTCGCTCAAAGGTCCCATAAGTCTGCCACCTGAAATCCTTTGTTGCAGATTGCATTTTAATGCAATCGTAACGTTTTACACATTCTAGGTTAGGCTTCCTGCCAACATTTTCTTTAGCATACAGTATTTTCCGTGAACTATGGCAGTTAAAAATCACATTTTCTTCTGAAAATGGGTCGCCATACAGAGAAAAACACAAATATCTTATAAATAATAATTACAGAATTCAAAGATCAATATCAATCAGATGTGACTTTGTTCTAGGGTTAAATTTCAAAATGTGTCATAAGGACACACTTTAAAAGTGAGTATGAATTGTATCATTTGCCTTGATTCAGAAGGGTATATTGCCAATTTTTTTATTAATAACTTGTTTATGACTGATCAGATGTGTGCCAGATGCAAATACATGCTTTCTGCATATAAGCCTAAATATGCATTATTGGTATGCCAAAAGGAAAACATTACGTCATATTCTATAAACTGGGGATACATTAAGAATTGAGTGCCCAGGTTGGAGAAGTTTGTTATGTGCGTTAGTTAATGCGTTGCTGTCCCTGCCGGACCGGTGTAGGTCACCTACCCTGAGGCGGATATCTGGAGCTGGGAGGGCTCTGAGGGCAGCATCTCCTCCTCTGTCCTTCTCTGGGACGGCCACTGCCCGAACACATCCCTGCCCTCCAAAGGGGGAGAGGGGGACTGGGAGGGATAACTGGCTGCAGTGGAGGCATAGGACATGTGGGCACGGTAACTGGGGCTGGGCCTGCGGCTTCCCTGCTGGCCCTGGGTGGGTGAGGTGGCCAGGGAGGACCTTCGGGAGAAACTGACAGTGGCTTGGGGGTGCAGGGTGATCTCAGGCATCTCCAGAGAGTGGGACGTGCGGAGGATGCTGGGGCGGGGCGGGGGGCGGACTAGAATATCTGGAGAACCTGGCTGAGTGCTAAGAGGGCTCTGGGAGAGGGGGGAGAGGCGGGAGGGCTGGAGGACCAGCGGGGGCAGGGAGGGGTCTGTCCTACGCCCTGACCTCGGGCTGAGCCAGGACTGGGGGCTGCTGCTACGGGCTGTGCTTGGGCTCCCTTCACGGGCTGCCGGGTCAGGGTAAGGCAACACTGGTACACCCACACCATGGGACGTGTGTCTGAGCTGGCCGAGACTCTGGGCCTGTTGCATAGCTAAGTGCCTAGCTGGGGGGCCTGGGGGTCGGTCCCTGCTCTGTGGAGCCATTGGGACCTCCAGCTGCAGGAGCCGAGGGCTGGGGAGGTGCAGGCGGCTGGGGGGGAGAGAGTGGAGAGGGGGGTACGGTGGAGGATCGGGAAGGTCCTGGTGATGATGTAAGGGGTGGTGAGGTGGATAAATGAAGTGGGGCCCCTCCAGACCCAGGAAGGGGAACTCGTGAGGCTGCCAGCTGTCAGGTGAGCGAGGGGAGCGAAGGGGAGTACTGTGTGTATGTGGTAGGGAATGGCCGGAGGCAGTGTACTGATGATGGAGTTCCATCTCTTCCCTCTCCTCTGGGATGGAGGGATAGCCGTAGGGCCCCCCGTCAGCAGTGCCTGGGGGGGAGGATAGAGTGGAACTACGGGGACTGATGTCAGGCATGTAAAAAGGTGGTGGTATACCCGATTCCCCGCGGCTGCCTAGATACCCATAGAAAGGGACCTGTGGAAAATCCCTGTAGCGGGAGGCTGGGGCCTGCCCTGCAGCATGATGCCCACTGCCCTCCACAAAGCTCATACCTTCCATGGGCCTGTGGAGGCGGGGGCTGTAGTTGGGGGGCTGCGTGGACTCCAGACTGGAGGATGTTGGGGAGAGCTGTGGTCGGAGCGTGGCCATGATCGGGGGCAGGGGCCCGGGGTCAAAGTCATTCTCCTCGTCCGACTGCCGGAACTCAGGATACATGTCGGACTCCTCGGCGAATGGGAAGCCCTGGATGCGGCGGTGGGCTGATGGTGGGCTGGCCATGCTGAAACGACCATCGGGACCGCGGCTGATCAGCTCGATGGGGCTGGTGACCTCTGACTCGTGCTTGGACACGCTGTACTTCTTGCTGGCTATGGCACGCTTGGTTTTCTTGTAGAAGGAGAGCTCTTTGTCCTTGTCTCTCTGAGGGCTTGGCAGCCTCCTGACGTACAGGCCCGGGCCGTGGGCCCCATCTGAGGACAGGGATTGGGGCCGTGAGGCGGGAGGGGAGCTCTCTGGACTGATCTTCCCAGAGGACAGCCTGTCAGACACAACCAACACAGAGGCGGACACTCAAACATGATGTCTTCATAATGAACCCCTTAAACAGCAGTTATTCATCAATAAACTGCCTAATTGTACACAGTAAAATAGCATGTTAATCACAGTAGGCATCACTACTATGCTAGACAGATAAAATCCAAAGCCATGGCACCATGTCAAAGCAAATACACCTGTTTAATTTGTATTCAACCTGATAGTATCCCGTGCATTCTGCTAGCATTGAAGCTAATGACTGTAGCCCCAGCGAAAGTATGAGAAAGGAACCGTTACCAAGCAGCCATGACAACCGTCTCATATAACTTTTTTTACTTGCTCTTGGGTAAAAACCAAGGGCCATTTGTCTTGTTGGGAACATATGCTGCGCCAAATGCTTTTATGTCATAAAAATAAAGCAGATGACATCCAACTAGCCCTTTTTTTCTATTTGCCACACACCAGGAGCAGCATTGTAAACAACACAGTCAACTATAGAGTGCATATACACAGTACAGTGCATGCAGCTGAGCCAACGCAAACACAAATCCCTATACGGTGCATATAATGTATACTGTGCATGCGGTTAGGCCAGCAGAGCACTAAGTAAATCAAATCTATAAAATTCATTTATTATCCATGCAGCCAAGCCAGCATAGCGTAGTGCAGCACAACACACACTGTGGCATGGTGCAAGGAGCTAAGCACTCACAGGGAGCTGGCTGGTGGGGGCATGTAGCTGCTCCTGGCTGGCGCGTCCCAGCAGGGCTCTACCCCGGGCAAGGGGGTGAGAGGAGGCCTGCGGTGGGAGACACACAAATGACATGGGCCACGGTCATTTGTCAACTAAGCCAAACCTCCACACAACACAGGAGGGACCATCACGGAGTCACAAGAGGACTAGACTTCACTATTCTGATATAAACAACTGGAACATGCATTATAATGCAAGTCAACACATCCAATTCCTTTTAACATAGACCTCTCTCCAAAACTTTGACATACACACAATATACATCCAAACCATACTCTTGTCCTAGCAAAGATACCCTGCCCTGACAGTTGGTCCTGAACAGGAGTGAAGTGAACAGAGGCCATAACAATAACTCTTAAGACAGGTAAAGAGGAGTTTATTGTTGCATCTAAATTCAATCCAGTGACTACTGCATTGTGAATCGGCATATGAGCTCAAAAGGTTGGCTCCTGTTTTTTAATCTCTTTGGGTTTGTTTTTAGTACTTACGGTGAGTCAATGCTTTTCCTGAAGTGTGTTACAGACAGGGGAGGGTCTTAGAAGAGACAAAACAGAGATTTAGAGATTACAACCAAGACCAGTGAATGGACAGTAGAAGTTAGACAGTTAGATGAATTGGAGGCATACCTGGTTTGCGTTTGAGTTTTCGTCGGTGCTGTTTGTTGACGAAGCAGGCTGCTAGAGTACTGAAGAGCACCGCAGCCGCTAGAAAGCAGATGGTTGCCACGACGCCCGCTACCACGGGCCTCGCCAACCCCTCTTCAGTCACCTCCGTAGGGGGGAAGGGATCTGAAGCGGAAAAGGTACCCAGGGGTTCAGAAATGGGGGGGGGGGGGGGGGGGTGGAAATGGACTTTAAATCATGAACTTCACCAATCTCATGGAGGTAAATGGATTTAATGGAGTGACATATCAGCAGCATTTAAAAAATATTCCATTCCATTGTAGTTATTTGGGAATATTATTTGAATATACTCTTAATCTAATTCTGAATTGTAGTGTAATATATTTGGTGTAACACTTACCTGTGCTGGACACTCCCACCACATTACTGCTGTCACTGATGAGGTCATCCATGACGGCCATGACTCTGAACTCATACCAGGACTCCTGCCAGGGACACAAGACAACACACTCCTCCACTGTCCATTCCACACACATAACACATCCACAGTCCAATTCCCCTCAGCATAACCCCTGTCTCCAAATAACGGTGTCATTACCCCAAAATAATAGCAATAACAGTTTGAGTATACATGAAGGTATACCTTAAATGATTTATATAGGATTTACAAGTCATTTGTAAAGTGTTCATTATTATCTTGTAGACAGGTGAGCCATGACACTAATTACACATTGGCAGTTGTCACTATAAACACACAGCATTGTTTATACATTTAGGTATTTACGGCCCTTTACCTGGACTAGGTCCCTGGCCATCAGCTCAGTCTCAGCGGCAGGGATTAGATCGTCGAGGACCTCCCACCTCTCTCCGAGACGGAACTCCATGATGTAGCGGTCGACAGGCGAGGAGTGATTGGCTGGCGGGAGCCATGTGAGCAGGACGCCGTGCTGTGTGCGATTGGCTGTGAGGCACCGTGGTGGAGTAAGAAGCACCTGTGGTTCAGGGGTACTCAGGGGAGACACTAAGGGGACAAGAGAACAGACCAGTTTTGGAAGGAAGTTAAGCAATTCATATTATTCAAACAGCCATAACAAACCCATACATTCAGATGTGATCAATCAGAGATAAACAGAAGATGGTGAGAGCAATTACAAACTGCACTCTAGAAGATAGCTCTAGAGAGCAGTAGTTTCAATGATATTGTGAGCATACAAAATCAACATGACATGTCTGAAATGGACACACTGATGTGTAAACCTTTAAATACAAATCTTTTATATTTCAAGTTAACTCTATAGCTTATGATATATGCCTTGTCTAAAAAAACATGCATTACAAATAGTAAATTCTAGGTATCTAAATCCACACATACACATGGATTTTGTATTGTAGATATGTGATAGTAGAGTAGTGGCCTGTGGGAACAGAATGTGTTGTGAAAAGTAATGTCATGTAATACTTTAAATTGTATATAACTGCCTTAATGCTGCTGGACCCCAGGAAGAGTAGCTGCTGCCTTGGCACGAACTAATGGGGGTCTTTCATAAATACAAAATACAAGTATAGGCATACAGTATCAGTCCAGTGTAGGCAGTTGTTCTGGCGCTGGTGCCACCTACCTACTGTGTTAACCGTCACGACCTCGCTGAAAGGGCCTGTGCCCAGCTTGTTCTGTGCCAGGACGCTGAACTGATACTCTGTCCTGGGCTCCAGCCCCGGCACCACCAACCACGTCTGAGACCCCGACACCGGCATGGAGTGCCAGTCATGGGGGCCAAAATTCTCCTTTTTCAACCTTGGAGGACAGAAACACAGAGAGAGGTATCATTACTAACTAACCTGCACCCCGACTATAAGGTCAACGGGCCATCCTGGTAACACTCAGATAGCATATATGGTGTACATTAGATAGACAGTCTTATGTAGTGTGCCTCTGTCAAACTACACAGGCAATGGGCTACAGTGTTGCAATACAATACTGTTGCTAGGCTATATTTCACTCTGTTTAATGTCCTCTTCACATTCACGTCACCATCTCTGTAATCTAAACTAAAGGTAATTAGATCACTTTGACTCGTACATTTATAGTAACAGCTCTCTGTACAAAGTAATTCATTATGTAAATACACAAGAGATGTCTCCATGTATATGCAATGTTCCTCAAAGCACATGGTTTAATATTACTGTCAAAAAAATGTCCATTAAGGTGTCATCAGGCCATGACAGAGAGATGGATGAGAATGGCTGTTAATATTAGACTGCCAAAAGCACCACTTCTATCAGATTATTATTCACACGCAGCCACCATTCAACACAGTATGGCTCGTATGACTGCTGACATGTACATCAAATGATAATGGTGATTTTATGGCACCTCATGGATGTTGCCTAATAGAATGTTACTGCAATGTCTTTCCATTACGCCTTTAATAAATGAACACATGAATTATGCATCTTCTGTGATTTACTGTATGCCCAACTCTTCAACAATGCAAACAATGTAAATACAAATACTGAGTAACTGAGTGATATTACTGAAGGACTGAGTAATAAACCATTAGCATTGTGCTGTCAAAATGGTGTTGTAGTACCTGTCTGTTGATGATAGTATGTTTCCCCCTGTATAACGTTATATGCTTCCCCCTGGATACCATTCTATGCTTCCCCCTGGATACCGTTGTATGCTTCCCCCTGGATACGGTTGTATGCAATTGTTGTTTTGTAAACCAATCGGTCATGCGATTCATTCTTGTTTTTTTTCTAGTTTTCTTATTGGGGGAAATGACCCCTGGATACGGTTGTATGCTTCCCCCTGGATACCATTGTATGCTTCCCCCTGGATACAGTTGTATGCTTCCCCCTGGATACCGTTGTATGCTTCCCCCTGGATACCGTTGTATGCTTCCCCCTGGATACCATTATATGCTTCCCCCTGGATACCGTTTTATGCTTCCCCCTGGATACCGTTGTATGCTTCCCCTTGGATACCGTTGTATGCTTCCCCCTGGATACTGTTATATGCTTCCCCCTGGATACCGTTGTATGCTTCCCCTTGGATACCGTTGTATGCTTCCCCCTGGATACTGTTATATGCTTCCCCCTGGATACCATTGTAATAATTCAAGTAATTAAATTATCAATATTTCCTTATTGATAACTAGGGCTGTAGCGGTCACAACATTTTGTCAGTCTGTGATTGTCAAGCAAAGAACTGTCGGTCTCACGGTAATTGACCGATTATAATTAACATAGGCACATTTATTGACCGATTATAATTAACATAAGCACATTTAGCATCTCCTGGGTTCCACACATAGACTTTTTTTAAATGGATTGTAGGCTAATAAATCCATGTAATGTAGCCTACACCTTCACAATAATTCCATGATTTATTTCAGAAGAACAGAATAGCATACTCAGTTGTCCTTATCTTGTTTGGGATAGGGGGCAGCATTTTCACTTTTGGATGAATAGCGTGCCCAGAGTGAACTGCCTCCTACTCAGTCCCAGATGCTAATATTTGTATATTATTAGTAGTATTGGATAGAAAACACTCTGAAGTTTCTAAAACTGTTTGAATGATGTCTGAGTATAACATAACTCATATGGCAGGTATAAACTTGAGAAAAAATCCAAACAGGAAGTGGGAAATCTGAGGTTTGTAATTTTTGAACTCAGCCCCTATCGAATTCACAGTGGGATATGGGTTAATTTGCATACACGTGACAGGCTAATATTGTCACCCATCAGACTATTCTTGATTTCATCTTGTCTTTACATATACTAAATATTATATGTGACATTTGTTTTGATTTAGAATGGACCATTATCATGCACCTGTATTGAAACATGTAATCTATGCATTTAAATAGCGAATGGAGGACACTTGTCACGCCCTGACCTTAGAGAGCCTTTTTATGTCTCTATTTGGTTTGGTCAGGGTGTGATTTGGGTGGGCATTCTATGTGTTGTATTTCTTTGTGTTTGGCAGAGTGTGGTTCCCAATCAGAGGCAGCTGTCTATCATTGTCTCTGATTGGGAATCATACTTAGGTAACCTTTTTTCCCATCTATGTTGTGGGATCTTGTCCTTGTATTGTTGCTGTTGAGCCCTACAAGGCTGTATGTTTCATTGGTTCTCTCTTTCTTGGTTTTCTGGTTATCATTAAAGAGTATGATTAATTAACCTACCCCACGCTGCATCTTGGTCTAATTCCAACGACGATCATTACAACGCTTTTCCCCGTGGTTTATTTTCATGCCAGCCAGGTAGGCTATACTACTGTTGTAAAGATAAGCAATGTGCTTAATATTAGGAAGGTTGATAAATAGATATATTAGGCCTAGCCTATAGAAAGCTGATGGGATCCTCCTCTTTTTAATAGAGGCCATCACTCTGTTTTCTCGCGCAATTGCATAGCCTATAGAAATGTTGCGCAACAGGAGCTCATGGGCTCTCATGAAGTGTTTGATTAGATTTTTTATTACATTTGCATTGATGTCAGAGTGATTAGAGGGACAATAGAGTGCTGAGTACCAGGCAGTAAGCAAGTTTGGTAAGCTAGTAACGACTAGCAGCAGCATCAGAGCTCGGAGAAGCCTAATTACCGTGACTAAATGTTCATGTGGAATTTTACTGGCTTCATGACTTGTGACCACCAGTGTGGCGGTAATACGGTCACTAAAACAGCCCTGTTGATAACAAATCAGATCCCTACAAATCATATCTATTGAAGATCAATCCCCAAAGTCTCTGTCCCTCCACCTCTATTAGGGGAATCAACTGCAATCTGAGTATAAGATCTGATGGTAGACTAGAGCATGCTGGGAGTACTCACACTGGGCCGTACCACACTGAGAATGTCTGATCAAAGCCTCCGTCATAACCCGGCTCCCAGGACACGTTGGCCGAGGTCACCGAGGGCAACACACGAATGCTGCCTGGAGCATGTGGGCTGGTGCCTGAGGGTCAGAGAGAAGAGACCGTCATATTTAATACCAGAGCCATCTACAGTATACCTCTATCTCTACTGTATATTGCTCTGGCCCACACTAAAGAGTGATAGCCCAATCTGTTAGGTCTATATGTACTGTACAGTGAAGGTTAGGATGACCATTCTTCAATAACCACAGTATGAGTCAAGTGTGTTATTCCCATAACAGCTGTTTTGTCAATGTATAAAAAGCTTTCTCACTCAGAATGACTATCATTGTCCAAAAATGTGTCCTATTAAGTCAAATAATGTACATTGTGCTGTCATTACCATTCACAGTCCTCTACAGTATACAACTGCCTACAATGGCTGTGAATAGCCTATCTGATTGGCTAATGCCCTGTACTTTGAGGTGTTGACCAATGGTGAGGTAAAGGTGAGTGAAGGTCTATGGCTTGGCCAGACCATCATCATCCCTAGCCCCAGTTGTGTGGCCAAGACCCAGCACCTTGTACTGGGATTAAATGGAGACCTGCTGCCCTGACCACTACGGTCAGAAACGTCAAAGCTGTCCTCTCCACACTCAGCACCTCTGACATGTCAACTGTCACTCCAGTGAGGGGACACTTGGGAAGGTGCCAGCTAGGGTGTATGACTGTGAGAAGTCCTGAGGCATGCTTATTACTCATATGTACTGTAAACACACAAGCAAGTCACTTGTCTAAGCAGTACTTCAGAATACATACAGTACAGCTGGGACTAGGGTCATCATGAATGTCTAAGCAGTACTTCAGTATACATATAGTTCAGCTGGGACTAGGGTCATCATGAATGTCTAAGCAGTACTTCAGTATACATATAGTCCAGCTGGGACTAGGGTCATCATGAATGTCTAAGCAGTACTTCAGTATACATATAGTCCAGCTGGGACTAGGGTCATCATGAATGTCTAAGCAGTACTTCAGAATACATACAGTACAGCTGGGACTAGGGTCATCATGAATGTCTAAGCAGTACTTCAGTATACATATAGTTCAGCTGGGACTAGGGTCATCATGAATGTCTAAGCAGTACTTCAGTATACATATAGTCCAGCTGGGACTAGGGTCATCAGGAATGTCTAAGCAGTACTTCAGTATACATATAGTCCAGCTGGGACTAGGGTCATCAGGAATGTCTAAGCAGTACTTCAGTATACATATAGTCCAGCTTGGACTAGGGTCATCAGGAATGTCTAAGCAGTACTTCAGTATACATATAGTCCAGCTGGGACTAGGGTCATCAGGAATGTCTAAGCAGTACTTCAGTATACATATAGTCCAGCTGGGACTAGGGTCATCAGGAATGTCTAAGCAGTACGTCAGTATACATATAGTCCAGCTGGGACTAGGGTCATCATGAATGTCTAAGCAGTACTTCAGTATACATATAGTCCAGCTGGGACTAGGGTCATCAGGAATGTCTAAGCAGTACTTCAGTATACATATAGTCCAGCTGTGACTAGGGTCATCAGGAATGTCTAAGCAGTACTTCAGTATACATATAGTCCAGCTGGGACTAGGGTCATCAGGAATGTCTAAGCAGTACTTCAGTATACATATAGTCCAGCTGGGACTAGGGTCATCATGAATGTCTAAGCAGTACTTCAGTATACATATAGTCCAGCTGGGACTAGGGTCATCAGGAATGTCTAAGCAGTACTTCAGTATACATATAGTCCAGCTGGGACTAGGGTCATCAGGAATGTCTAAGCAGTACTTCAGTATACATATAGTCCAGCTGGGACTAGGGTCATCAGGAATGTCTAAGCAGTACTTCAGTATACATATAGTCCAGCTGGGACTAGGGTCATCATGAATGTCTAAGCAGTACTTCAGTATACATATAGTCCAGCTGGGACTAGGGTCATCAGGAATGTCTAAGCAGTACTTCAGTATACATATAGTCCAGCTGGGACTAGGGTCATCAGGAATGTCTAAGCAGTACTTCAGTATACATATAGTCCAGCTGGGACTAGGGTCATCATGAATGTCTAAGCAGTACTTCAGTATACATATAGTCCAGCTGGGACTAGGGTCATCAGGAATGTCTAAGCAGTACTTCAGTATACATATAGTCCAGCTGGGACTAGGGTCATCATGAATGTCTAAGCAGTACTTCAGTATACATATAGTCCAGCTGGGACTAGGGTCATCAGGAATGTCTAAGCAGTACTTCAGTATACATATAGTCCAGCTGGGACTAGGGTCATCAGGAATGTCTAAGCAGTACTTCAGTATACATATAGTCCAGCTGGGACTAGGGTCATCAGGAATGTCTAAGCAGTACTTCAGTATACATATAGTCCAGCTGGGACTAGGGTCATCAGGAATGTCTAAGCAGTACTTCAGTATACATATAGTCCAGCTGGGACTAGGGTCATCATGAATGTCTAAGCAGTACTTCAGTATACATATAGTCCAGCTGGGACTAGGGTCATCAGGAATGTCTAAGCAGTACTTCAGTATACATATAGTCCAGCTGGGACTAGGGTCATCAGGAATGTCTAAGCAGTACTTCAGTATACATATAGTCCAGCTGGGACTAGGGTCATCATGAATGTCTAAGCAGTACTTCAGTATACATATAGTCCAGCTGGGACTAGGGTCATCATGAATGTCTAAGCAGTACTTCAGTATACATATAGTCCAGCTGGGACTAGGGTCATCAGGAATGTCTAAGCAGTACTTCAGTATACATATAGTCTAGCTGGGACTAGGGTCATCAGGAATGTCTAAGCAGTACTTCAGTATACATATAGTCCAGCTGGGACTAGGGTCATCAGGAATGTCTAAGCAGTACTTCAGTATACATATAGTCCAGCTGGGACTAGGGTCATCATGAATGTCTAAGCAGTACTTCAGTATACATATAGTCCAGCTGGGACTAGGGTCATCATGAATGTCTAAGCAGTACTTCAGTATACATATAGTCCAGCTGGGACTAGGGTCATCATGAATGTCTAAGCAGTACTTCAGTATACATATAGTCCAGCTGGGACTAGGGTCATCATGAATGTCTAAGCAGTACTTCAGTATACATATAGTCCAGCTGGGACTAGGGTCATCATGAATGTCTAAGCAGTACTTCAGTATACATATAGTCCAGCTGGGACTAGGGTCATCAGGAATGTCTAAGCAGTACTTCAGTATACATATAGTCCAGCTGGGACTAGGGTCATCAGGAATGTCTAAGCAGTACTTCAGTATACATATAGTCCAGCTGGGACTAGGGTCATCAGGAATGGGAACAGAAAGCTGCAAGGTTGCTGTCAAACTACTTAAATTCAGATTAACTGAAATTCTGAACCCTGAAGCTGAGAAAATACAGCGGGACTGTATCGATGACTAGGATCATCAGACATGCATGGGGAAAGAGGGTTATGAGGTCACAGGGGACGGTACCAATGACGAGGAGGCGCGTGCTGGCAGTGATGCTGGTGACCACATTGGTGGCCACACACTCCCATTCCCCATGATCCTCCTTGCTGAGGGACAGGAACTGTAAGCTGCCGCTGGAAAGGATGTTGTGCTTACTCTTGCTGGGCTTCCCCACCTTGAACACATGCACACACATGCACACACACACAAGCACACACACAGTTCCCTGGTTGTTATATCAAAAAAGCAGTTTGTGTTTTCCATGTTTCTCTTCCCAGACTAGTCCCAGCTATAGCGTGGTGTCATACCTTCCTCCAGGTGATGGTTGGTATCTCAGGGTCTCCCGAGGCAGCACAGGGGATGACCAGCTCTCTACCAGCCTCTTGGCGGTACTCCCCACCAGGCCTCACGTTAAAGTAGGGGGGATCCTGTGGGCCGGGCCAACACACACACAATGTCACAGACCAAGTCTCACAACAAGTCTCACCAAAAGGGGGGAGAGAAGACTACACATATCACATTTGGTCAGAGGTTTCTTCCAGTACCAGTACCTTTAGCACCAGAGTGGCCGGGTCAGACTGGCCCTTAGTACCCAGGGCGTTGAAAGGCATACAGGTGTAGGTGCCGAGGGAGTCTTCTGTGGCCTCCGCCACCCGGATACTCCCATCCGGTGCCTGGCTCCATCCAGGGTACTGGGACAGGAGAGAGGAGGTACACTCAACATCACAGGGATGCAATATTCTCTAAAACATGTCAGGGCCTGTATTCAAAGAGCTTTAAAGGAGTGCTGATCTAGGATTCGTGTCCATGTAAATCGCATTCATTATGGTCTAAAAGGGAAAGATCTGCAATTCTACTCTGGGATACTTTGTGAACAGCTGTTTTGGTGAATGAGGTGTAATCAGCATCAGTCCAGACAGACAGAGGCCCCCACAGATGGCAGACTGAGACTGACCTTCTCCACTCTGAGAGGGTAGCCATCTTTCTCCCACTTCACTGATATCACCGGCGGGTTGGCGTCCGCTGGGCAGCGGATGATCCCTGGCAGTTTCCGTGGGACGTATATGATGGAGGGCATGTTGAGCACGCGAGCAGGGTCTGAGGGTCAGAGGTTAGAGGTCAGAGAGGACAGAGCACGAGGTTTTGTATAGATGGATGGGAGATGTTTTCAGTGAAATTAGACTGGAGCATAAAGTCTGAAACTGTTAAATCACAATTACAACTGCCAGGTACTTCTCCTGTAATAAGTTGGTCGGTATGGAAACCATGTAAGAAATAGTATTTTATAAGTGACTTTATGGTGGCCCAAGCTAGCTGCTAACTAATTGTCTTTAGCTATCAACTTGGATAGTACATAACAGGAAAAAGGACTCCTGAATTTGGTTTATCTTTTCAGCGAGGGGCTCTGGTCACCCTCTGAAGCCAATCACAAAGACAGTCATGGTCGGCTGCTAGTGTATCTAGATCTCTCTCTCTCTCTCTCTCTCTCTCTCTCTAAGAATACAGAAATCAATGACCAGCGACTGCAGAGGGAATTAGCATAGTAGCAAACACACTTAGACATCCGGCCTGGTGGCATTTCCCCCCCACATAGCAGATGAACTAAAAGGTCACCATTTCAATTCAGTCCAGCACATTGAGGAGACCAATACTCTTTCTCTAAGGGGAGAAGGATAGACTGAGCAGCATGCTATTGGGTGAGACTAGCAGACTGTCTCTTTCAGTGTCTAGCAATATGGAAGATAAACAACTCTACAGAGACTGGAATCATAGACGGGGAAAAAATGCTAAGAATATGGTGATGAGAGAGAACCTGCCAAGATGATGAGCAGTAGGAATATCTAATCATTCCCTCGTCCCGACCTTTGACTCTGAAATTCAGCCAAGGGTGGAAAAGTTTCAGCAGGGCGATATGTATGGTACTGCATCACCAATGACAATACATCAGCAGTGTTCTGGCTGCCATTATGCAGGTTGTGATACTGTTATTTCTCCTCCTGTTCCAGTACTGCCAGCCAGCCTGCCTGTCTGCCCCTCCCCCTTACCCTCCCTCCATCGCCATGGTAACACTCACACTGAACAGAGAGGTGTGCCGATGCTGACGGTGGAGTTCCGAGGCTGTTGCTTGGGCTGCAGGTGTATTTCCCAGCATCCTCTGGTTTCACCCGGAAGATGTGGAGGGTTCCGTCGATGAGGATGCGTACTCGGTTTTTCAGGTCACTGCCAAGAGGAAGCAGACGTTATCGAATATGCCATAGCATAGAGACACACTCGCACACTTGGGGCTGCATTAATGTAATTGCACAAGCTTGCCATGAGAGGGCAGCATTTGGTCAAATCCAACCAGGCTGAATAGCTTCCAAAAGATGAAGCAGTTGAATGTCAAATAAATCCCCTTATTTCCACAATCACCTGATGCTGCAGCCTTAGTGTTTTCTCTCGCACTGCCACTTTAAATGAAGTACCCTCATGAAGAGTACACTGGCAGATATTCTATTCCCGCTGTGTTTCAAACAAAGAACAAACAAACCTCACACCATGTTCATTTGAGTAATATTTGAGAGGACATTATGCAAAATAAATAGCAGAGGGAATATTTTAATCTAAACTATGAATATTTTTGAGTAAATAAATCGTATGATTAGACCAAAAATACCCTTTCGTGATAGACTGTTGCCTCCAAGGATAGACCAAACATTGTAAGCAGCCTAACTAGGACAGTAGTGTCTTATCCTAGGGTTGATTATGCACAGACTTTTTCTAGGCCTTTAGAAACCTATTTGAGATGGGCCTCTTTCTAAGGGACTCTCTGATAGGTTGATTCTCCCAGACAGACACTTGGTCTCCCAGTCACTTGTTCTTTCTAAAACGTCTCCATCACTAAACTAAAGCGGTGCTTGGGGCGAGTCTGGCAGCTCCTGACTACGCTTCAGATCATTACTACAGTATAAGAGGCATGTGGAATTGTCATCAGAGCGTGCTAACCCGGCTGGCGTGCTCCAGACAGCCCCTACTAGGCCCTCTCTTACTGCTGCCGGACCACAGCAGAACAGGGCACCAGCACAGACACACACATTCAAAGTCACTGAATCAAGACAGGGTCTGGAAGTCTCACATAATAATTATGCCAAGACACAGTACAAAATAATTTAAGGTCACAGGAGAGGACACAAGATTCAAAAGCCTTTAGATGACAGGGTGAAAAAGACTCAAATACCAAAGGGAAGGCACACAGACAATCAGACACACGATCTCGATTATAACTTTACTTCTTAGTGAAGTAGACGTTATCTTCCTCCCAAAACCAGGTGTAGGTCAGGTTGCCTGGATACGCCTCTGCTTGACAGGTGAAGCGTGCATTCTGGGATATGTTGACAGTGATGTTCTCTGGCGGTGACTTAATATACGGTGGCCCTAGAGGAAACAAACAAAGGCTTTTAGTGCACAAAAAAACATACACTGAAAAATTATATAAACTCAACATGCAACAATTTCAAAGATTTTACTGATTTTAAGTTCAAATAAGGAAATCAGTCAATTAAAATAAATTCATTAGGCCCTAATCTATGGATTTCACGTGACTGGGAATACCGATATGCATGTTTGTCACAGGAACTTAATAAAAAGTTAGAGGCGTGGATCAGAAAACCAGTCAGTATTTGGTGTGGCCACTTTTTGCCTCATGCAGCGCGACACATCTCTTTCACATAGAGTTGATCAGACTGTTGATTATGGCCTGTGGAATGTTGTCCCATCCCTTTTCAATGGCTGTGCGAAGTTGCTGGATATTGACGGAAACTGGAACACGCTGTCATACATGTCGATCCAGAGCATCCCAAACATGCTCAATGGGTGACATGTCTGGTGGGTATGCAGGCCATGGAAGAACTGGGGCACTTTCAGCTTACATGGAATTGTGTAGAGCCTTGCGACATGGGGCCATGCCTTATCATGCTGTAAAATGAGGTGATAGAGGTGGATGTATGGCACAATGGGCCTCGGGTTCTCGGTGCATTGAAATTGCCATCAATAAAATGCAATTGTGTTTGTTGTCCATAGCTTATGCCTGCCCATCCCATAACCTCACCGCCACCATGGGGCACAACGTTGACATCAGAAAACCGCTTGCCCACGACGCCATACACGCTGTCTACCATCAGCCCGGTACAGTTGAAACCGGGATTCATCTGTGAAGAGCACACTTCTCCAGCGTGCCAATGGCCATCGAAGGTGAGCATTTGCTCTCTGAAGTCAGTTATGACGCCAAACTGCAGTCAGGTCAAGACCCTGGTAAGGACAACAAGCTTCCCTGAGATGGTTTCTGACAGTTTGTGCATAAATTCTTCAGTTGTGCAAACTTCCAGTTTCATCAGCTGTCCGGGTGATTGGTCTCGTACGATCCCACAGGTGAAGAAGCCAGATGTGGAGGTCCTGGGCTGTTGTGGTTACACGTGGTCTGCAGTTGTGAGGCCAGTTGGACGTACTGCCAAATTCTCTACAATTATGTTGGAGACGGCTTATGGTAGAGAAATTAACATTAAATTATCTGGCAACAGCCATGGTGGACATTCCTGCAGTCAGCATGCCAATTGCACACTCCCTCAAAACTGACCTATGTGGCATTGTGTTGTTTGACAAAACTGCACATTTTATAGTGGCCCCCAAAAAAGGTGCACCTGTGTAATGATCATGCTGTTTAATCAGCTTCTTGATATGCCACACCTGTCAGGTGGATGGATTAAATTGGCAAAGTAGAAATGCTCACTAACATGGATGTAAACAAATTTGTGCACAAAATTTGAGAGAAATTAGATTTTTGTGTGTATGGAACATTTCTGGGAACTTTTATTTTGGCTCATGAAACATGGGACCAACACTTACATGTTGCGTTTATATTTTTATTCAGTGTAGACATGGATACTGAAATATTATCTCATGACCCATTCAGCATCTGTTTATTGTTAAATAGGTACAGTAGACCTGTCATGCCCTGACCATAGAGAGCCTTTTTAATTATCTATTTTGGTTAAGTCGGGGTGTGACTAGGGTGGGTAATCTAGGTTGTTTTATTTCTATGTTGGCCTGGTATGGTTCCCAATCAGAGGCAGCTGTTTATTGTTGTCTCTGATTGGGGATCATATTTAGGCAGCCATTTCCCATTGTGTTTTGTGGGATCTTGTTTTGAGTTAGTGCACCGCTTATGTTATGGTTCATTGTTTGTTAGTTTTACAAAAAATAAAGATGTGGAACTCTGAGCAAGCTGCGCCTTGGTCCGTATCTCCACACAGCCGTGACAAGACCCCTGGCACAAGCTTCTCTCTGGTAGCCTATGAGATACAGTAAGCATACATATTGTAACTTGAACCACACACTTGGTTGCCAGACTTGCAGATGCCTCCACAACATGAGCCCTCGGTGCCCTGAGGTTGCTGCTCTGCTCTCTGTACTATATTACAGACAGTGAAACGTAAGCTGTCTTTTTAAGTGGGCCCAGCTACAAGCCTCCTGGTTACTTCCTTAATACACATGGAATAGCTTTATACATCAGGAGGGACTACTGAAAGAGTGGTTAAGTCACAGAACAAATAAAAACAGATCACTTTAGTGAGAATCACGACTCCTCCGATAGCTGCTTGTAATTGCTCAGAGAGCCTTAGACAACTTCACTGGCACATTTCCACAGAGCCTGCTTATGGATGGATACTCCTTAGTGAAAAACAAAAACAGGCTGCAATATTGCTTGTGTACAAAACTCATATGTATCATTATATCTCAGATTTATTCCAATTCACTCTGGATTTGTAAAAGCCTTATTCAAACCATCTAAGACATTTATGAGGTTTATGAGGATGCTTCAGTCAGACCAATGAATTGAAACTGTTCCCCTCACCTGTCAGCTGTTCTAGACAACCCTCCCCTTCCTGTATTGTCAGGCATGTGCATGCTGTGTGGGAGTGTGTTTAGAGGGGTCAGTAGAGTAAACCTTCCTCAAAATCCAAGATGTTACCAATGACTTCTTGCCCATCCTCCTTTTAGACATTGGCTGAAATTGACACATCTTTACCCCACCATTAAACCTAACAAGCCTACCATAAAACCAACCTGCTCCATCGTCTAATGTACAGCCTGTTAACTCATCCAGTGCTTGTTTTGATAGAGAGAGAGAATGTGTGTGCGTGTGCACGTGTGTGCGCGTGTTTGATGTAGACATAGAGGCAAAGGCAGGAAGTGGAGGAAGCCTGTATCAGATCCATCTATCTGAGCAGAGCAGAGCCCAGTTCTGTGTCTGTCTAGCCGAGAGAGAGCCTGGTTAATGGACCGAAGACAGACAGTGATGTATGCCTCAGACAGACAGTGGTATGCACACACACCAGCAGCAGCAGTAGCCACAGACTAGGTCAGGAGAGGATTTAAGATTATTGACTGATACCGACTAAACCATATTACCACACTGATAAAACCAAACACTAACCCTGCATACTGTGACAAAGGCAGGAAACAGAGACTGTTTAAGTAGAGAGCAGCAGGACTTAATTTCTCCATCTTAAACACAATCTAGACACAGTACTGCATAGCTGTAGGCATGTAATAGATGTTTAAAAGCAGGTGTAAGGTAAAAATAGCGTAAAGATGAACTGATAAGGGAATTTTCAGGAAGTCAGGACAAACTGTTCTTTCAGTATTCAGCCAGCAATTGTCCTAGGAATCTTCTCCTCAAAACTCATACTCAATAATCAGTGTGCACCTCAGTAGAGAAAAGTCATGATTTCTCCCTCACACCACCATAACAACCTTTCAAGTTACACCCATCTGTGACATTACAGTGTGACCGTTGCCCTCTTACCTTGGACCAGCAGACGGGTGGTGTGGAGCACCTCTCCCTGGTCGCTGAAGGCTCGACACGTATACGCCCCTCTGTCGTCCCGAGTGATCCCCAGCACCGTCAGACTTCCATCATGCACCTGGGGTGGACATGTTTGTGCGAGACAGAGCAAACATACAGACATGGTATTTAGAAGCATAACCTAGTGAAATGGCACACCAAAATCAAGGCAGGGTTGAGGTTCTGTCTGTGGTAGGAATGTATGTTTTATAGAGAGCATACAACCAATACTCTAAAGTCTAAACTCTGACCTTTTACGAGGCTGTGGTATGGGAGCCTGAGAGGGGTGAGAGAGAGGGATGATAAAGGGGTGAGAGAGGGATGAGAGAGGGAAGAGAGGGGTTAGCAAGAGGGATAAGAAAGGGGTTGAGGAAAGGAATGAGAGAGGGGTGAGAGAGAGAAAGAGAGAGGGGCGAGAGAGAGAGGGGTGAGAGAGAGTGAGGGATGAGTGATGGATAAGAGAGGGGTGAGAGAGATTGATGAAAGAAAGGTGTGAGAGAGAGGGGTAAGGGAGAGAGGGTGAGAGAGTGAAGGATGAGAGAGTAAAGGATGAGAGAGATGGATGAAAAAGAGGGGTGAAAGAAAGGGGTGAGAGAGAGTGAGGTGAGAGAGAGGGGTGAAAGAAAGGGGTGAAAGAAAGGAGTGAGAGAGAGAGGGGTGAAAGAAAGGGGTGAAAGAAAGGGGTGAGAAAGAGGGGTAAGGGAGAGAGGGGTGAGAGAGTGAAGGATGAGAGAGTGAAGGATGAGAGAGATGGATGAAAAAGAGGGGTGAAAGAGAGGGGTGAAAGAGAGGGGTGAAAGAAAGGGGTGAGAGAGAGTGAGGTGAGAGAGAGGGGTGAAAGAAAGGGGTGAAAGAAAGGGGTGAGAGAGAGTGGGGTGAGAGAGGGGTGAGAATGGATAAGAGAGAGGTGAGAGAGATGGATGAAAGAGAAGAGTTAAAGAGATGGATGAAAGAGAAGGGTTAAAGAGATGGATGAAAGAGATGGGTGAAAGAAGGATGAGAGAAGGGTGACTGGCTAAGAGAAGGATGACAAAGGGATGAGAGAGGGGTGAGAGAGGGACAAGACAGAGCGCCAGCTCGCTGAGTGACATAAACTATGACACAGGAATGAGGATAGCTGTCACTTCCTGTACATCACACATCATTTCCAAATGTTAGGTGCAGCCTTCAGCAAGCTCAGGGATTTACTCCATCTGAAATATGGAGGGGGGCTGAGAGAGGGATGAGAGAGGGGGTTGTCCATGGTTCACAGGGTTCCTTAAAGAGAACTGGAACACTAACGCAAAACATGACAAATGAGAGAGGGGGTGCAGCCGAGGCTTGACACGCCTGGACTGTTCTTCCTCCCCTCAGGGACCCGCCCTCTGCAGGATTCTGCAGCCTGACTGACAGATGCTCCTGGCCAATCACAGACATGCAAGACAGTCCAATTAAGGGCTTCTCGATCTGCAATCTGGGTGCAGTGAAAAGTGCACAGACAGACAGCAGTCTCATATACTCAGGCAGATGGTGGTGTGTGCTGAAGATTTCCTCCAGCACACACAACCACACCTATAGACTGCCTTCCTTGCTTGAACATGACTTATGAAACAGACTGTATAGACTTGTCTACAGCCAGTCTGAGTACCAAGATAGAGGAACATGCATATTTTTATTTTCTTCATATATTTTCACAAGTGTGTAGCATTCACAACTGTAAATTGTTGTCATTCGACTTGCCTAAACTGACCAATTCAAATCGTATTTGTCACATGAGCCGAATACAACCTTACCTCGAAATGCTTATTTTACCAACAATGCAGTTTTTAGAAAAATAAGACTTAAGAACATATTTACTAAATAAACTATAGAGAAAAAAAGAACAAGTTACACAATAACATAATAATAACGAGGCTGTGCAGGGGTACAGGTTAGTCTAGGTAATTGAGGTAATATGTACATGTAGGTAAAGTGACTACG
This sequence comes from Oncorhynchus mykiss, assembly GCF_013265735.2. Taxonomy (NCBI): domain Eukaryota; kingdom Metazoa; phylum Chordata; class Actinopteri; order Salmoniformes; family Salmonidae; genus Oncorhynchus; species Oncorhynchus mykiss. Next base: position 20,358,780 of record NC_048588.1, read on the forward strand.
CATAGATAATAAACAGTGAGTAGCAGCAGCATAATTATCATTTTTTTAAATGGGGGGGGGGATCAATGCAAATAGTCTGGTTGCCATTTGATGAATTGTTCAGCAGTCTTCTGACTTGTGGGTAGACGCTGTCAAGGAGCCCTTTTCACTGGTACAGCTGTAGAACTTTTGTAGGATCTGAGTACCCATGCCAAATGGGTCCTTTTCAGTCTCCTGAGGGGGAATCGGTGTTGTAGTGCCCTCTTCACGACAGTCTTGGTGTGTTTGGACCATGATATGTCCTTAGTAATGTGAACGCAGAGGAACTTGAAGCTCTTGACCTGCTCCACTACAGCCCGATGTGAATGAGGGTGTGTTCGGCCCTACTTTTCCTGTAGTCCACGATCAGCTCCTTTGTCTAGATCACGTTGAGGGAGAGGTTGTTGTTCTGGCACCACACATTGTTTTGGAGTCTGTGAAAGCTTGTCTGTGAAAGGATATAGCCTAGCCATACTGTTCAGTTGTTCTGATTATTTCCATACTGTTCAGTTGTTCTGAATATTTCCATACTGTTCAGTTGTTCTGATTATTTCCATACTGTTCAGTTGTTCTAATTATTTCCATACTGTTCAGTTGTTCTGAATATTTCCATACTGTTCAGTTGTTCTGATTATTTCCATACTGTTCAGTTGTTCTAATTATTTCCATACTGTTCAGTTGTTCTGAATATTTCCATACTGTTCAGTTGTTCTGAATATTTCCATACTGTTCAGTTGTTCTGATTATTTCCATACTGTTCAGTTGTTCTAATTATTTCCATACTGTTCAGTTGTTCTGAATATTTCCATACTGTTCAGTTGTTCTGATTATTTCCATACTGTTCAGTTGTTCTAATTATTTCCATACTGTTCAGTTGTTCTGAATATTTCCATACTGTTCAGTTGTTCTGAATATTTCCATACTGTTCAGTTGTTCTGAATATTTCCATACTGTTCAGTTGTTCTGAATATTTCCATACTGTTCAGTTGTTCTGAATATTTCCATACTGTTCAGTTGTTCTGATTATTTCCATACTGTTCCGTTGTTCTGAATATTTCCATACAATTCAGTGCTTACTGTACTTTGTTCCATAGCAACAAAAACCCCCATCAGGAGCAGTGACATCCTCAGAAACGGTGGGGTGGGGCTGGTGTTAAGCATGCAAGACATGTATAATATCTAAGATTTCAACGTCACATCTGAATGACTCCAAGACCTTAAAGGGCTAAATGATGTGGAATCCATATACCTTCAAGGCTCATTTCCCTAAATATCAAAGAATGTCATGGCAGCCCAGAAAATGGACAAATCTGCATGTTTTATTTCTACTGACCTAAAATAGAGTCACTTTCACAGGCCATTTCACTGCTGATTCAAGGTTTAAAGGGCATGTATTTCTATCCCGAGGTACAGTAAATTTGTTGCCCAGTTTGTCTTACCTTGTATTTTCCACTGGTTGCAAGCTCCTCCCCCTCCCTCAGCCAGCTGATCATGGGTTTGGGGTTTCCCTGGGCGGAGCAAGTCAGCAGTGTGCTGCCCCCCTCCTTGGCCTCCACATACTGTGGGGGCGTGGTCGTAAAAGTAGGAGGGGCTTTGGGAAAGAAAAAACAGCATTAGCATATTTTCTATCCACTGAGAATATCTTAATTTCTTGAAGGTATTAAAAAGTTGGGAATTTCAGGGATGTGGCATAGTCTTTAAATTAACAGCCTATCAAATGTCTTCATGCCCATGTATCTCTAACCAGCATTACACAGGGATGAGGAATGTCTGTTAAAATTTCAAAACACAATTTTTAAAATTTTTAATGTATTTATTTAACCTTTATTTAACTAGGCAAGTCAGTTAAGAACAAATTCTTATTTACAATGATGGGCTAGGAACAGTGGCTTAACCGCCTTGTTCAGGGGCAGAACAACAGATTTTTACCTTGTCAGCTCGGAGGTTCAATCTAGCAACCTTTCGGTTACTGGCCCAACGGTCTAACTACTAGGCTACCTGCAGCCCCACATTGATAAATCCCTAAAATGTACTCTAAAAAATGTGTTCCCTATTCAATTTAGGCAAAGATGACCTAATCTGCTCTATATGAACCCAGCAAAGAGCATAATATCACAACCATCGAACATAATACAGCCACTAATAAAACCAATCAGTACAGCATACTGCACAGCTGTTACTGGGTCTCGCTAGTATCCTTTATCATCTATTTCTAGCTAACGAGCTGCTACACTACAGTACCAATCAAAAGCTGTGACAATGCCTACTCATTCCAGGGTTTGTCTTTATTTTTACTATGTTGTACATTGTAGAATAGTAGTGAAGACATCAAAACTATGAAATAACACATATGGAATCATGTAGTAACCAAAAAAGTGTTAAACCAATCAAAATATATTTTATATTTGAGATTCTTCAAAGTAGCAACCCTTTGCCTTGATGACAGCTTTGCACACTCTTGGCATTCTCTGCATTTGATATCTCAAGGTAACTCTGGTTCTAAACAGCAGCAGCAGCATTGTGCCATCCAGGATGTACATGCCAGGCGGTGTCTGAGAAAGGCCCCACAAATTGCCAAAGACTCCAGCCACCGGAAACATGGACTGTTCTCCTTGCTCCCGTCCAGCAGACGGTATCGGTGCTCAGACAAACAGACTCCTAAAACAGCTTCTATCCCCTGGCCATAAGACTGTTAAATGGCTAAAACTACTGCTCCCCCTCACACCTACGCTGCTGCTAAAATGATTATTGATTAGATTTACTAGTACCACTACGTTGCCGTTCATTGGTTGCCGTTACCATTTGTATATATCTATTTATCCTACTACTAGTACTACTGTTTACATGTACAGTGCCTTCAGAAAGAATTCACACCCCTTGACTTTTTCCACATTTTGTTGTGTTACAGCCTGAATTTAAAATGTATTAAATTTAGATTTTGTGTCACTGGCTCACACACAATACCCCACAATGTCAAAGTGGAATTATGTTTTTTTTAAACATTTTTGCCAATTAATAAAAAATGAAAAGCTGAAATGTCTTGAGTCCGTAAGTATTCAACCCATTTGTTATGGCAAGCCTAAATAAGTTCAGGACAAACATTTACTTTACAAGTCACATAATAAGTTGCATGGAGTCACTCCGTGTGCAATAATAGTATTTAACATGATTTTTGAATGACCACCTTATCTCTGTACCCCGCATATACAGGTCCCTCAGTTCTGCAGTGCATTTCAAACACAGATTCAACCACAAAGACCAGGGAGGTTTTCCAATGCCTCGAAAAGAAGGGCACCTATTGGTAGATGGGTAAAACGTTTAAAAAGCAGACATTAAATATCCCTTTGAGCATGGTGAAGTTATTAATTACACTTTGGATGGTGTATCAATACACCCAGTCACTACAAAGGTACAGGCGTCCTTCCTAACTCAGTTGCCGGAAAGGAAAGAAACCGCTCAGGGATTTCACCATGAGGCCAATGGTGACATTAAAACAGTTACAGAGTTTAATGGCTGTGATTGGAGAAAACTGAGGATGGATCACGAACGTTGTAGATACTAACCTAATTGACAGAGTGAAAAGAAGGACGCCTGTACACAATAAATATATTCAAACTCATGCATCCTGTTTGAAACAAGGCACTAAAGTAATACTGAAAAACATGTGGTAAAGTAATATACTTTTTGTCCTAAATACAGTGTTATGTTGGGTGCAAATACAATACTGATAAATGGAATGGAGCGAAGCGAAGCACAGGCAAAATCCAAGTGGAATACCTGATTCAGTCTGCTTCCTACCAGACACTGGGAGATTAATTCCCCTTTCAGCAGGACAATAACCTAAAACACAAGGCCAAATCTACATTGGAGTTGCTTACCAAGAAGACAGGTAATGTTCCTGAGTGGCTGAGTTACAGTTTTGACTTAAATCTACTTGAAAATCTATGGCTTGATGAATTTTGAAAGTAATAATTGACTAATGTTGCACAATTCAGGTGTGGAAAGCTCTTAGCGACGTATCGAGAAAGACACACAGCTGTAATCGCTGCCAAATGTGATTTTACAAAGTATTGACTCAGGGGTATGAATAGTTATGCAAATGAGATATTTCTGCACTTCACTTTCAATAAGTTATCAAAAAGAAAAAAACATTTTTACTTTGTCATTATTGGGTATTGTGTGTAGATTGGTGAGGGAAAAAATATATTTAATCAATTTTGAATTCAGGCTGTAACACAACAAAATGTGGAATAAATCAAGGGGTAATACTTTCTTAAGTCACTGTATATATTACCACTAGTTATTACCATAAGTATTTATATATTCCTGTTAACAGCCACATTTACATGTATATCCACCTATCACGCCTAATACTGACACTCTCACACACTCAAACACTTACACACAAACATACACACACCTACCTACCACTTATGCTGGTGCCATACTGTTGACTATTAGAATTATTTATCCTGCTACCAGTCACTTTCTCCTAATCCCTGCCTACATGTACATATCTACCTCAAATTACTCCATTATCCCTGCACATTGTAAATGTGGTATTGGCATTGACCCTCTATATAGCTTATTCTCTTATTTCTCATGTTTTCTTTATTATATACAGTATATTTTTGTATTTTACAGAATTTTTGTATTTTATAAGCATTGATTACTGCACTGTTGGGTTGAGCTCGCAAGTTAAGTATTTCACTGTACTTGTGCATGTTACAATAAAACTTGAACTAAACTTAGCTGAAGAGAGGATCACACTCTCTCTACCCAAGTGGGTCATGGCTAGCCGATGGGAGTCTTGCCTTGACTTCTAACTGCACACACACATGGTGGGGAGTAAACAAACACACCAATTAGCATTTCTAGACATCTGCCTCTCCATCTTGGCCGCTCACTGCACAATGCTCCTGTATAGAGACTACCGGTGACTGTCACGCCCTGAACTTAGAGCTTGTTATGTCTCTATTCTGGTTTGGTCAGGGTGTGATTTGGGTGGGCATTATATGTTCCTTTATCTATGTTTTTGTATTTCTTTGTTTTGGCAGGGTATGGTTCTCAATCAGGGACAGCTGTCTAGCGTTGTCTCTGATTGGGAACCATACTTAGGGAGCTTTTTCCCACAGGTTTTTGTGGGTAGTCAATTTCTGTTTAGTGTTTGCACCTTACAGGACTGTTCTGGTTATTCTCTTGTTTACTTTTGTTTTAGTGTTCAGTTTTAATAAAACAAGCATGAACACTTACCACGCTGCGCTTTGGTCCGATGATTCCTCTTCTTCAGACAACGAAAACCGTTGCAGAACTACCCACCACAAACGGACCAAGCAGCGTGGTAACGAGGAGCAGAGGGTTCAGGACTCCTGGATTTGGGAGGAGATATTGGATGGACAGGGACCCTGGAGACAGGCTGGGGAAAATTGCCACCCGAAGGAAGAACTAGAGGCAGCTAAAGCTGAGAGGCGGTGATATGAGGCAAGGCAGCGCAGCAGGCACGAGAGGCAGCCCCAAAAATATTTTTGGGGGAGGCACACGGGGAGATTGGCAGAGTCAGGCCTGAGCCAACTCCCCATGCTTACCGGAAGCAGCGTGATACTGGTCAGGCACCCTGTTATGAGGTGAAGCACACAGTGTCTCCAGTGCGTGCTCATAGCCCGGAGCACTATATGCCAGCCCCCCGCAAGTGCCATGCGAGAGTGGGCATCCAGTCAGGGCGGATTGTGCCAGCTCAGCTCGTTTTGTCTCCGGTGTGCCGTTTCGGCCCAGGTTATCCTGTGCCGGCTCTGCGTACTGTGTCTCAGGGGCGCTGGGAGGGTTCTGTTCGTCCTATGCCTGCGCTCCGCCCGTGCCGGGCGAAAGTAGGCATTGAGCCTAATGGAGAGGTGCGAGTGCTAAGCACCAGATCTCCAGTGCTCCCCACAGCCCGGTTCGACCTGCGCCTGCACTCTGGAGGGGCCGGGCTAAAGTGGGCATTCAGCCTGGAGGAGTGGTGCCAAGGCTGCGCACCAGAGCTCCAGTGCTCCCCCACAGCCCGGTTCATCCGATGCCTCCTCTACGCACCAGGCCTCCTGTAGGTCTCCCCAGCCTGGTGGGCCCTGTGGCAGCCCCACGCACCAGACTGTCTCTGCGTCTCCTCCCTCCAGAGTCGCCCTCCAGTCCGGACCCTCCAGAGGCGCCCTTCAGTCCTGGAAGCTTCCAAAGGCGCCCTTTAGTCCGGGGCCCGCTACAAGGGTCCCTGACCTTAGAGCTTTTTATGTCTCTATTCTGGTTTGGTCAGGGTGTGATTTGGGTGGGCATTCTATGTTCCTTTTCCCATGTTTTTGTATTTCTTCGTTTTGGCTGGGTATGGTTCTCAATCAGGGACAGCTGTCTAGCGTTGTCTCTGATTGGGAACCATATTTAGGTAGCTTTTTCCCACAGGGTTTTTGTGGGTAGTTAATTTCTGTTTAGTGTTTGCACCTTACAGGACTGTTCTGGTTATTCTCTTGTTTACTTTTGTTTTAATAAAACAAGTATGAACACTTACCACGCTGCGCTTTGGTCCGCTGATTCCTCTTCTTCAGACGACGAAAACCGTTACAGTGACTACCATTAAGGAACTTCTTAAAGTGATGCAATTTCAGCCAGTAGTTTTGAAAGTAGCGCTCACGTGCCAAAACAGGTCCCTGAAAATTGTGCACAACGTCCTCCATTTCCACTGATATGTTACGTCCTACTGAATCGTATGATATGAATGTGCTTAAGATCCCATTCAATCTCTTTATTAACAGCTGTTCCACGCATTCTCTCAATGGGTATTGTCATTCTGCAAGTATACTAGAATATATTCATTTCTGAACATTTGTAAGCAACCCCCTCTGGTTTTTGTAGTGATTTACAATGCAAGTGTGCTTTATCGGCAACCATTTTGTGGATTGTGGTGTAGATTATTTTCACTGAACAGGTCTACATCTTTGATTCTCATCTATAATGTGGTTTAGATGACCTAACATTAATTTACACTAAGTAGGTGGCAAGCAGGAGGTGGCATTTACTGTGAGTGGAATGGTTGACAGGGGAGTTCTTTCCGCCCATCAGGTACAACACATCAGTAAGTAAGTGTCATCAAGTGGGGAACTTGGGAGATGTTCTACAAAAAGCCAAGTTGAGCATCACAATCTCGCCTTACTTTCCTAATTTTCAAGTCTCCTATATTCCTGGATTCAGATGCTTCTGTTTTCACACCACTCCCATCTGTAGACCTTTCCACACGAGCAGATAGGCCTTCTTAGAGCTCCATACCTGCTCACCGACATCTCTCCTTCTCTCTCCTCTCCTCCTCACTCTGATTCTCCGCCTTCCTCTCTTTCTCCTGCCCCCTGGAAGACTGCTCTTCGGGGATGCACAGTTTTTTATACCGTTCTTCTTTGATTTCCCTTTATGAGTAGATTTCAGACAAAATTAACATTTACAGTACAGAGCCAGCCAGAGTGGGTGAGAGAGCGTCTTTTCCCTGAGGACTACTACTTACAGCACGAAAGGATCATGAAGCATTTTTATTGAATTGCAGCATATATTTAGCCCTTTACTGTTTACTGTACTCTACTTTCCATCCGCAACCCAACAACCATTTTCCCTCAAGGCAACAAGGGATCCCCTTCAGACTATTTGTCTCTGAAGTTACTGCAGCTGTGTGAGTTGACACTCACAATCTCTCACTCACTGTTTCTCTAACTGATGTATTCTCTCACTCTATCCAAAAGCTGCTGATTTATTAGCATACTGTTAACTGATACTAAACTAAGAAGGGAGGAGAGGGTGAGAGAAGGGAGGAGAGGAGAGGCACCACAGTGGCCTCTCTGTCTTTCGGGCACAAGTTCTTGCCATCTGACACCTGCCACTGAGTGGGCATGAATCCTCTCTCCGTTTGGCAGGAAGTAGAGGGCTGCAAACAGGAAGTCAAAGCAAGAAGTGTATCATATGTAGATTCCACTGGCCCCAGGAAATGGCTGCCTTTAGTATCTGTGATGAAGCCTGGCCAGGAGAGCACCTGCCTTCCCAACAGAGGTCCTTTGAGGGGATATACAGCCACGATGAGGCCTCTGAATGTCAATTCAACACACAGATGTCTCAAAGCAAGCACAAACACTGCCAGCCATTTTGCTCTGGCTCTTTCAGTATACATGAGAGCTTGGCTTCAGGTTCAGCCCCAACAGTCCCCAATTGGGAAAACAATGCATTACCCTTATGTCCTGCACCTTTGCTCTTACACTGTTGGAAGCAAAGTATGGACAAACAAAATATTTTAGACTTGTTTTATATGAACTCAGACACCAAAAACTGGTTCCAACACACAGGATAAAGACACATCAAACATATTATCCAGACAACTCACGGATAGTGTAAGGGACTGGGAGTAGGAGAGGTGGAGAGCATAGGCGAGTGAGTGAGCGAGTTGAGCGTGAACACTGATGTGGCCGACCATAGAGATGCAGTGTGCCCGCCCGACTTTCACAGAAAGCCATTCAAACCAAACACACACAGATGTTCACACACTCCCTCCCGCCCCCCCTAGAGGCTCCGCAGGTGACACTCCCTGGCAGGGCAACCACGAGTGTAACTCAGCAGATAGAGAACTCATTTAGCCACAGCCAAACGCAAACGTACCCTTACACACATGCAATGATCTCACACACAAATACACAGTGTGTAGATGCAAGCTTGCACACACTGACACATTGGTAGTCTCCCTCTTCTTAATCACTACCTTTTCAGTTTCGTAGTGACCATTAGGTTTACAGTGAACATATGTTGAACCTCATCCAATGTCAAGTATACTGTATATGCATATACAATCAGTTACAGATTAGAAAGTTCATGATGAGAATATGAATGAGCCTCACACAGACAGTGAGCATAAGTTCACACACCAAAAATATATGTTGAGTGTGTGAACCTGGCAGTATAAACTGCAAACTGTCACACTAATAATATCTTCAGTCCTTGTGAGGTGTCTATCTGGAGGGGGAAAAACTGTTTAATGTTAAAAAAATTAAAAAGGAAACCAATGCATTTGATCGTATGGAGAAATAACTACCCACCTCTATCCATCCGGAGGGCGGCCAAACGATCAGACAAATGATTGTACAGTACCACATACAATTAGTAAAAAGCCAAACATCGGACTGGACAAGTGATAAAACAAGTCAGCAGTCACACAGTAAATCTGAAATCTCAGACAGACAAGTCATTGTCACCTCTACTGTGTCTGACTGTCGAGTCAGAGAGAAGGAATGTTCTGACAATATATTCAGAATGTAGTTCGCTATAGTAGAGCTACAGTGCCTTGCGAAAGTATTCGGCCCCCTTGAACTTTGCGACCTTTTGCCACATTTCAGGCTTCAAACATAAAGATATAAAACTGTATTTTTTTGTGAAGAATCAACAACAAGTGGGACACAATCATGAAGTGGAACGACATTTATTGGATATTTCAAACTTTTTTAACAAATCAAAAACTGAAAAATTGGGCGTGCAAAATTATTCAGCCCCCTTAAGTTAATACTTTGTAGCGCCACCTTTTGCTGCGATTACAGCTGTAAGTCGCTTGGGGTATGTCTCTATCAGTTTTGCACATCGAGAGACTGACATTTTTTCCCATTCCTCCTTGCGAAACAGCTCGAGCTCAGTGAGGTTGGATGGAGAGCATTTGTGAACAGCAGTTTTCAGTTCTTTCCACAGATTCTCGATTGGATTCAGGTCTGGACTTTGACTTGGCCATTCTAACACCTGGATATGTTTTATTTTTGAACCATTCCATTGTAGATTTTGCTTTATGTTTTGGATCATTGTCTTGTTGGAAGACAAATTTCTGTCCCAGTCTCAGGTCTTTTGCAGACTCCATCAGGTTTTCTTCCAGAATGGTCCTATATTTGGCTCCATCCATCTTCCTATCAATTTTAACCATCTTCCATGTCCCTGCTGACGAAAAGCAGGCCCAAACCATGATGCTGCCACCACCATGTTTGACAGTGGGGATGGTGTGTTCAGCTGTGTTGCTTTTACGCCAAACATAACGTTTTGCATTGTTGCCAAAAAGTTCAATTTTGGTTTCATCTGACCAGAGCACCTTCTTCCACATGTTTGGTGTGTCTCCTAGGTGGCTTGTGGCAAACTTTAAACGACACTTTTTATGGATATCTTTAAGAAATGGCTTTCTTCTTGCCACTCTTCCATAAAGGCCAGATTTGTGCAATATACGACTGATTGTTGTCCTATGGACAGAGTCTCCCACCTCAGCTGTAGATCTCTGCAGTTCATCCAGAGTGATCATGGGCCTCTTGGCTGCATCTCTGATCAGTCTTCTCCTTGTATGAGCTGAAAGTTTAGAGGGACGGCCAGGTCTTGGTAGATTTGCAGTGGTCTGATACTCCTTCCATTTCAATATTATCGCTTGCACAGTGCTCCTTGGGATGTTTAAAGCTTGGGAAATCTTTTTGTATCCAAATCCGGCTTTAAACTTCTTCACAACAGTATCTCGGACCTGCCTGGTGTGTTCCTTGTTCTTCATGATGCTCTCTGCGCTTTTAACGGACCTCTGAGACTATCACATTGCAGGTGCATTTATAAATGACTTGATTACACACAGGTGGATTGTATTTATCATCATTAGTCATTTAGGTCAACATTGGATCATTCAGAGATCCTCACTGAACTTCTGGAGAGAGTTTGCTGCACTGAAAGTAAAGGGGCTGAATAATTTTGCACGCCCAATTTTTCAGTTTTTGATTGTTAAAAAAGTTTGAAATATCCAATAAATGTCGTTCCACTTCATGATTGTGTCCCACTTGTTGTTGATTCTTCACAAAAAAATACAGTTTTATATCTTTATGTTTGAAGCCTGAAATGTGGCAAAAGTTCGCAAAGTTCAAGGGGGCCGAATACTTTCGCAAGGCACTGTATCTGAGGTAAAACAATGAAAACCGTAGCGGCTTAGAATGTTAGCAAGCTATGAGGTGAACATTGCCATGAATCAGTCGAGCACACACATCTGATGAGATTACACTGTAGAAACCCATTCTCCATATTTGGTCATTCTCCATATTGGGCACCCTATTCCCTATATAGTGCACTACTTTTGACCAGAGCCCTATGGGCCCTGCTATTTGGGATGCAGCCAGCAACTCACCATTGACTGTGAGCTGCACCCAGCTGCCATTGTGGAAGGTGTTGTACTGCTGCTCCAACATGAGGACCCTACACTCGTACCAGCCCTGGTCTTCTGAGCGCACTGGGTCGATCTGAAGAGACGCCTTCCCATGCAGGCTGGCTCTACCTGGGGTGGGAGAGAAGAACACAGGTAGGGTCAGGAGTCAGGACCATAGAATTTGAGTTGATCCGAATGGTACACCCAACATTGCCGCCAGTGTACCCAAAGAGCACCATGAATCAATGTGATGCGCATATCTAAACATGGATGACGCTTACACAGCTCTTTCATTATTCCACTGACTGTTCAATTAATTAATGACACTAGAGTATCACACCCCCAACACACACCAGCATACTGACATTGCGCTGACACAGACATCACACAGCTGGCAAATACGTAGCTGCTCTGCCAACAGCATCTTCTCTGTGTCTCTGAGCAGGTTCATTTGGTAACAGTGGCCTTAGATTGTGCTGTTAGATACCCCCTAACCTATCCAGTTTGATTACAGATGGCTTCAATATAAAGAACGCTAATGCGAATGACCAAGGTCAGGGGGATTTGATTTGACCCAAAATTAAAATGATTGGATTGGAATTTGAGCTGTTCCCAATCCATACTACTTCACAACCTCTCACAATAAACAAACTACCAACAGAACCTGGCCAGAAGAGAGCTGCCTTCCAGTATTAGGATTAATAGATAACATTACCTGGAGGGCAATATCTCTGGCTCTCTCTCGTCTAGAAGCTTCCCAGCTAAGGTTCTCCTCTCCTCTCCATCTCTTACTCTCTCTATATATCTTTTTTTTCTTTCTTTCTCTTGGCCCCACCCCACCCCCACCTCTCTGTCTCTCCCCAGCCAGTGTTGTCATGTTTGCAGTTTTCCCACCAAATTGGGCTACCTTGAAAACGTTGTTGTGGGTGAAAATGTATTGGTCATGGGTTGCGGGTTTTTGGGCTATTTCTAACATGCTGACTAGACCGGGCCATTGCGCACATGTTGATTTTGTCCATCCACACCAGACGCGATCAGGACACGCAGGTTGAAATATCAAAACGAACTCTGAACTAACTATATTAATTTGGGGACAGATTATGGCAATTCAGATAGTTTGCTTGCTGTTGCTTGCTAATTTGTCCTGGGATATAAACATTGGGTTGTTATTTTACCTGAAATGCGTTATATGGAGCTTGACAGGGTTGGGGTCAGCATGTTAGAAATAGCCCATGTAATCTGTTACATATAATGCAATACAAAAACAATAACTGTAAGCCATTACAATACCAGCAAAAACATTTTTAAAAGTAGATAATTCATTCTAGGATTACTTTCAAATATAGAAGGGATAATTTCAGAATATTTTTTTTCCTTTCATATTAACGTCAATCATATAATTAACTGAAAAAGTACCTCTTTGATCTTACCGCCTGAGCAACATACACGGTCACAAAATAAAAAGGTATAGCGCGCCAACACAGTGCATTACCCTAACCCAACGCAGTGCATTACCCTAACCCAACGCAGTGCATTACCCTAACCCAGCGCAGTGCATTACCCTAACCCAGCGCAGTGCATTACCCTAACCCAACGCAGTGCATTACCCTAACCCAACGCAGTGCATTACCCTAACCCAGCGCGGTGCATTTCCCTAACCCAACGCAGTGCATTACCCTAACCCAACGCAGTGCATTACCCTAACCCAACGCAGTGCATTACCCTAACCCAACGCAGTGCATTACCCTAACCCAACACAGTGCATTACCCTAACCCAACGCAGTGCATTACCCTAACCCAGCATGGTGCATTACCCTAACCCAGCGCGGTGCATTACCCTAACCCAACGCAGTGCATTACCCTAACCCAACGCAGTGCATTACCCTAACCCAGCATGGTGCATTACCCTAACCCAGCGCGGTGCATTACCCTAACCCAACGCAGTGCATTACCCTAACCCAACGCAGTGCATTACCCTAACCCAACGCAGTGCATTACCCTAACCCAAAGCAGTGCATTACCCTAACCCAACACAGTGCATTACCCTAACCCAACGCAGTGCATTACCCTAACCCAACACAGTGCATTACCCTAACCCAACGCAGTGCATTACCCTAACCCAACGCAGTGCATTACCCTAACCCAACGCAGTGCATTACCCTAACCCAACGCAGTGCATTACCCTAACCCAGCGCGGTGCATTGCCCTAACCCAACACAGTGCATTACCCTAACCCAACACAGTACATTTTTTTGGAAGGCATTCCAAAGAACAATGTGTTTAGAGAAGAAAGGGGCAGTAATGTAACAGTTCAATGCAAACTATGTTTGCCCACGGTAAAGCTGCTGTCGACATCCAGAGACTCGACTTCAAACCTGAAGAAACACTTGGACGTAAGGATGACGATTGGCAGGTGTGGATTGTTATCTTGCTTAGCTAGCTAGTCTCTAGAGACAGACAGGTTTTCTTCACAATGTTACCAATCTTCCGGTATAGGTCGGAGATTTCAGAGAGTACTAGCTAGCTACTTAGTCAGATTTCTAGCTAGCTAGCCTGTTTAGTTTGCTAATTTGCTTGCCAACTCTCCTACACTATGTAGGTGTTATGCTGCTCACTTAAGGTTGCTCTGTCGGTTGCTAGCTATTGTAGTTAACAAGATATCATAGCAAGTATGCTATTGTGCTAATTTGTTAACAATTTAATTAAATCTATTTTAACTAAGACAAATCAGTTGTAGATAGGTGAAATTCACTGGTCTACATAGCCTAGCTAGCTCGCTAAATCAAAAGTACAAAAAAATAACATTTTGAAGGCTAACGTTAGTTGCACTCTGTAACCCAACATTACAAGATGCTCACTGTCAGGGTTGTTGCTAACTTAGTTAGCTAGCTAGCTATGGTTTCAGAGTACCATGCTACCCTAATCAATAAAGCCACACTGCAGTTTTCCTGCGGTTGTTTTTCAACCCAAATAAATATTTGAGTATTTCTATACAAACAATATAAACCACCATATACATCATTGCATTCACAGCTTTGTCCATGTGTGAGTGGTTACCTGTTCCAACCCTAGCCCTGTGTTTATCAGACAGGGGCAGGCTATAGAAAGTGAAACATAAGTTTCAAAAGGGTGGACAAAAGTTGGGTAAAGCTACAATACTTATTTGAAACAATAACAAGGTTCTCACTCCACTGTTATTTTACTTATTGTATTGTCATAATTAAGTGATTGCATTTAGTTTTTTCAGAGGATGCATAACAATCAATGGAAGAACGTGAGCAGGAAAAGGCAACCAGATGACATGGAGGAGTGGAGAGATGCACAGCCATCTACAGATGGCCAAAAAGGGACATCTTGTGCCACACACCTAACAAGGACCACACACCTAACCACACACCTAACAAAGCCAGGTTAATCACCGGGTATTTGACTTCATCTTAGAGGATGTGAAACCCTTTTCACTAGAAGAGGTCCCTTCATTCCCCCAAGCTAGTAGAAGGAATCAGTGGTGGGAGAAAAGTTGTGTAGAACGACGTTGATGCATCAGATGAAAGGGAATTTGAGTCCATGAAAGAAGCTCTCTCCACCAAACTCCAGAGCATAAAGTTAGTCTGCACCACAGCAGCAGTGATGTAAAGTAAAAAATCTTTAAAGTACTACTTAAGTAGTTTTGGGGGATATCTGTACTTGACTCACACACTTATCAAAAGAACATCCCTGGTCACCCCTACTGCCTCTGATCTTGCAGACTCACTAAACACAAATGTTCACTAAACACAAAGTCAATTGTCTGAGTGTTGGAGTGTGTCCCTGGTTATCCGTCAATAAAAAAAAAAAATGTATGCTGTCTGGTTTGCTTAATATAAGGAATTTTAAATGGATTATACTTTACTTTTGATACTTAAGTGCAGAACATTTTAGCAATTCCATTTACTTGTTATACTTAAATATATTTAAAACCAAATACTTTTTACTGGGTCACTTTTACTTGAGTCATTTTCTATGAAGGTATCTTTACTTTTACTCAAGTATGACAATGTAGTACTTTTTCCACCCCTGCACAGCAGACATCTGGTCTGCCCATAACAGATGCTTCTTCGGCCTGACATGCCACTGAATCGAGGAGGACACCTTGGAGAGGGAGTCAGCTGCTTTGGCTTGTGCAAGACTGAGAGGACGTCATACCTACAGTATGATGTGATTACTGCCAAGTTCAGTGAAATACATGAAGACTTTAAAATTGAGCACAAAGTGAGGGCCATGTCTGACATGTAGGTTTATTGCACCTAGCTGCACTTTTTGTTTTCTTAAACTAAAAAAAAACTACTTGGTGGACTAAATGTGTGATTACACTGTAAAAATGATTTCTTCATATTTTTTTATAAATTTCTATTATATCTCATTTTAGTTATTTAGCAGACACTCCTATCCAGAGCGACTTACAGTAGTGAGTGCATACATTTTCATACTTTTTTGTACTGGTGTCCTGTGGGACAAGTGTTTAACACCATCCATGTTGCTGTGTTACTTAAGCCCTTACTTATACCTGGTTTTAACATGTATCCTTTGTCCTGCACATTGTGTTTTAGCCCACATTTTTAGACGGGTGTACATGATTAAAAGACGCATTGGGGTCTGACTGTGATCAGATCTTATAGGTGTAAATGGACAGGATCAGGATGCAGGACACAAGTTAGAAGCAGGTATACAGGGCTTAAATCAAACCAAATCAAATTTTATTTGTCACATGCACATGGTTAGCAGATGTTAATGCGAGTTTAGCGAAAAGCTTGTGCTTATAGTTCCGACAATGCAGTAATATCTAACAAGTAATCTAACAATTTCACAACTACCTTATACACACAAGTGTAAAGGAATGAATAAGAATATGTACATAAAAATATATGGATGAGCGATGGCCAAATACATTTTTAAGTGGTTGTAAAATTGAACGGCTCTTTTCTGGATTTGGATTATTAGCGGGTATTGGCCTAATCCTGCTCTGCATGCATTATTTGGTGTTTTACGATGTACACTGAGGATATTTTTTGCAGAATTCTACATGCAGTCTCAATTTGGTGTTTGTCCCATTTTGTGAATTAGCCAGGCTGCCCTACATCACTCACTCCTATCATCTATTATGCACACCTGCCTTCCCTCGTCACGCGCATCAGCGATATTGGACTCACCTGGACTAACTCATCTGTTTATTACCTCCTCTATATTTCTCAGTTCCCTGGCTCTGTTCCCCGCTGCTGCATTAAATGTTTTTTTGTCTTTGTTACCTGTTTGCTGACGTTGTTCCTGTCTCGTTCCATGTCCGTTATTTATTAAATGTTTTACTCCCCGTACCTGCTTTGTCTCTCCAGCGTCATTTCATGTGACAATGGGTTCTATAACTGATGTTTAGGTCGAGGTATGTGTGTGTGTGTATATATATATATATATATTATCTTTTGTTGTCTAGATGGAATTTGTATTCTTGTTCCTGGAAACTGGACCTTTTTTGGAACACCATTTTTTGTTTTACTGAGATGTACTGTTAGGGCCCAGGTCTGACAGAATCTGTGCAGAAGATCTAGGTGCTGCTGTAGGCCCTCCTTGGTTGGGGACAGAAGCACCAGATCATCAGCAAACAGTAGACATTTGACTTCAGATTCTAGTAGGGTGCTGCAGACTGTTCTAGTGCCCTCGCCAATTCGTTGATATAAATGTTGAAGAGGGTGGGACTTAAGATGCATCCCCGTCTCACCCCCCAGCCCCACTTGTTGGTTGTGTACATGGATTTTATAATGTTGTATGTTTTTTCCTCAACACCACTTTCCATCAGTTTGTATAGCAGACCTTCAAGCCAAATTGAGTCTAAAGATTTTTTTAAATCAACAAAGCATGAGAAGACTTTGCCTTTCTTTTGGCTTATTTGTCAATTAGGGTGTGCAGGGTGAATACGTGGTCTGTCATACGGTAATTTGGTAAAAAGCCAATTTGACATTTGCTCAGTACATTGTTTTCACTGAGGAAACGTACGAGTCTGCTGTTAATGATAATGCAGAGAATTTTCCCAAGGTTGCTATTAATGCATATAGTTATTGGGGTCAAATTTGTCTCCACTTTGTGGATTGGGGTGATCAATCCTTGGTTCCAAATATTTGGAAAGATGCCAGAGCTGAGGATGTTAAAAAGTTTAAATATAGCCAATTGGAATTTGTGGTCTGTATATTTGATCATTTAATTTAGTATACCATCACCACAGACTTTTTGGGGTTGGAGGGTTTGTATTTTGTCCTGTAGTTCATTCAATGTAATTGGAGAATCCTGTGGGGTCTGGTAGTCTTTAATAGTTGATTCTAATATGCCCACATTTTTGTTTTTGCCCCAGCACTGCACAGCTGAGTCAAATGATCAACTCATCATCAAGCTTCAAGTGGTATTTATGTATTAATTTGTGATGCTATCCTTGATATGATCCTGTTATTGTCACACGCACATATGTGTGCAGTGCATATGCATCTATCAATCCAATGTTATCATGATTTGTTATCAGGGATATTATACTTCAGTAATCCACAATGACCTGGTGATGTAAAAGTCTAAAAATTACATTGTCTTCCACATTCCTACAGAAACTTTGTAACTGGAGATTCCTTCAAAACGATTGCCTACAGTTAACGTATAAGGGCACTGCAAGGTTGGGTGACCAGGGCCATCTGGGACTGCCTCATGGAGGAATTCAGGTGTGTGAAGGCTACCTGTGTCCTGCATAACTTCATGAGGATGGACACGAGAACCGGGAGGGGATCTGCAGCTTGCCGCCGTGTGCCAGAGGAGAAATATAACTGTAGCTCCTTCCACCTTCAAGGAATAGGCAAGAGGGCCAACCATGGAGAATAGTAAGACACTTCATTATTTCTAAAACTAGACTATATTGTTTGTCCTGGTGTGCCCGTTCATGATTTTCAGCATAAAGTACTATGCAGCCACTTAGTGTGGTGCAGATACCAGGTGAGGCCACACACACAGATTCCTGTTAGAACACTGTCTCTTTAAATACCTTATTTTCTCAATAACAGTATCTCTCCTTCACTTCATCCCGCTCTCCTCTTCTCCCTAAATCCTCTAGGTTATATCAGCTATGTCGGTGAACCCCTCCAGCATCTGAACTGGCTACATAGAGGGCACAGCATGATCAGAGGTGAGCGGTCACATGGTCAGGTCAACAGGAAGTATTATTAAAGAGATGCTTTACATTGAAATACAGAGAGAGATGCAGTAGTCAGAGTTAATGATCCAAGGTCAGTTTTGCATGTCAACTCCTGATGATTATGATGACTAACAATGTTAGAATAAAAATAAAAACAAGGCTTAAACATGCTCTTTCTCTCCATCTGTCTCATCTGCAGATATGTTTTGATGAGAGGATGCCAACCCCCAGTCCCATCATCGCCACCTCACCCACTCTTAAGATAACCTTTGGGCCGACTAGAGACACTATTATGTAATTGTGATGAACTGAGAGAATATTTGGGTAGCACTGATTCATTAATCATATGCTGCCTTCCCTGCTCCTATGTTCTTACCTCTTGCCACCTCTTTCTTCCTCTGTTTTTATAATGCACAACAGATGTGCATTGAAGTACAGATTGAACATGTATGTATAATATTTATAATGCATGTATTTATAACACTTGGATAATGAACTTCTTTCAATAAAGCGTTTCACATTCTCTACTGGTTGAAATTAAGTCTCATTTGATGAAATACTACACATATCCTGTGTTTATCAGATCAATGCAGATCAAGGGCATTAGATATTGAGATTAACCGGATTTAGAGTATTTGCATGATGCATAGGATTTGTAGTGTATGGTTTTTAAAATTCTATTTCTGTATATTAATTACAAATCGGCCTTTAACTAGTTAAATCCTGTTTGTAATACATACATGCAGACACGGCATCATTCAAAGACTGGAATTTGATACTCCTGGTACTGGATATGACTGAAAAATAACCTCAAAGACATTCATACCTGAACTGTACCTTTATTTGCCAAGTTAAAGTACATGATCAGTGAATATATTAAATGTACAGGCTACAATGTGGGGATCTCATGCATGGTAATAACTTGTCTACGACTTGCATCCTTGGAACAAAGTTATACTATATTCTACTCAATCCATAGGCTTCATTAATGTCATTCAGACTGTTTTGAATTTGATACAACTGGCTATGATAGCTAAGGTTCATAGCTAGGTTCTGAACTAATATGTATGCCAAACGTTTGGGTCCATACACCGATCGGCTAGAACGCTAACGTTAGCTATCAACATTTGTTGATCCCTGCCTACAGACAGAAACTAAAACAAGAGGCTCCCACGCTGAGGTCTGTCCAACGCTGGTCCGACCAAGCTGACTCCACACTCCAAGACTGCTTCCATCACGTGGACTGGGAGATGTTTCGTATTGCGTCAGATAACATTGACGAATACGCTGATTCGGTGTGCGAGTTCATTAGAACGTGCGTTGAAGATGTCGTTCCCATAGCAACGATTAAAACATTCCCTAACCAGAAACCGTGGATTGATGGCAGCATTCGTGTGAAACTGAAAGCGCGAACCACTGCTTTTAATCAGGGCAAGGTGTCTGGTAACATGACCGAATACAAACAGTGCAGCTATTCCCTCCGCAAGGCTATCAAACAAGCTAAGCGCCAGTACAGAGACAAAGTAGAATCTCAATTCAATGGCTCAGACACAAGAGGCATGTGGCAGGGTCTACAGTCAATCACGGACTACAGGAAGAAATCCAGCCCAGTCACGGACCAGGATGTCTTGCTCCCAGGCAGACTAAATGACTTTTTTGCCCGCTTTGAGGACAATACAGTGCCACTGACACGGCCTGCAACGAAAACATGCGGTCTCTCCTTCACTGCAGCCGAGGTGAGTAAGACATTTAAACGTGTTAACCCTCGCAAGGCTGCAGGCCCAGACGGCATCCCCAGCCGCGCCCTCAGAGCATGCGCAGACCAGCTGGCCGGTGTGTTTACGGACATATTCAATCAATCCCTATACCAGTCTGCTGTTCCCACATGCTTCAAGAGGGCCACCATTGTTCCTGTTCCCAAGAAAGCTAAGGTAACTGAGCTAAACGACTACCGCCCCGTAGCACTCACATCCGTCATCATGAAGTGCTTTGAGAGACTAGTCAAGGACCATATCACCTCCACCCTACCTGACACCCTAGACCCACTCCAATTTGCTTACCGCCCAAATAGGTCCACAGACGATGCAATCTCAACCACACTGCACACTGCCCTAACCCATCTGGACAAGAGGAATACCTATGTGAGAATGCTGTTCATCGACTACAGCTCGGCATTCAACACCATAGTACCCTCCAGGCTCGTCATCAAGCTCGAGACCCTGGGTCTCGACCCCGCCCTGTGCAACTGGGTACTGGACTTCCTTTTAAGTTCCTCGGCATACACATCACAGAGAAACTGAATTGGTCCACTCACACAGACAGCATCGTGAAGAAGGCGCAGCAGCGCCTCTTCAACCTCAGGAGGCTGAAGAAATTTGGCTTGTCACCAAAAGCACTCACAAACTTCTACAGATGCACAATCGAGAGCATCCTGGCGGGCTGTATCACCGCCTGGTATGGCAACTGCACCGCCCTCAACCGTAAGGCTCTCCAGAGGTCTGCACAACGCATCACCGGGGGCAAACTACCTGCCCTCCAGGACACCTACACCACCCGATGTCACAGGAAGGCCATAAAGATCATCAAGGACATCAACCAACCGAGCCACTGCCTGTTCACCCCGCTATCATCCAGAAGGCGAGGTCAGTACAGGTGCATCAAAGCTGGGACCGAGAGACTGAAAAACAGCTTCTATCTCAAGGCCATCAGACTGTTAAACAGCCACCACTAACACTGAGTGGCTGCTGCCAACACACTGACACTGACTCAACTCCAGCCACTTTAATAATGGGAATTGATGGGAAATGATGTAAATATATCACTAGCAACTTTAAACAATGCTACCTTATATAATGTTACTTACCCTACATTATTCATCTCATATGCATACGTATATACTGTACTCTATATCATCGACTGTATCCTTATGTAATACATGTATCACTAGCCACTTTAAACTATGCCACTTTGTTTACATACTCATCTCATTTGTACATACTGTACTCGATACCATCTACTGTATCTTGCCTATGCTGCTCTGTACCATCACTCATTCATATATCCTTATGTACATATTCTTTATCCCCTTACACTGTGTACAAGACAGTAGTTTTGGAATTGTTAGTTAGATTACTTGTTATTACTGCATTGTCGGAACTAGAAGCACAAGCATTTCGCTACACTCGCATTAACATCTGCTAACCATGTGTAAGTGACAAATAAAATTTGATTTGATTTGATTTGATTGTTATCCTCCACTGAACAATAAGCAAGAACCATCTGCATTGCATGGCAAATATCAGCAAGGCAAGCTTGCACAATTGTACACTCAATTTGCAGTAAATGCTTTAGCTAGCTAGATTATTTACATCCACTGTTCCACAAGACGACAGCCTGGTTTGCTGGTTGTTTCAGGAGTCCCTAAAACAAACAACCAGAATTACAATTACAACACCTTCGCACCGCCCAAAGGTCCCCGCACTCTCCGCTTCCCCTCCAATGAAATGAATGGGAAGCGGTGTTCCACCGCTCCGCAACCTGTGCTAGTGTATCATTCCGGTCATGCTCGTGACGTGCGCGAGAGGAGAGCGAACAGCATGCGCACACGTCGTGACATGTAGGTAGTCTTTTTAGATTGTCATTATGGAAACAGCTATTTCCAAACCCTTTTCCATAAAAGATTAAGCACTGGGGAACGACTTTCGCATTACTAGAGCGCATTACATAAATCTGCTTGGAGGTGGTTTAAACTGCATTCTAATGTTGACTGCTTAAAGGAAACGGTATCAAGCGAAGTGCTTTGTGCATGCTCAATTCTTGGGTCTGCCCGAGTGGAAATTTGAGATGTAAGTTAAGAAACCCTCACGTGGTTCTTTTTATGGGGAAAAGTCCTCAATGAAACTGACTTTAGGCTAAATGTGGAGAATTATACATTTGTCTCTGTTGGCCATCAAGTAGCCTATTCATGTATATGCCATTGTAGGCTAACATTTGATCAAATAAATATATTGAAATTACGATATCACTGGAGTTATTGCAAATAAATTTGTGCCGCTTTTGTAGCCTACCTGGAGCTAGCAAACGAATTTAATAAAAAGCCTATAACTTCCGTTTGTTGTTGTTGTAGCCTTGGGTTATTATGAACGCATTAGATTGACTTTAACAGTAGTCAGAATAGGCTGCAGGTAAACACTGGCAGTGGTTGACAAGCATATTCAGTTCATATACATATTATTCATAATTAATTCAGTGATTGAAATTATGACCCCATCCTCAGTAGCCTATTCCAGCAGGAAATTGAGGAAACAAGCATTTACTATTGCGAAATTGCCTCACTATTCATGTTGAATAAATCAGTCTGTTAATTTGAACTAAGCAAACTGCTAAATCGTTCAGTTTACATCTTGCCTACATCTTGTCTAGGCTACTGTAGCCGTATTGCTTAATCATACCAGTCAAGCGAGTTAAAGGTACATCCATTGATGGAAAATGATCTGGCGAGTTTAATCAGAGCAAATTATATTTTCTCTTGTCACATATTCAAATTCCTTTATTACGTCATGTCATAGCTTGCAATAATGATTATTTTGTAATGGTCGTCTCAAGTTACTATGATATTCGTTCTTAATTGTCTCGATAACGTTATGGAAAAAGGGTTTATTGTATAGATATGGCAACTCCTCTTGCTGTGAAAATAAATAAATAATTGGCTAGTTTTCAGACCTTTTGCGGAGGTTTTTGAGTGGTCATTGGGCTAGAATTTTTTGCTTGACCTGGCAACCCTGTTCCAAGTTCCCCACAGCTACCTGATGAAGCACAGGGCTTGGAAAAGGAAAGCACTTAGTGTCAATAGTGAAAAAGACTGACTTCTCTTTGAAGGCTCAGGAGATTAATAGGAAATCTAAAAGTAGGAAGTCATGTCACAGAGGATGAGAGAAGTTGAGTAAACCAGGCATGTTGAAATCTGTCTCACAGCTTCCAACCCACTGCATCCACACGGCTTCTGCTACAGCCCTGACAGTCGAGCCAGATGAACTGACTCTCTCCTCTGTTAGATCCGTGCCCTGGGACAAAGATCCTTTTCCAAACTTTGAGATGTATATACGGTATGTACTGTAAGTACTGTTGCTTGTTCGTTCATTTTGAACGTCAGGAAAACATATTGGCGTGGAGGGCAGGCTGGATTGCTCTTCCAGTAGCTCTGCATATAGATGCGATAGATAGCCTTTTACTGGGATGGCTGCGATAACTGACAAAGAAAACGGTGGGTTTTTGTTGAGCAGGAAATCGATAAGGCAAAGGGAAGAGGGTAGAGGAAAGAGGGAGACTGCAGTCTTGCAGTAAAAAGGCGAGGCTTTAAAAGTCAGGTCTATTTTAGCCTGGGTGATAAAGTGCTGAGTAGGGTAGGTGGTGGCGTGAAGGGTAGGGATCGACCTCAGGTTCAATCTGTCACCGAGTGAGAGGCGTGCTGTAAACAGAATTAACAATACTATGTACACATCAGGACCAGCCCTTCCAGGGCATTCACACACACTGTAATCTAACACTACTGCTGCCTACAGTGAATATTGCCCCCTGGGTTTATTAATATCACACATAGGCTTCGATCCATTGCACTGCTGCAATAGCTGTAGAGAGAGGAGAGGAGAGTAGAGCTAAAGAAAGCCATGCAGCTAAACGTTCAGTTCTTTAAAGACCATAATCCCTCTGCAGGCTTTTCCCTGGCTCTGATTGGAGGAGAGCTTGGGAATTGGGTTTGGGTGAGATGTAAGACCAGCCTGTCCCCAAAAATCTTTAACTAAAAATGCACAAACTAAATATCATAGTGTCTGCATTATTGATTGTGTCTTTGCGTTAGTTGGTGCAAAAATAGCTGATTTTAAATGTTAGATTTGCATATCACCTTGGGCAATTGGCTAACACACTAGAGGAGGAGCACTCCATTTCTGTCTAGCACTGATTAAGACACTTGCCGAAGGGTAATATTCAGTCGAACAGTAAAAGTCTGTATTTTCCTCCCTGCAAGAGAGAGGTGTGCCACTCCCAATCCACTTCAACATAAATACAACACATATGATGTGAACCATAACCCCATTATTTAACATAATCTAAGATAGAATCCCTTGTAAAAGATAAGGTCATAGTGGAATTACAAAATACACTTCAGTCTTCAGGTATGCCCATTTAATGCTCACAGACATAGAGGCAGAGAGGCATGAGAAGCTAGCTTACCCCCACATACGAGCTCTGCTACTGTAAAAGGCAATCCGAAACCTCTTATCTCCAGCATGAATACATTTAGATCCAGAAATATAGGATTCATATAGTACATTAAGACACAGAAATATAGGCAGAATACAGTACATTAACACCCAGAAATATAGCAGTACATTGACTGCCTTGCAGGACTAGCCAGTCTAACCGGGCAATGACAGTACATTTAATCTCTGTTCCACCCAGATGAATTATTTATTTGGTGAGAAATGGGAAATGGGGATTCATGAGAATAGCCAGCCAGGCAGATCTTATACAGTGTGCATGTGTGTGTGTGTTTGTGTGTGTTTGTGCATGCGTGTGTTAGGCAGCAGGCCACTCTGGCCTAGTGGGCCATGGTAATCTTCAGACACTCCAGACACTCAGCTCCATGTAGACACAGAGAGGATATAGTCCCATAAAACACTCAGGGGAGGTTCTCATGAACCATGGCACAGTCTCAACCATTATCACACTATCACAGCTCTACTGTAACATGGCATCTGTCCCCACAATACACTTTAATCTGAGCTGCAATGTGCGTCAGCGCGTTAGTGCTGCCTCTGTTCTGTTCTTTTCTGTAATTTCATAGCATTGGAACCAGGCTACATGGCAAATGCTCACTAGATCCTTGGCTCTTACCGGTGTACTCTTGGTCAACATGGGGGGGTGAAAGGCTCTTACCGGTGTACTCTGGGTTGACATGAGGAGAGTGGTCGGCTTGACTCTTACCGGTGTACTCTGGGTCGACATGAGGAGGGTGGAAGCGGAAGCTGATGAAGAAGGGGATGGGCACTCCGAACTTGAACCACTCCACCACGTAGGGGGGCTGCTGGCCGTCCAGGGGAGGGGACACGTCACATCCCAGGATCACGCTCTCTCCAGCGCGCGCCGTCACAAACTGGGGCTCCTCTCTCACTCCGTGGGCAACTAGGGGGAAAAATAGGAGAGGTTATTTTAACCAAAGAGCAGAGGGTCCCTTAAAGAAGGAGGGAGGTAATGGTACAGTATATGTGCTGTACTGTTCTCGACTACTACAGCTGTGCTGACCAAGCAGAGAAGATATTGCTGCTTAGTTTCCCAGTGCCTATAAAACACAAATTCCATTACAGCTACAGTGATTGAAAAAACAGGCCATGTAGCTCGTCAAAACTAAGATTGAACACCCCTGCCTACAGTGTTGGCCCCACTTATAGACCCTGGTAGGTACTTATATGGATCTAGTACAGGACAGTCTGGCTCTGTACAGTTCCCTTGTCGTCATCTCTCCTGGTGAGAGAGAATTCTGTCTGAGGCGTAGGTCGCCTACAGTACTGTAAATAAGTTACCAGCCCAGGCAGCTCTATTGATCAGAGCTGGCTGCTGCTCATATGGGTTTTACTATGAGCGGTACCAGGGCTGGGCTGGCGTTTAGCCATGGATGTCCAGGCACACTGCCGAGGGTTGACCTATCGGACGGCTGAAAGGTCGGCCTACCTGCCTCAGCAGAACGCTCACTCTGGGAATGGATTTTGTCCAGCTGCCTCCCCCGCTCTGCTCTCATTGAGCCAGCCTGGATCTCTGGATCTCCTCCATTAGACTGAGCATTGCCGCCCTTCCACCCTCCCTCACCCCACATCCCCTCGCCCCGGGGGGGAACATCGCTTCAGGGATCAAGAGACATGCTGACGATTCACTCTCCAGAAACACAGGCTGAATAACTTAGCGCTTTCATTAAGACTATTACTTGCATTATGGCTACTAATGTTTTCAGGAAGTACAGCATCCAAGTACAGTAGTGGTAAAGAAAGGCTCCGCCTCAGGATGGGGAAAAGGTAGCAGTACGATTCTCTAGGTAGGTTGCCTTGTGTTGAGTGTGTAAACCAATGTCAGTGTTGTGTAAAATAGGAAGTGCTACGGTTGCCATTGTTCCTTTCCAATTAAACAGTCATGAAGCCTCTTTACCTCTATTACAGGCTCCACCCCTGAAGGTCCTATGCATCAGTCAGTGATTGTGTTTACAATTTTAATCTGCTCTATCCGGTAGAAGAGTTAATCCACTTTATTTGATTTAGCCAGCACAGCTTTTGGACTGAAACAGAGCAGATTTAATCAAATTACACTTTTTGTTAAAGTGGAGCTGTGGTCTGCCAGTCACGGGCCTTACTCCTAGAATCTGCTCTGCCATTGTGCCTCTCTGGTAAGCGGTGCAAGGCAGCATAAAAAAACATGGTTTAGAGTTAATGACTGACCCACTGGAACACATGTGCAATACGCCGAGTCACTGGACCCTGCACATGACCACAATTCAGCCTGTAGCTAAGACCTAAAGTCGTAGCTAAACAAACCAGCAACACAGCCTACACAAGCATTGTAAATATACTGAGGCTAAGAAGCCTATAAGTTAGACTCGAAGAGACCATTTACAGGGAAGGGAACGAGTAAAGAGCACCTATAATTGCAATCTAAAGCTAAATATGCATAGACTTATGATGCTTAATTAAAGTAAAGATTAGGCACTTTCAGTGAATATTTTAACTGTGCAAAGCAGCAACGGACACACACTGATAGATGCAGGAAATGGAAGGAGAACATCAGTAGCATCTGATGCGTCAGTGACAGAGAGGACTCAGTGAGAGGGGACTGGGTGGTGATGTCTAGAGGGCGTTAGACATGGTAGACGGGACGAAGTGGTGATGGCTGGAGGATGGTAGACATGGTGGAGGGAACTGAGTGATGATGGCTGCAGGGTGGTAGACATGGTGGAGGGGACTGAGTGGTGATGGCTGGAGGATGGTAGACATGGTGGAGGGAACTGAGTGGTGATGGCTGGAGGATGGTAGACATGGTGGAGGGAACTGAGTGGTGATGGCTGCAGGGTGGTAGACATGGTGGAGGGAACTGAGTGGTGATGGCTGCAGGGTGGTAGACATGGTGGAGGGAACTGAGTGGTGATGGCTGCAGGGTGGTAGACATGGTGGAGGGGACTGAGTGGTGATGGCTGGAGGATGGTAGACATGGTGGATGGAACTGAGTGGTGATGGCTGCAGGGTGGTAGACATGGTGGAGGGAACTGAGTGGTGATGGCTGCAGGGTGGTAGACATGGTGGAGGGAACTGAGTGGTGATGGCTGCAGGGTGGTAGACATGGTGGAGGGGACTGAGTGGTGATGGCTGCAGGGTGGTAGACATGGTGGAGGGAACTGAGTGGTGATGGCGGCAGGGTGGTAGACATGGTGGAGGGAACTGAGTGGTGATGGCTGCAGGGTGGTAGACATGGTGGAGGGAACTGAGTGGTGATGGCTGCAGGGTGGTAGACATGGTGGAGGGAACTGAGTGGTGATGGCTGCAGGGTGGTAGACATGGTGGAGGGAACTGAGTGGTGATGGCGGCAGGGTGGTAGACATGGTGGAGGGAACTGAGTGGTGATGGCTGCAGGGTGGTAGACATGGTGGAGGGAACTGAGTGGTGATGGCTGCAGGGTGGTAGACATGGTGGAGGGAACTGAGTGGTGATGGCTGCAGGGTGGTAGACATGGTGGAGGGAACTGAGTGGTGATGGCCTTAACACCCTTATTTATTACACCTTCATAACATATTAGTTGTGCAGTATACTTTACGCACCCCATATTTCAATCTTAGACTACTCCCATCTCTTCTCAGTTTACACAGCACCCTTTTACCGTGTGTTGGAGCTGCCTAATGACTGGATATATTTTCAGGAAACTAATCTATTCAGTTGTAATGGACAACAAAGTATTTTTCTGACTTATCAGACTTATCAGAGAATTTGATACTTCAAAAGGCTCAGTTTCCTGAAATCGTGCCCTCTTCTATCAATTTAACATATTTTTATTGACTCAACATGTGTCTTCCAGAGTTTTTTTAAGGAAATCATCAACTGTAACCCATGAGCAAAAAGCAATATATTATGTTAGCTACTTTACAAACACTGGTTAAGCTACATGAGCCACCCCTTTCATTTCACACTAGAATTTTTTGTTGTTGAACACTTCACATGTGATCACATGTTTTCACGTGTTGTTTCATGTTATCACGTTACTTTACATGTTGTCACATTTCATCACATTAACTTCACATGTGATCACATGAAAACATGAAATTCACGTGGTCTATCCCTAAGAGACCAAGCAGGCCAAGTACTATCCACACAAGTTGAGGAATATAAAATATTATCCACATTGTTTGGCTTGAGAACTAAATGCTGTCACATTATAAAGCCTACACTCTGGGCTTGGGGCACAGCGGTGCTGAAACCCATTGTTTCCCTGCAGACAGTTCAGGTTTCAGGAGTTCACGGTTTCTATCTAACATTATTTTTGGATCCCAGAGGAATTACCATAAAGACCCAGGATAATATACTGCCTGGCTAATAACTCCCCAATCGCTTTATGAGATCATCACAAGGGGACGATCAGCACAGGCCCAGTCACTGCTACCGCCATTTTCATTTCCTTAATGGAGACACAGTGACCCGGCAGTGTTTATGGGAACTTTTTCAAGGGAACATATTTATGCTCTCAACAAGACATAAATGCCAGCTGTGCAAATCATGTTACAGGCCCTCTCTGTTCTAACCTCCGCTATATCTTCACAGGCTGAGCTTTTCTCAAAGACCAGGTGTCATCACTGAGGCACCAATACATCTAACAGAAAGATGACAAGTCAATATATTATAGCCTGCCCTATATTAGTTTAGTACTGTAACTAAGATAACAACCTTCTTAGACATCTTTTTTATTTTATTTTTTATTTCACCTTTATTTAACCAGGTAGGCCAATTGAGAACAAGTCCTCATTTACAACTGCAACCTGGCCAAGATAAAGCAAAGCAGTGAGACACAAACAACAACACAGAGTTACACATAAACAAATGTACAGTCTTTAACACAATAGAAAAATCTATGTACAGTGTGTGCAAATGTAGAAGATTAGGGAGGTAAGTCAATAAATAGACCATAGGGGCGAAATGATTACAATTTAGCATTAACACTGGAGTGATAGATGTGCAGATGATGATGTGCAAGTAAAGATACTGGGGTGCAAAAGAGCAACAAGATAAATAACAATATGGGGATGCGGTAGTTGGGTGTGCTATTTACAGATTGGCTGTGTATAGGTACAGTGATCGGTAAACTGCTCTGACAGCTGATGCTTAAAGTTAGAGAGGGAGATATGAGTCTCCAGCTTCAGTGATTTTTGCAATTCGTTCCAGTCATTGGCAGCAGAGAACTGGAAGGAAAGGTGGCCAAATGAGGTGATGGCTTTGGGGATGACCAGTGAAATACACCTGCTGAGTGTGTGCTACTGGTGGGTGTTGCTATGGTGACCAGTGAGCTGAAATAAGGAGGGCTTTACCTAGGAAAGACTTATATTCAGCGGGCTTTACCTAGCAAAGACTTATAGATGACCTGGAGCCAGTGGGTTTGGCCACGAATATGTAGCGAGGGCCAGTCAACAAGAGCATACAGGTCGCAGTGGTGGGTAGTATATGGGGCTTTGGTGACAGAATGGATGGCACTGTGATAAGACTACATCCAGTTTGCTCAGTAGAGTGTTGAAGGCTATTTTGTAAATTACATCGCCGAAGTCAAGGATCGGTAGGATAGTCAGTTTTACGAGGATATGTTTGGCAGCATGAGTGAAGGAGGCTTTGTTGCGAAATAGGAAGCCGATTCTAGATTTAGTTTTGGATTGCAGATGCTTAATGTGAGTCTGGACGGAGAGTTTACAGTCTAACCAAACACCTAGGTATTTGTAGTTGTCCACATATTCTAAGTCCGAACCATCCAGAGTAGTGATGCTAGTCGGGCAGGTGGTTGCGAGCAGCAATCGGTTGAAGGGAATGCGGTTAGTTTTACTAGCATTGAAAAGTAGTTGGAGGCCACGGAAAGAGTGTTGTATGGCATTGAAGCTCATTTGGAGGTTTGTTAACACAGTGTCCAAAGAAGGGCCAGGTGTATACAGAATGGTGTCGTCTGCCTAGAGGTGGATCAGAGAATCATCAGCAGCAAGAGCGACATCATTGATATATACAGAGAAAAGAGTCGGCCCGAGAATTGAGGGGGCTACAACTGACTTCTTCCGTCGCGACGTCCCTCCAAGGCGCTTCTGCTAGCTTGCTAGCCCCGGCCCACTAGCTGCCTGAATCACCGTGTCTCCGGCCAGCCTGAGCCACTCACTGGACCCCTATGATCACTTGGCTACCCTAATGTCAATATGCCTTGTCCATTGAGGTTTTGGTTAGTAATTATTGCATAATTTCACTGTAGAGCCTCTAGCCCTGCTCAACACGCCTTAGTTAACCCTTTAGTTCCACCTCCCACACATGCGGTGAGCTCACCTGGTTTAAATTATGTTTCTTGAGACAATATCTCTCTCATCGTCACTCAATGCATAGGTTTACCTCAACTGTATTCACATCCTACCATACCTTTGTCTGTACATTATGCCTTGAATCTATTCTTCCACGCACAGAAACCTGCTCCTTTTACTCTCTGTTCCGAACGTACTAGACGACCAGTTCTTATAGCCTTTAGCCGTAACCTTATCCTACTCATCCTCTGTTCCTCTGGTGATGTAGAGGTTAATCCAGGCCCTGCAGTGCCTAGCTCCACTCCCACTCCCCAGGCACTCTCATTTGTTGACTTCTGTAACCGTAAAAGTCTTGGTTACATGAATGTTAACATTAGAAGCCTCCTCCCTAAGTTAGTTTTATTCTCTGCCTTAGCACACTCTGCCAACCCGGATGTCCTATCCGTGTCTGAATCCTGGCTTAGGAAGACCACCAAAAATCCTGAAATTTCCATCCCTAACTGTAACATTTTCCGACAAGATAGAACTACCAAAGGGGGCGGAGTTGCAATCTACTGCAGAGATAGATGTCTTACTATGCAGGTCTGTGCCCAAACAATTTGAGCTTCTACTTTAAAAAATCCACCTTTCCAGAAACAAGTCTCTCACCATCGCCACTTGCTACCTTCTGCCCCCATCTGTGCCCTGGACACCATATGTGAATTGATTGCCCCCCATCTATCTTCAGAGCTTGTGCTGTTAGGTGACCTAAACTGGGACATGCTTAACACCCCGGCCATCCTATCGATGACGGTGAGGAAAGCACTTTTAAAGAGCAACCTGGCATCCTCTACTGACGGGATGAGATCAATATCCTTCCAGGATACCCGGGCCAGGTCGATTAGAAAGGCCTGCTCACTGAAGTGTTTTAGGGAGAGTTTGACAGTGATGAGGGGTGGTCGTTTGACCGCGGACCCATTACGGACACAGGTAATGAGGCAGTGATCACTGAGATCCTGGTTGAAGACAGAAGAGGTGTATTTAGAGGGCAAGTTGGGCAGGATGATATCTAAGAGTGTGCCTATGGTTACGGATTTAGGGTTGTACCTGGTAGGTTTCTTAATAATTTGTGTGAGATTAAGGGCATCTAGTTTAGATTGTAGGATGGCTGGGGTGTTAAGAATATCCTAGTTTAGGTCACCTAACAGTACGAACTCTGAAGATAGATGGGGGGCAATCAATTCACATATGGTGTCCAGGTCACAGCTGGGGGCTGAGGGGGGGCTGTAACAAGCGGCAACAGTGAGAGACTTGTTTCTGGAAAAGTAGATTTTTAAAAGTAGAAGCTTGAATTGTTTGGGCACAGACCTGGATAGTATGACAGAACTACGTAGGCTATCTCTACAGTAGTTTGCCACTCCGCCCCTTTGGCAGTTCTATCTTGTCGGAAAATGTTGTAGTTGGGGATGGAAATTTCAGAATTTTTGGTGGCCTTCCTAAGCCAGGATTCAGACACGGATAGGACATCAGGGTTGGTGGAGTGTGCTAAAGCAGTGAATAAAACAAACTTATGGAGGAGGCTTCTGATGTTAACATGCATGAAACCAAGGCTTTTACGGTTACAGAAGTCAACAGATGAGAGCGCCTGGGGAATAGGAGTGGTGCTGGGGGCTGCAGGGCCTGGGTTAACCTCTACATCACCAGAGGAACAGAGGAGGAGGAGGAGTAGGATAAGGGTACGGCTACAGGCTATAAGAACTGGTTATCTAGTGCATTCGGAACAGGAGCATATTTCTGGGCGTGGAAGAATAGATTCAAGGCATAATGTACAGACAAGGGAATGGTAGGATGTGAGTACAGTGGAGGTAAATATGTGCATTGAGTGATGATGAGAGAGGTTTTGTCTCTAGAGGCACCATTTAAGCCAGGTGAGGTCACCGCATGTGTGGGGGCTGGCTCTACAGTGAAATAAGACAATAATAAATGACCAAAACAGCAATAGACAAGGCATATTGACATTAGGGAGAGGCATGTGTAGCCGATTGATCATAGGGTCTAATGAGCAGCAGTAGGTGAGTCAGGGAGCCGTTCGGTAGTCGCTACTATGCTAGGCGAGCTGGAGACACACCGATTCAGACAGCTAGCGGGCCGGGGTTAGCAGATGGGCCTTCGGCGACGTCGCAATGGAAAAATCTGTTGAAACCATCTCGGACAATTACGTCGGCAGACCAGTCGTGATGGATCGGCAGGGCTCCGTGTTGGCAATAAAGGGTCCAGGCCAATGGGCAAAAGAGTTATTGAAGCCCAAGAATTAGCTGGTAGACCTCTTCAGCTAGCCCAAAGATGGGCCTAGCTCGAGGCTAGCTCAAGGCTAACTGGTGCTTGCTTCAGGACAAAGGAATTGGCCAATAGTAGCCACTCGAATGCAGCTAGCTAGCTGTGATGATCCAGTATAATGGACCAGGGTTTGTGGCAGGAATCCGGTGATGAGGTAGAGAAAAAGCAGTCCGATATGCTCTGGGTTGTTATCGCGCTGTGCAGACTGGCAGGTATTGACCGAGCTGAAGCTGGTTGATGTCCGAGTTAACGGTGAAGACCGCTAGCAGTGGCTAACTGACTACTAGCTAGTAGCTAGTTAGCTGGCTAGCTTCTGATGGGGGTGATGGAAAGTGAGATTAAAATATACACTAAATATATACGGGGGAAAAACAAGGAAAACTAATATGTACACAGGACAAGACGGGACAAGACAAATACACGTCCGACTGCTACGCCATCTTGGAAAACATATAATTCAGCAACTACCTACAAGTATCCTAACTCCTAACTACAAGTAACAGTAGTGCTGATCCTGCTCATAATGAATTCCTGAAGGGACGACTTTATCCAGTACACTATGCTGCTGTCTGCATTTGCAGGTAAATTAGCTAAATCAGAGGCAGTCCATGTCCCAGAGCACAATGCAGGAGAATAATTCCAGATTATTTGGCATCAGTTAAATAGGCATGTTCACTACCAACACTAAAGCCAGTTACTCACTGCAAGCAGCCTACTTCTTTTGCAGCTCACTTAATCAATCAAATTAATCTGTTCCGAGTCAATCAGCATCTGTCCAGAGCAGAACATGAATGTTCACAGTAGAACATCGGGGACAGTTAGGAGTTAAATCCGCTGGAGATTTCAACCAGCCTATTCGAGCCGCAGCAACGATAATGGCACTTGCATGAAAAGTACCCTTTACTGTACTTGCAATAATGATCACAGATTTGCGTGTGTGGACTCTCCAGGAACTTTGGGCTGTAATTATGCAGCTAGAACAATAGCTGTGAAATATTTTGACATTATCGAAGTCCAATGTAATAAGAGATCATATAAAATCTGAATAAATATACATAATAAATGTACTACATTTGGAGACTTGGGGTTTTCATGTCACCCCAGGATGCCTAAATCATCTTCCTGACACTGACTCAATCTGTGACAAATCTACCATCAAAACATTACAAGGGAGTGGATGGGGAACAGAAGTGCTTTGGATCCTGGCAGTGCTACAGCACTACAACCCACTATCACAAATTATCCTGAAATAGACACCAATTACTTGGGAAATTCATGACACACAAAAAGTAAAACATTTTGTGTCCACCACATTATACAGTATACAGTGCATTTTAATCACAGATAAAGGCAGTAGGTTACTTAAGACAGAAACGATAGGAGGGAGGTTTGTTTGGGGAGGATGGGTGGGCGCATAATGTGAATGTCTAGCAACCCAAACGGTGCGTGTTCAAATCACATGATGGACAACATTTTATCCACTTTGTAACTACTTACAATTTGTTTTACTACTTAGATAGCATGTTAGCTAACCCTTTAACTACTTAGCTAGCATGTTACCTAACACTAACC
The DNA here is from genome assembly GCF_013265735.2 of Oncorhynchus mykiss. Classification (NCBI taxonomy): domain Eukaryota; kingdom Metazoa; phylum Chordata; class Actinopteri; order Salmoniformes; family Salmonidae; genus Oncorhynchus; species Oncorhynchus mykiss. The sequence goes on from NC_048588.1 coordinate 20,393,643, forward strand.
TTAACCACTAATCCTAACCTTAACCCCTAGCCTAGCTAACGTTAGCCACCTAGCTAAAGTTAGCCACATTAAATTGGAATTAGTTATTAAGAAAATTGTGTGCTGGACACAATTTTTAAAAACTTTTTCATGTGCCTGTCACAAATTTCTAATTCACGATAATCTGTAATATGAAATCAGGTATTGAGCAAAGGTGAATATGACACTACAAGCACTTCAGTACCAGCACACACATGGTTATGGTGTATGTGATGCAAGGATATGAGCACAGATTAAACTGGACAGAACACACAATGTCCTGGATGTAATGGAATATAGACTAGAGTAGAGAATGAATCTCAAGGACGTGCAGCGACTGGGCTGGATGGGCCACTGACAGGGTGGTAATTGAATGCCAGCCTGCATGTGCTGAAGGTCACATCAGAGAACAGTGTGTGTGTGTGTGTGTGTGTGTGTGTGTGTGTGTGTGGAGGTGTGTGTGGCAATGAGGTGCAATGCAATGAGTGTAGTCAGGACACATGGATAGGAGTGTCTAGGCTGCACACAGAGAAACAGCATGGATAGCTAACATGGACACTTACATACAGGGACACATACATTAATGACAGATGACCACCTCCTACACAGGCAGTGTGAGACAATGATATGAGTGAACCAACGTCATAGACTGACCAGAAGCTGTGTGACTCACTCTCAGTTACACCCACTGGCGCCACATGGAGTCTGTCAAACCCAAGCTCAGCGTAGTACTACCAGACAGTCAGCCTCAGTAAAAATACTGGTGTTGAATATAAGTCATCCCAGAACACACTGACAACCTAACATCAAAGTGTGACATACAAGTACAAAAGCCATTCCTATCCTCGTTGAGCTACTTATCAAACAAACATTGTAATAGCTGCCCTATAAATAGCTTTCCTAAAGAAATCTGGATTTGTGGCACTAATACAAAAACATAAACCAAATGAAAAGACAAACACAGACTGCAATCGAGAGGAATACATTACAGTGATAGTGATGCAGGGTGAGGCAGAAGGCAGGAAAGACAGACGGTGACAGAGCAAATGGGAGAGGAGAGACTTAATCATGACCTTTATAAATGGTAACATTATGTATTTGATCATGCAGGATCCTGGGCACCACAGAGTGGTATTGTAGTTGAATAAAGGAGAAGTCTAACATCACTGGAAAATGAATGAACCTTTAACCACTCTTCACAGAGAGGGAGACCTGAACAAAGATTAACAATAAGCAAACTGACAAAATAAAGGAAACACCTACATAAAGTGTTTTAATAGGGTGTTGGGCACCACGAACCAGAAAAGCTTCAACAATGAGCTGACACCTTGGCATAGATTCTACAAGTGTCTGGAACTCTATTGGAGGGATGCGACGCCATTCTTCCACAAGAAATTCCATTATTTCGTGTTTTGATGACGGTGTTGGAAAACACTCTGTCAGGCACCACTCCAGAATCTCCCATAAGTGTTTAATTGGGTTGAGATCTGGTGACTGAGATGGCCATGGCATATGGTTCACATTGTTTTCATGCACATCAAACCATTCAGTTACCACTCGTGCCCCGTGGATGTCATCCTATGGGGGCATAGCTATGGTTGCCAAAATAATGGTCTGCCCACCATTTTTATACATGACCCTAATAATGATGGGATGTTAATTGCTTAATTATCTCAGGAACCACACCTGTGTGGAAGCACCCACTTTCAATATACTTTGTATCCCTCATTTACTCAAGTGTTTCCATTATTTTGGCAGTTACCTGTATGTCAAGTAGGTTACTTAACAACCTCTCCAAAATCTCTAACTGAGTACTGATAACATCTATACGTAAAAGTGATGACAACAGAGGGAAAAAATGCTCTTTCTTATTATCAGGAATAAGGCTGCAAAATTCCAGGAACATTCAATAGGTTCCCTGGTTTTACCGAAATCCCGGTTGTAGGATTCCCCGGAATCAGGAGGGAATAAGTAGGAATTCCAGAATTCTTCAACCTGGATTTCTGGAAAACAAGGGAATTTCTAGAAAATTCTGGGAATTTTGCAACCCTAAGCTGGAATCAGCCCTAAACTGGAATCAGCCATAAACTGGAATCAGCCCTAAACTGGAATCAGCCCTAAACTGGAATCAGCCCTAAACTGGAATCAGCCCTAAACTGGAATCAGCCATAAACTGGAATCAGCCATAAACTGGAATCAGCCCTAAACTGGAATCAACCCTAAGCTGGAATCAGCCCTAAACTGTAATCAGCCCTAAACTGGAATCAGCCCTAAGCTGGAATCAGCCCTAAGCTGGAATCAGCCCTAAACTGGAATCAGCCATAAACTGGAATCAGCCCTAAACTGGAATCAGCCCTAAACTGGAATCAGCCCTAAACTGTAATCAGCCCTAAACTGGAATCAGCCCTAAACTGGAATCAGCCCGAAACTGGAATCAGCCCTAAGCTGTAATCAGCCCTAAACTGGAATCAGCCCTAAACTGGAATCAGCCCGAAACTGGAATCAGCCCTAAGCTGGAATCAGCCCTAAGCTGGAATCAGCCCTAAACTGGAATCAGCCCTAAATTGGAATCAGCCCTAAACTGGAATCAGCCATAAACTGGAATCAGCCCTAAACTGGAATCAGCCCTAAACTGGAATCAGCCCTAAACTGGAATCAGCCCTAAGCTGGAATCAGCCCTAAACTGGAATCAGCCCTAAGCTGGAATCATCGCAGCCTCTCTCTCTCTACATTATGATTTAAAAAATACCCTTCATGACAGGGAACACATTATGCAGATTAGAAATTCTATACTTTACCTTCTACTCGATATCAGCTAGTGGGCCCTTCCTTCTATGCACAACATATGCTATTGAGCACAGCACACTCCCCTACATGAAAAGCAGCCTCATGAACAATACATCCTACACAGGCTGCCCACTACTACACAACACAGACAAGAGGCCATGCCACCACAGGCGAGCTGCCTACTATCTCTGAAACACCAGTGGCATTCATCTGACAGACAGAGATCTGGGTGGCATATACCTTTTAAAACACATCTTTAGCCTGACAGCACAGTGGCGTGAGCCAGCCCAGCCTAGTCAGTCTCTCTCCCCTCCACTCTCTGGCCCTCTGTAGCTGCATGTCCCCCTCAGACAAGCACAGACCAATTAAGGAAGGGCCCCAGCCCTCACTCAACAATTAGCTGACACCTGCTTTTGCCTGGGCACTGGGCACTGGGCACAGAGAGGGGGTGTGAAACGGGCCAGGCGTGCCAGAGGCCCAAAGGCCAGCTCAACACTGTGAAGCACTGCCAGAGGCCCAAAGGCCAGCTCAACACTATGAAGCACTGCCAGAGGCCCAAAGACCAGCTTAACACTGTGAAGCACTGCCAGAGGCCCAAAGGCCAGCTCAACACTGTGAAGCACTGCCAGAGGCCCAAAGGCCAGCTCAACACTGTGAAGCACTGCCAGAGGCCCAAAGGCCAGCTCAACACTGTGAAGCACTGCCAGAGGCCCAAAGGCCAGCTCAACACTGTGAAGCACTGCCAGAGGCCCAAAGGCCAGCTCAACACTGTGAAGCACTGCCAGAGGCCCAAAGGCCAGCTCAACACTGTGAAGCACTGCCAGAGGCCCAAAGGCCAGCTCAACACTGTGAAGCACTGCCAGAGGCCCAAAGGCCAGCTCAACACTGTGAAGCACTGCCAGAGGCCCAAAGGCCAGCTCAACACTGTGAAGCACTGCCAGAGGCCCAAAGACCAGCTCAACACTGTGAAGCACTGCACCCTTACAGGAAATCAGGATATACGGAGGGTGGTTGTAAGTCACTGACATTTCCCCCATGCTAACACGGATCGAGTCACATAGACTCAACTTCCTTCCTTTTTTAAACAAGTAGTAGATTCTTCAGTCATAATAACCTTGATGATTTACATCAAGAAGCATGCTTATTAGCACTTTCATATGGCTTGTCTAATTGCAGTTGGTTATGGAAAATTATGTTTATTCAACATCGATAAATCAAAGAAATTGCACTGCCCTCAAGAACAAGTGTGAGTGATGGAATCTGCTCAATAAATGTCTCTTTTCTTTTCTCTCTCTCTGTCTCTACCCTCTCTATCTGTGTGTCTACCCTCTCTCTCTCTGTCTCTACCCTCTCTCTGTCTCTCTCTGTCTCTACCCTTTCTCTCTGTCTCTACCCTCTCTCTCTGTCTCTACCCTCTCTCTCTGTGGCTCTACCCTATCTCTCTCTCTACCCTCTCTCTCTGTGTCTCTAACCTCTCTCTCTGTCTCTAACCTCTCTCTGTCTCTACCCTCTCTCTGTCTCTACCCTCTCTCTGTCTTTACCCTCTCTCTCTAACCTCTCTCTATGTCTCTACCCTCTCTCTCTCTACCCTCTCTCTGTGTCTCTACCCTCTCTCTCTCTGTGTCTCTACCCTCTCTCCCTGTGTCTCTACCCTCTCTCTCTGTCTCGACCCTCTCTCTCTGTCTCTACCCTCTCTCTCTCTCTCTCTCTCTCTCTCTCTCTCTCTCTCTCTCTGTCTCTACCCTCTCTCTCTTTGTGTCTCTACCCTCTCTCTCTAACCTCTCTCTCTCTCTCTCTCTGTCTCTACCCTCTCTCTCTGTCTCTACCCTCTCTCTCTAACCTCTCTCTCTTGGTCTCTACCCTCTCTCTCTGTCTCTACCCTCTCTCTCTCTGTCTCTACCCTCTCTCTCTCTCTACCCTCTCTCTCTGTGTCTCTAACCTCTCTCTCTGTCTCTACCCTCTCTCTCTGTCTCTACCCTCTCTCTGTCTCTACCCTCTCTCTGTCTCTACCCTCTCTCTCTAACCTCTCTCTATGTCTCTACCCTCTCTCTCTCTACCCTCTCTCTGTGTCTCTACCCTCTCTCTCTCTGTGTCTCTACCCTCTCTCCCTGTGTCTCTACCCTCTCTCTCTGTCTCGACCCTCTCTCTCTGTCTCTCCCCTCTCTCTCTCGCTCTCTCTCTGTCTCTACCCTCTCTCTCTGTCTCTTTCCTCTCTGTCTCTACCCTCTCTCTGTCTCTACCCTCTCTCTCTAACCTCTCTCTATGTCTCTACCCTCTCTCTCTGTCTCTACCCTCTCTCTCTCTGTCTCTACCCTCTCTCTGTCTCTACCCTCTCTCTCTCTCTGTCTCTACCCTCTACCTCTGTCTCTACCCTCTACCTCTGTCTCTACCCTCTACCTCTGTCTCTACCCTCTACCTCTGTCTCTACCCTCTCTCTGTCTCTACTCTCTCTCTGTCTCTACTCTCTCTGTCTCTACTCTCTCTGTCTCTACCCTCTCTCTCTGTCTCTACCCTCTCTCTCTGTGTCTCTACCCTCTCTCTCTCTGTGTCTCTACCCTCTCTCTCTGTCTCTACCCTCTCTCTCTAACCTCTCTCTATGTCTCTACCCTCTCTCTATCTACCCTCTCTCTGTGTCTCTACCCTCTCTCTCTGTGTGTCTCTACCCTCTCTCCCTGTGTCTCTACCCTCTCTCTCTGTCTCGACCCTCTCTCTCTGTCTCGACCCTCTCTCTCTGTCTCTACCCTCTCTCTCTCTCTCTCTCTCTCTCTGTCTCTACCCTCTCTCTCTGTCTCTACCCTCTCTCTCTTTGTGTCTCTACCCTCTCTCCCTGTGTCTCTACCCTCTCTCTCTGTCTCGACCCTCTCTCTCTGTCTCTACCCTCTCTCTCTCTATCTCTCTCTCTCTGTTTCTACCCTCTCTCTCTGTCTCTAACCTCTCTCTGTCTCTACCCTCTCTCTGTCTCTACCCTCTCTCTCTAACCTCTCTCTATGTCTCTACCCTCTCTCTCTCTACCCTCTCTCTGTGTCTCTACCTTCTCTCTCTCTGTGTCTCTACCCTCTCTCCCTGTGTCTCTACCCTCTCTCTCTGTCTCGACCCTCTCTCTCTGTCTCTACCCTCTCTCTCTCTCTCTCTCTCTGTCTCTACCCTCTCTCTCTGTCTCTACCCTCTCTCTCTAACCTCTCTCTCTTTGTCTCTACCCTCTCTCTCTGTCTCTACCCTCTCTCTCTGTCTCTACCCTCTCTCTCTAACCTCTCTCTCTTTGTCTCTACCCTCTCTCTCTCTGTCTCTACCCTCTCTCTCTCTGTCTCTACCCTCTCTCTCTCTGTCTCGACCCTCTCTCTGTCTCTACCTTCTCTCTCTCTCTCTCTACCCTCTCTCTCTCTGTCTCTACCCTCTCTCTCTCTGTCTCTACCCTCTCTCTGTCTCTACCTTCTCTCTCTCTCTGTCTCTACTCTCTCTGTCTCTTCTCTCTCTGTCTCTACGCTCTCTCTCTGTGTCTCTACCCTCTCTCTCTCTGTGTCTCTACCCTCTCTCTCTCTGTGTCTCTACCCTCTCTCTCTGTCTCTACCCTCTCTCTGTCTCTACCCTCTCTCTGTCTCTACCCTCTCTCTCTAACCTATCTCTATGTCTCTACCCTCTCTCTATCTACCCTCTCTGTGTCTCTACCCTCTCTCTCTTTGTGTCTCTACCCTCTCTCCCTGTGTCTCTACCCTCTCTCTCTGTCTCGACCCTCTCTCTCTGTCTCTACCCTCTCTCTCTCTCTCTCTCTCTCTCTCTCTGTCTCTACCCTCTCTCTCTGTCTCTACCCTCTCTCTCTGTCTCTACCCTCTCTCTGTCTCTACCCTCTCTCTGTCTCTACCCTCTCTCTCTAACCTCTCTCTATGTCTCTACCCTCTCTCTGTGTCTCTACCCTCTCTCTCTCTGTGTCTCTACCCTCTCTCTCTCTGTGTCTCTACCCTCTCTCCCTGTGTCTCTACCCTCTCTCTCTGTCTCGACCCTCTCTCTCTGTCTCTGCCCTCTCTCTCTCTCTCTCTCTCTGTCTCTACCCTCTCTCTCTGTCTCTACCCTCTCTCTCTAACCTCTCTCTCTTTGTCTCTACCCTCTCTCTCTGTCTCTATCCTCTCTCTCTCTGTCTCTACCCTCTCTCTCTCTGTCTCTACCCTCTCTCTCTCTCTGTCTCTACCCTCTACCTCTGTCTCTACCCTCTACCTCTGTCTCTACCCTCTACCTCTGTCTCTACCCTCTCTCTCTCTCTGTCTCTACCCTCTCTCTCTCTCTGTCTCTACCCCCTCTCTCTCTCTGTCTCTACCCTGTCTCTCTCTCTGTCTCTACCCTCTTTCTCTCTGTCTCTACCCTCTCTCTCTGTCTCTACTCTCTCTCTCTCTGTCTCTACCCTCTCTCTCTACCCTCTCTCTCTCTCTGTCTCTACCCTCTCTCTCTCTGTCTCTACCCTCTCTCTCTGTCTTTACCCTCTCTCTCTGTCTCTACCCTCTCTCTCTACCCACTCTCTCTCTGTCTCTACCCTCTCTCTCTACCCACTCTCTCTCTGTCTCTACCCTCTCTCTCTCTGTCTCTACCCTCTCTCTTTACCCTCTCTTTCTCTCTCTCTACCCTCTCACTCTGCCACACTCAGTCTCCCTCACTATGTCAATAACACTACATTACATCTCTTAAATTCTGCTGAGATGAATAATATGACTGTTATTTTTCCCTATTTAAATCTTTGGAACCTCCCTGTTCAATGATGGAATCATTTTCCCTCTTGACTGCCTGAGCGGTGCATGCGGTTTTACTGCCCCTGGGATTCTCGTGAGACTCATGAGACCCTTCCCTTTTTCCACATTTTGTTACATTACAGCCTTATTACATGTATTTTTTCCCTTGTCAATCTGCATAATACCCCATAACAACAAAGCGAAAACAGGTTGTTAGATTGATGAGGAAAAAAACTATTGAATCCATTTTAGAATAAGGCTGCAATGTAACAAAATGTGGAAAAAGTCAAGGGGTCTGAAAACTTTTTGAATGCTCTGTATATTTCAAATATATATGGGGGATTGGAAATGATGCAGACAATTACATTGATAGAAGCCACAATCTATTTCCAATATTAAAGCTGATCCACCCCCTAAAAAATAAAAAATAAATTAAGAAAAGAGGACTGGGGGCTTCAATCAGGCCTGTTCCTCATACTGGCTTTCCCAGAATGCTCCAGGCTTTGTTTGCAGGGAGATTCCACTGGGAGCGAACTGGCCGAGGCGAGAGGAGTGGTTGCAGCAGAAAGAGCTGGCACATGCCCAGTGCTGTGCTGGCAGAAGTCTGCCTTCCACAGCTTGAGCACAGGGCTTTCTCTAGGCTGGGTTTACAAGCTTTCCTCCCATGATTGGGAGAGTAAATAGAGCATATGCCTGACAGTGAATGAGTGAGGGTATAGGTTGTGTGTCCGAGTGAATGTGGGCTCCCGAGTGGCGCAGCGGTCTAAGGCACTACTTCTCAGTGCAAGAGGCGTCACTACAGACACCCTGGTTTGAATCCAGGCTGTATCACAACCGGCCGTGATTGGGAGTCCCATAGGGTGCTGCACATTTGGCCCAACATCGCCCTGGCTTTGGCCGGTGTAGGCTGTCATTGTACATAAGAATTTGTTCTTAACGGACTTGCCTAGTTAAATAAATAGAAAAAATGCATGTGAGTGAGGTATCTGTAGGTGAATGGGTGCTATAGACGAGTGAATGATATCAGAGAACGGTAGAACGGTTGAATGAATGAGTGAGAGAGAAGAGACTAGATGTGGGACTGACTGTATCCTTCTCTCAGGCAGGGGAAAGCAGTAATGGTACAGTAGGATGAAACACATAGTGCCGGAGACTGTGAATGGAGTAATTTCCTTTTAAACTTGAGTCAATTCAGGAGATAAATTCAAATGTAATTAATGCCCATAGTTTGTTACAAGGAACATTTTTTCTGAATTGATTGGAAATGGAAATGGATTGACCCCAACCTTGCTAGGGGCACTAACCTCTACCCTGACATCTTACTTCATCTACCAACATGCCTAACACAGAGATAGCAAAAGCAACAGGCAAAGGATGCAGACATCCTTAGAAAGTATACCAATTGTATTAATATTTCTCCACAAAAGCTGTTTAAACTAATATTTACATAGGTGGTTTTCAGATTTGTACAATCACATTTCAGCGGTTGACATTTCTCTAAAACAGTTTTTATGCAATAATAAATCCTAAGCCTAACCATTGAGGCCTAAACCAACAGAGTAACAACACCATGCATGGGGGGATTAAAAAGTAAAACCAACATTGTATAGCCACTGGTAATACCTATTTCAGGGATGGAACAGACAACCCTGAATGTGACCACTACATGAGAGACCAGGGCAGGTATTTCATTATCAAAGAAACTGCAAGAAAGGAAATAATAATGTATGTTTTGACTAAACTAAAATCTAATTATGTTTCATATATAAAAAACTCTTTATATTGTGTCGAACCCCTGGCCCTCACAAATCATACAAATTAACAATTCTAATCCTCAGTTGTCAAATGAGACAGAAAGCAGAGTAATTTTAGACAGAGGATGAGGGGTCATTGAGCTCAGTCATCATCACGTGACAGCTGGAGAAATCACTCCCCCATCTGGACACTATTGGAAGAGCAAGGTTAAATCAGTCCATGGGTCAACACAGTGTTTTCATTCAAATGTGAACAAACTTGCAGAATTGATATTGTAAATGTTAAACATTCCTTGCTCCGCTCCAGACCATTTGGTAAACACCTCTGATGGCCAGGGCACCCTTCACAACGCCCCTATCCACATCGACTGGACCGCAGTGAAGAAGGTGAAAAGCTTCAAGTTCCTCGGCGTACACATCACCGATGATCTGAAATGGTCCACCCACACAGACAGTGTGGTGAAGGAGGCTGAAGAAATTTGGCTTGGCCCCTAAGACCCTCACAAACTTTTACAGATGCACAATTGAGAGCATCCTGTTGGGCTGGATCACCCACCGCCTGGTACGGCAACTGCACTGCCCGCCACCACAGGGCTCTCCAGAGGGTTGTGTGGTCTGCCCAACACATCTCCGGGGCACACTGCATGCCCTCCATAACACCTACAGCACCCGAAGTCACAGGAAGGCCAAAAAGATCATCAAGGACATCAACCACCCGAGCCACAGTCTGTTCACCCCGCTACCATCCAGAAGGCGAGGTCAGTACAGGTGCATCAAAGCTGGGACCGAGAGACTGAAAAACAGCTTCTATCTCAAGGCCATCAGACTGTTAAATAGCCATCACTAGCCGGCTACCACCCGGTTACTCAACCCTGCACCTTAGAGGCTACTGCCCTATATACATAGACATGGAATCACTGGTCACTTTAATAATGGAACACTGGTCAATTTAGTAAAGTTTCCATACTGCTTTACTCATCTCATATGTATATACTCTATTCTACTGTATTTTAGTCAAAGCCACTCCGACATTGCTCATCTTAATATTTATATATTTTTTAACTCCATTCTTTTACTGTAGATTTGTGTGTATTATTGTGAATTGTTAGATACTACTGCACTGTTGGAGCTAGGAACACAAGCATTTCACTACACCCGCAAAAACATCTGCTAAATATGTGTATGTGACCAATACAATTTGATTAGATTTGATTTGAATTGTCAGTTACTGACACATCACACACAGCAGTTACATACCCTCTGAAATTGAATTTAGACAGACAATATTCATAACATTAAATGAACACATTCATGCACATACAAATTCCAATGTTATATGACAATATTTCTGCATTTCGTGACGAGTTACTTTCCCATATTGGAAACTAGTGTAGCGTCACACCCCTTTTGGGAAAATGATCACATTTGAGACTGCTGACACCTCTACTGATCATGACAGATTTTTTTCTAAAGCAAATAACAGAACAAAATGTATTTTTGGCCTTTTTTCTGACACATCTGAAACACATGCTCCTGGCTGTATAGGCTACTATCACCGACCATAGCACTATGTACTTACAGTACAGACAGTAATATGCTCGTAGTATTTCTCTGCTCAAATAACGGAGCAATTATTTTATACAGAATTATGCAATATGTCTCACATCTTTCCTTTCAAATGTGAGATTTTACTCTTAAGGCTGTATTACATAATTATATAATTACATGATAAGGAGTAGGCTAATATTTAACTAAATTATTTAGAAAAAAACAATTAACCAAGGCACAACTTTCACGTGACTAGAGGAAATGCAGCCATTTAAATCAATGAAATACAGCTATTGCGTTAATCTACCAATATAGAATGAGCATGCTATGCAAAGGCCAGCGGCAAACCCACATGCAGTCGCTCAAAATCATATATTATGGGCGGCACAAAATATATTGCACTTCAACTCACCTTGAGCGGCCGTTCCTCTGGTGCTGAAAACACTTGCTATCAAAGTGGCCACATACCAAATCATAGTACTATTGCCGACCAGCTATTACCACGCAAAGTGCCCCGTTCAACGGATCTTTCATATTCGACATTGCACAGCGCGCGCTCTTATCGATGCCTTTTTATTCATATTCTATGCACTTTCCTCTCGGTGATTCCCTTCATCCCTTCCCTCCCCCGTCCTTCCGTCCGCATCCTCTCCCGAAGAGACAGAGCACCTGCACCGCCGCGATTGTAGTAGACGGAACTGTTTTACGAGCGCATAGTGAAACCAAGTGTGATATTTTACCCAAAAGCTCCGCCTTTTCTTTCTTTGGATTGGTTGCTGATAGAGGATTTGGGGCGTGTATTGGTTATTATTCCGCCCCTTACTATGCGAATGACAGGAGAACATACGCGTACCAATTCAAGGTGAGTTGAAGCGTGCCGTAGTAGTAGAACCGCAGTATCATGCGCATTGACAGAGAGCAGAGTCCGCATCTTTAAACGCCTGCCTTGAAGTGTTCCTTAACAAGTGCCACCATCATTGTTAAATACCGACCAGTCTATTGAGAGCCTTTGAACATGCATTCATTATTCATGTCAATGTTGGCATATCTATTCATGCTGCGAGCTACGATGGTGATGCGCAAGAGCCATGATGCCTGTGCTGTGCCTGAGTCTCTCCTTCTGTCTGTCGCTCATTCACAGCCTCGAGCAGTGGTCATGTCGCTGTCACCGGGTTAAAACGTTCCTTTTCTGCTACTACAACCTCAGTTAATGTGTTGGGTGTGGCGACAGATGCCAACATTGTTTTACCCCTGTTTATTCGAGGACGGCAGGGAGGTTGCCTTGTCAGCTACTGCTCCCAATCCATCTGTAGCCTAGCTACAGCTGGCATAGCGTTGAAACCGTATCAGCACGCTCATTTTACATCTCCATTCAGTGGAAATGTGGAGAGATATGAAGATACACTTTTTCCAAACACTGCACATGACATAAACAAATCAAAATGATAGAAATTCTTTTTTTATATACCTCAGAAAAATAATCTAGAATCTAATGTACTTCTCCATCAATTCAAAATGGTGTTATTTTCCTCTCCATATATGGATAAAAGCAGTTTATATGGTTTTCAGTATCTTTAAGGTATTTACTCTGTCTTATTCCAGTGAATGATAGGCTTAATATTGCACATGTAGTTTCCTCAGCTAAATGATAGCAATTCAGAAAGTGTGGCTTTAAAGGTGTCAGCTCCTGCTTATCATGACACACAACGTAATTGTTTCACTGACTACTCCCCAGAATTATGGACAGATACACTGCATTCAGAAAGTATTCAGATCACTTGACTTTTTCCACATGTTGTTAGGTTACAGCCTTATCCTGCCATCCAGGACCTCTATACCAGGCGGTGTCAGAGGAAGGCCCTAAAAATTGTTAGACTCCAGCCACCCTAGTCATAGACTGTTCTCTCTGCTACCGCACGGCAAGCGGTACCGGAGCGCCATTTCTAGGTCCAAGAGGTTCTAGGTCCACTGGTGCGCCCCACACTGACATTGACTTTATACCGGTGCCCCCTGTATATATTGTTATTTACTGCTGCTCTTTAATTATTTGTTATTCTTATCTCTTACTTTTTTTTAGGTATTTTCTTAAACTGCATTGTTGGTTAAGGGCTTGTAAGTAAGTATTTCACTGTAAGGTCTACACCTATTGTATTCGGCGCATGTGACAAATAAAATTAGATTTGTAAAATTGATTAAATAGTTTTTTCCCATCATCAATCGACACACAATACACAATAATTACAAAGCAAAAACAGGTTATTAGACATTTTTGCAAATGTATATATAAATAAAAAATGATAACTGCACTGTAAATACTCTATCTGAGAAATAAATAGCATTTAGGGACAAAATTGAGACTAATGTTGATTGGAATGTATCCTATACCACCAACCATACGCCATTCAGGAGTTTAGAAAGACATTGCAAGGCAATGACAGTGACATTTTCCAGGCTTTGTAGAGAGAGTTGGGCTACAGTACGGTAAACAACTCCAATTAGAAGTGATTAATTTGACGCCCTGTTGAGGCACATGCAATGCATTGGGTTGTGAAACTCAGAGCAATCAAAACAAGTTCACTGGGTACAGTTTGAGCTAACTGCTGTCTGGTTCACAGCATTCATTATCCCCGCTGATGATTTTCTCATGGGCTCATCCTGTTGTCGTACCAGGGGAAACATTTAGCCACACAATAGACAACTGTGTATCCGGGACAATATGAAACATTGCCTGGAGGACCAGCAGTATTGTAATAGAGGTCTCTGCCCTGGAAGGGTGGTGAACTTGTGAATGTAAAATGCCAGTGCCAAACATATTTCTATGGTGCCAACACTCCGCATACTTTCACGACTGGATGGATATCACGTTTGACTATGTTGGGAGCTTTGGGTAACACTTTTCCTTTTTAGATCATGGTCAGCGAAGCCATTTATTTTGTCACTATTGATTAGGAGAAAGTGCCTTTGTACAAGAGGAAACAGAGTTTTGGGCAGGAACAAAGTGATGACATCAAGGGATGACAGCGTGGAAATATCTATCCTCTGAATTCTTGTGTTCGTAAATGTTCTTAGAGATCGTCTGATGTCTGTGACAGAGAATTCTGACAAGTTAATACTCAGGGCTGGAAGATGTTGCTTGCTTTATCTTGCATGAGCCTCATTTGACAAGGTGACAGAAATATAATGTGGGTACATTTGTAAAATGGCAAACACCTTTTCCATCGCAAAATTAAAACATGTAAGAAAGTATGTTTTTTATTTGTCAGTGATATGTCCATTGAAATGGTCCTGGATGACAAAGCCATTTGTAGGGTGAAGCTGCCCACATTGTCCCAATTACCGTCATGGGAGTGGTGCAGTAGTGCTCCCCCTTCTCTCTCTCTGACTGCTGCATGGCAAACTGAGTACAATACAAGGTCATTTAATATCTCTCTTTCTCTCTCCCCCTCTCTCTCTCTCTCTCTCTCTCTCTCTCTCTCTCTCTCTCTCTCTCTCTCTCTCTCTCATTCTCTCTCTCTCATTCTCTCTCTCTCTCATTCTCTCTTTCTCTCATTCTCTCTTTCTCTCTTTCTCTCTCTCTCTCTCTCTCTCTCTCTCTCTCTCTCTCTCTCTCTCTCTCTCTCTCTCCCATGGCCTAAAGTTGCAGGAGTGCTGACACATTGCCTTTTACTGACCAGAACATCTCACGACCCTTTGGGACTGTAAAAATGGATAAGTACCGTACAGGGTCTGTTTCCACGACGACACCAACATGGCATGATGGTATTAGCCCAGCTTTACGAGGCAGTATGAAACAGACAGACAGACAGGCAGACTGTTTGGTCGGTCGAGACAGCAGCAGTGTGATGATTTCTTTTAGATTAGGGTGACAGACTCCAGCAGTTGAAAGTTGATGTAATCCCCTCTTATGCAACCAAAATTGTTCATCTCTTCTTTAGAGCATCATTACTGTAACAGGTTGTTGCCAATATTGTGAGTATTAGGAAAATCATGTTTTTATTATGAATAACTATAAATAAATAAGTTGTTACCATGGTATTACCATGTTAATACCTAGGCTAATGTGATGTTATTTTAAGTGCCATTATATGATGATATTTTTTGTTTGGCCAATAGTTATTCTCTAGTTATTTACTACACAGTAGTAAAGCAGGCGTTAAGTGTGTAGTTCTTAAATCCCAGTAAGTTTATGGAAACACATAGGCCTACGGTATGCCGATGGCTCCCATTGACAAATGGAACCGGATAAGCGTGCACATTTGTGTTAAGATCACACCATTTGTTGTCCTACAATCCCCCAACTTCTACATTGGCGTCAATCGAGGTTTATCAAAAGCCTAACATAGGCTAGTATGGTTAGAGTGGCATACATTTTAGACTTTAGGTTTGTCATGCTAGTGGCCATGCAGAGATTACAGGTTCTGGCTTTCTGCATCTAGACATCATCTGTCACAGTGAAAGTGCCAACCCACAATGGCACCAATGCATGCTAATCCTCACCCAGCCACACGTGATTCCTACAAGGGCAGCTTGAGTTGGGAATTAAACAGCCTTTCCCAAATGATTGCAGTCACATTTCCCAAACATCTGTTGCCCTGAGTGGTGACATGCATGGAGGGAGAGCTCTCCAGGGGTGGGGTTGTATAGGACCTACTCATGGGGCCAAGGGAGTGACACCTGTCTGTTGCTCATTGTTTGAACAAATACTGTAGTAACCCAATCTATGCCAAATATAGCAAAAAGATCTGAACTCATAATATCTGGGTGTTTTATCAAGCTTGAGGTAATCTTATTTACCAGCCTGGTTTTATAGACTAGACGTAACAATAGTAAATGTAAATTGGAGCGCTACAATTAGTATGATATGTTACATTTGGCATGGTTACATAAGACAGATGGTTACTTAAGGCTAAAACGAAAACATAGCGGTTGGTTGGGGTGGATGGATGGGCGTATAACGCAAAGTTAATGTTAGCAAGCTAGCTAATGTTAACCACCTAGCATTCGTAACATATAATACGAATTGTAATTGTAACATATCATACAAAATTGGCGATGGATATCCTCAAATTAATACATACCATAAGAAACGTAACATATCACATACTAAATGGAGTGTTCTCAGATTTACGTACAGAATAATACGAAATGCTCTGAGACCAGGTTGCATTTACAGTAGCATGAAATAGTTTTGTGAATGGGTACTCTTCTCTTAGTAATCATATGTTTTCTTGGCCTGGTATCCATCTGTTTGAACTTCAACCTGTCAACTCCTCTGACGTGTGTTCACTGTCATGCCATACAGTACCGAGTATTTGGCTAAAGCACAAACTTATCTGGCTACCAGACTTGAGTTTACTTTCTCCTTATAGGCATGTTTTGCCCTTTTTTGTCCTAAATCTGCAGTGTGCCTCCGTTATGTTTGAAGTAGAAAATTGTGCCATTGGCATTGATGCAGGATAGCCAATAGGTGCCAGGAAAAGACTCATTCTCAGAAGCCACAACATGGCACATCCAATATGTTTAAGGCAGAATAGTGAGGACGGTTTCTCACAGTGTGTATGTGCTCTATGGCCAAAATATGGTGTTTGGCGTTGTGTGTAATTATATCCATGCTAATGTAGCGTGTAAGTTTGTTTTCATGTACATAGTTCAAGGGCAGTGACATTGCAGTGGAAACGCAGTCATTGTCTCTTACATATGTTTGGATTTTAAATTGTGATGGTAGAAATATGACTAAATCAGTATAGTGCCTTACAGTAATTTCCAATGTAGCTATAGTCTTGGTTGCTTAATCAGTTTAAACTGGTAAATGACATTTCACCACTGCAATTATCAATGTGTAGCAAGCACACAAGCTTAAAATGGCAGCTGTACATCACCTACAGTACGGTATTTGGGTGCTACACATTTAAGCAAGTTATCCCCTAAGAGCCCCTTATTATTTGCACAGACTCCCTTGCACCGGCTCTATGCACACTCACTGGAGTCTACCCACACACTCACTGGAGTCTACCCACACACTCACTGGAGTCTACCCACACACTCACTGGAGTCTAGCCACACACTCACTGGAGTCTACCCACACACTCACTGGAGTCTACCCACACACTCACTGGTGTCTACCCACACACTCACTGGAGTCTAGCCACACACTCACTGGAGTCAACCCACATATTCACTGGAGTCAACCCACATACTCACTGGAGTCTAGCCACACACTCACTGGATTCTACCCACACACTCACTGGAGTCTACCCACACACTCACTGGAGTCTGCCCACACACTCACTGGAGTCTACCCACACACTCACTGGAGTGTAGCCACACACTCACTGGAGTCTACCCACACACTCACTGGAGTCTACCCACACACTCACTGGTGTCTACCCACACACTCACTGGAGTCTAGCCACACACTCACTGGAGTCTACCCACACACTCACTGGAGTCTACCCACACACTCACTGGTGTCTACCCACACACTCACTGGAGTCTAGCCACACACTCACTGGAGTCAACCCACATACTTACTGGAGTCTAGCCACACACTCACTGGATTCTACCCACACACTCACTGGAGTCTACCCACACACTCACTGGAGTCTACCCAAACACTCACTGGAGTCTACCCACACACTCACTGGAGTCTAGCCATACACTCACTGGAGTCTAGCCACACACTCACTGGAGTCTACCCACACACTCACTGGAGTCTACCCACACACTCACTGGAGTCTACCCACACACTCACTGGAGTCTAGCCACACACTCACTGGAGTCAACCCACATACTCACTGGAGTCTAGCCACACACTCACTGGATTCTACCCACACACTCACTGGAGTCTACCCACACACTCACTGGAGTCTACCCAAACACTCACTGGAGTCTACCCACACACTCACTGGAGTCTAGCCATACACTCACTGGAGTCTAGCCACACACTCACTGGAGTCTACCCACACACTCACTGGAGTCTACCCACACACTCACTGGTGTCTACTCACACACTCACTGGAGTCTACCCACACACTCACTGGAGTCAACCCACATACTCACTGGAGTCTAGCCACACACTCACTGGATTCTACCCACACACTCACTGGAGTCTACCCACACACTCACTGGAGTCTACCCACACACTCACTGGAGTCTACCCACACACTCACTAGAGTCTAGCCACACACTCACTGGAGTCTAGCCACACACTCACTGGAGTCTACCCACACACTTCCTGGAGTCTACCCACACACTCACTGGAGTCTACCCACACACTCACTGGAGTCTAGCCACACACTCACTGGAGTCAACCCACATACTCACTGGAGTCTAGCCACACACTCACTGGATTCTACCCACACACTCACTGGAGTCTACCCACACACTCACTGGAGTCTACCCAAACACTCACTGGAGTCTACCCACACACTCACTGGAGTCTACCCACACACTCACTGGAGTCTACCCACACACTCACTGGAGTCTACCCACACACTCACTGGAATCTAGCCACACACTCACTGGAGTCTACCCACACACTCACTGGAGTCTAGCCACACACTCACTGGAGTCTACCCACACACTTCCTGGAGTCTACCCACACACTCACTGGAGTCTAGCCACACACTCACACATACTACACTGACACTCCAACACAAACATACATCCTTCAACCTCTTCACATACGCTGCTGCTACTCTGTTTATTATCTATCCTGATTGCCTAGTCACTTTTACCTACATGTACATTTTACCTCAACTACCTCGTACCCCTGCACATTGACTCGGTACCGGTACTCCTTGTATATAGCCTAATTACTGTTATTTCCTTCTACATTTTTAGCAATTTTGTAACAAACTTTTTAAGTCTGCATTGTTGGAAAGGGTTCGTAAGTAAGCATTTCACGGTAAAGTCTACACCTGTTCTTTGACAAATAACAAGTGACAAATAATATTTGTGTCAGAAAAATGTAAGAAATCACACATTTTCAGACAACCCCAATGTCTACCACATAGAACCTGGTCAACTATCTCTCAAATGTAGCTTACTCTGTCCTCTCTACCTCCCCAAGATCTTTAAGAAAAATTTAGCTTTTTTTAAAACCAAATCTCTTTTTTTGTAAATGTAAATGGTATGTTATAGAAGAGTCCAGGCCTGTTTTGGGCGATTTCACTTTGAGAAACTTACCACACCAGTGATAGACTCCATCAGGCTCGCTCTGCAGTGCCAGGGCATAGATAAAACTTCACAAAGGCTACAAAAACACCCAAATGCGTAATTTAAAAAACGGCAACACTCTCAGTATAGTGATGCTGTTCTTTTCATCTTGTACACATTTATATTTTACATTTATATATTTATATTTGGTGTTTGTGTCTCACTGCTTTGCTTTATCTTGGCCAGGTCGCAGTTGGAAATGAGAACTTGTTCTCAACTGTCCTACTTGGTTAAATAAAGGTGAAATACATTTACAAAAAAATCTGCAACGTAATATACCATTTTGTGGGACTTGAGCAATACTTTTCCGTGTGCAAGCATTCGCGTGCTTTTTCTTCCAAATGAGGTGAAACAAGAAAGCACACGCATGCTTATACACGGAAAAGTATTGTGAAAAAGTGTCTGGACTCTTCTTTAACATGTATTTTGTATTTTGGTTCAAGCCCCTGGTCAAAAGTAGTGGTCAAAGGTAGTGCACCATTTAGGGAATAGGGTGCCATTTAGGATGCTAACAGAGTCTCTGCAAGACGCTATCAGCTGTCACCACTTTAGTTGAATGGGTGATTCCCAGCACACTGGCCTGTTCTCCCTCTGAGGGCCAACACTCTAATGGGACACATTCGATAGGAAGGGATATCTAGAGGCCGGAGGGGAGTGATGTAGACTGCATGGAGGAGTAATGTAGGTCTATAAAAATCACCTAAACCAGTGAACCTTAGGAACTCAATGATTTTGATCTCCCACTTACTTTGTCACTTTTTCCTCTCTCTTTCCCTCTCGCCACACATCCTTCTTTCTCCCTCTCAGCATCTCCTCTTCTCCCTCTTTCTCCCACTAACACCAAATTAACTTGAAAAAGGAAGATGTGGGTGTAGCGCACCAAGGTTATCTCTAAATGTAATTACAGACCAACACAGATGTGACTGTGACTCATCAGATTAGTGTGTAGATCCCAGAGGACACACAGATATGATGACACACCAGCCGGCCTGCATTGGGTGATACAGAACTGTAGGTGAATTCACCTACACTAGCAGCATAGAGGAGGTCATATTTGTTCAATGTAATAGCTGATACTGTGATCCCAGTTACACTGATTATAATAGCCACCTCAGTGCTAATCATCATTTGCTCAGGGATGTTAGTAAACCAATTTCACAATGAAGAAATATGCTGATACACATCCTAAATCAAAAGTTGGTCTCATCAGCATTGTACAATCCTACTTGTCAATAAGAATGACTGTTCAAGAGATTGTCAGTCAGAGCTGAGGAGCTGATGGAGACTGTGATGTCATCATGTCAGTTATCTATGGTGGTGGTGGTGGTGATGGATGGACTAACAATGCCTCATTAACAGAAATACAGCTGAATGCTCCAAATTCAGAGAGAGTAAGAGTGAGAGAGAGAGAGAGAGAGAGAGAGAGAGAGAGAGAGAGAGAGATCGCAGACAACCTACAGGGCCTTCCTCAATTCCCATGACCGGAGCCTTTGCTGAGCCGGCCGACTCAGGAACGGCAGGCAGCAATAAATAGCTAAACAATCTGCTTATCATTACCCTGCCAAGAGTGTCTCATGCAGCTATAATGGAACATTTGAATGAGAATAATTTGTATATTATTTACATGTGCAATTCTGCCTCCTTGCTTGGCTTGAAACAAGCACTTCAACTCCAAATCATAGAGAGAAAGAAAGATGTGACAGGGAGAGTCAGATGGGAGAGAGAGCTAGAAAGAGGGAGAGAGAAAGTGGGAGAAATTTCCCCCTGCTTATCTATTTCCCCCATTAATTTCCCCCTGCTTATCTATCTCTGTGTGTGTGTGTGTGTGTGTGTGTGTGTGTGTGTGTGTGTGTGTGTGTGTGTGTGTGTGTGTGTGTGTGTGTGTGTGTGTGTGCATATGTGTGTGCATATGTGTGTGTGTCAAGAAGGAGAATCTGTGTGTCTAAAATATGAAAAGTCAAAGAATCCCTGATAAGATGCAAGTACTCTTCCCCATTGTTCCATCAGTTCATATATTTTTAATCTCATCAAATCAAATTTTATTTGTCACATGCGCCGAATACAACAGGACCTTAGTGAAATGCTTACTCACAAGCCCCTAACCAACAATGCTTTAAGAAGTTAAGGAAAAAAAAGTGTTAAGGAAAAAATATATATCAGTAGAAAATAGAAAATTAAAGTAACAAATAATTAAAAAGCAGCAGTAAAAAAACAGAGTCAATGTGCAGGGGCACCGGTTAGTCGAGGTAATTGAGGTAATATGTACACGTAGGTAGAGTTAAAGTGACTATGCATAGATTGTAAACAGAGAGTAGCAGCAGAGTAAAAGAGGGGTCTGGGTAGCCATTTCATTAGCTATTCAGGAGTCTTATGGCTTGGAGGTAGAAGCTGTTTAGAAGCCTATTGGACCTAGAATTGGTGCTCTGGTACCACTTGCCATGCGGTAGCATAGAGAACAGTCTATGACTAGGGTGGCTGGAGTCTTTGGCAATTTTTAGGGCCTTCCTCTGACACCGCCTGATATAGAGGTACTGGATGGCAGGAAGCTTGGCTCCAGTGATGTACTGGGCTGTACGCACTACCCTCTGTAGTGCCTTGCGGTCGGAGGCCGAGCAGTTGCCAAACCAGGCAGTGATGCAACCAGGATGCTCTCGATGGTGCAGCTGTATAATTATCCTTTTGAGGATCTGAGGACCCACGCCAAATTTTTTCAGTCTCTTGATTGGGAAAAGGCTTTGTCGTGCCCTCTTCACAACTGTCTTAATGTGTTTGGACCATGATCGTTTGTTGGGGATGTGGACACCAAGGAACTTGAAGCTCTCAACCTGTTCCACTACAGCCCCGTCGATGACACTGGGGGCGTGCTTTGTCCTCCTTTTCCTGTAGTCCACAATCATCTCCTTTGTCTTGATCACGTTGAGGGAGAGGTTGTTGTCCTGGCACCACACGGTCTCCTCGTTGTCGGTGATCATGCCTATCACTGTTGTGACTCTGGCAAACTTAATGATGGTGTTGGAGTCGTGCCTGACCATGCAGTCATGTTTGAACAGGGTGTACAGGGGGGGACTGAGCACGCACCCCTGAGGGGCCCCCGTGTTGAGGATCAGCGTGCGGATGTGTTGTTCTCTACCCTCACCACCTGGGGGCGGCCTGTCAGGATGTCCAGGATCCAGTTGCAGAGGGAGCTGTTTAGTCCCAGGGTCCATAGCTTAGTGATGAGCTTTGAGGGCACTATGGTGTTGAATGCTGAGCTGTAGTCAATGAATAGTATTTTCATACAGGTGTTCCTTTTCTCCAGGTGGGAAGGGGCAGTGTTGAATGCAATAAAGATTGCATCATCTGTGGATCTGTTGGGGTGGTATGCAAATTGGAGTGGGTCTATGGTTTCTGGGATAATGGTGTTGATGTGAGCCATGACCAGCCTTTCACAGCACTTCATGGCTACAGACGTGAGTGCTATGGGTCTGTAGTCATTTAGGCAGGTTACCTTAGTCTTCTTGGGCACAGGGACTATGGTGGTCTGCTTGAAACATGTTGGTATTGTAGACACAGTCAGGGACAGGTTGAAAATATCAGTGAAGACACTTGCCAGTTGGTCAGCGTATGCTCAGAGTACAGGTCCTGGTAATCAGCCTGGCCCTGCGGCCTTGTGAATGTTTACCTGTTTAAAGGTCTTACTCACATCGGCTACGGAGAGCGGGATCACACAGTCGTCCGGAACAGCTGGTGCTCTCATGCATGTTTCAGCGTTACTTGCCTCGAAGCGAGCAAAGAAGTAATGTAGCTTGTCTGATAGGTTTGTGTCACTGGGCAGCTCATGGCTGTGCTTCCCTTTGCAGTCTGTAATAGTTTACAAGCCCTGCCACATCCAACGAACATCGGTACTGGTGTAGTACAAGTCAATCTTAGTCCTGTATTGATGTTTTGCCTGTTTGATGCCATAGCGGAATTTCTTATAAGCTTCAGGGTTAGAGTTCTGCAACTTGAAAGCGGCAGCTCTACCCTTTATCTCAGTGTGGATGTTGCCTGTAATCCGTGGCTTCTGGTTGGGGTATGTACGTACGGTCACTGTGGGGACGATGTCATTGATGCACAAATTGATGAAACTAGTGATGTGGTGTACTCCTCAATGCCATCGGAAGAATCCCAGAACATATTCCAGTCTGTGCTAGTAAAACAGTCCTGTAGCTTAGCATCTGCTTCATCTGACTACTTTCTTATTGACCGAGTCACTGGCGCTTCCTGCTTTAGTTTTTGCTTGTAAGCAGAAATCAGGAGGATAGAATTATGGTCAGATTTACCAAATGGAGGGTGAGGGAGAGCTTTGTATGTGTCTCTGTGTGTGGAGTAAAGGTAGTCTAGAGTTTTGCACATTTACTCTACCTTAGGCAAGCAAAACTTAGATACTTCCTTAGATTTCGTGCACCAGCTGTTATTTACAAATATACATAGTCCACCGCCCCTTGTCTTACCAGAGGCCGCTGCCGAAAAAGCTGAAAATCCGGCAGCTGTATGTTAATCATGTTGTCGTTCAGCCACGACACCGTGAAACATAAGATATTACAGTTTTTATTGTCCTGTTGGTAGGATAGATGTGCTCGCAATTCGTCTATTTTATTATCGATTGATTTTACATTGGCGAATGGGACCGATGGTAAAGGTAGATTACCCTCTCGGTCGACGGATCCTTACAAGGCACCCGGACCGTCGTCCAAGATATCTCCATCTTTTCCATCCTGTGAATGACGGGGATGAGAGCCTTGTCGGGAGTCTGGAATAAATCCTTCCCGTCCGACTCAATGAAGAAGAATTCCTCCAGTACGGGGTGAGTAATCGCTGCCCTGATATCAAGAAGCTCTTTTCGGTCATAAGACATGGTGGTAGAAACATTATGTGCAAAATAAGTTACAAATAACGCAAAAAAACATACACAATAGCACAGTTGGTTAAGGGATCATAAAACGGCGGCCATCTCCTTCGGCGCCATTAAGAACCAGGGACGCTCTTATCCAGAACGACTTACAAGTTAGTGCATTCATCTTAAGATAGCTAGGTGAGACTAAAACATATCACAGTCATAGCAAATACATTTTTACTCAATAAAGTAGTTATCAGCAAAGTCAGTGCTAGCAGTGTTAGATCCATTTTTTTCTTTCTCTGTGTAGTGGTAGGAGCTGCCTCATAATGTCTCATTCCCTGCTTCACTGTCACTGTGTGAAAGTCTCTCTCTGCAGCAGCTGGCATCTGTATCGACACATCTAGTTAAACACAGTACAACAGTGCTGCCCATGTGATCAAATGTTTAGTTCAAGGCACAATCTAATTTCTCCTCACCAAGCATCCAAATGATTATCTCAATAAAATCCTGCTGGAGTAGAGCTTAAGGCCATGCGGTGATTCTGCTACACACTGCCTTTAATGATTTATGATTAAAGTGCTCTTCTCTTGGTTGGATTGTAGATTTTCACACCATGTGTACACCAACAGTACTGTATTTAGTTGTCAAGGATGACGTTATGCACATTTCTAACACTCCTTGTTGAACCCAATTTAGCAGCTTGCAGTAGCACGTATGGTTGCCATGGTTTACAGGTCTTATGCATTTGTAATGCTGATCCCTATCATGCTTCCATCAATAGGGCTGTTCATAGGTAGGTAATGCTGATCCCTATCATGCTTCCATCAATCAATAGGGCTGTTCATAGGTAGGTAATGCTGATCCCTATCATGCTTCCATCAATAGGACTGTTCATAGGTAGGTAATGCTGATCCCTATCATGCTTCCATCAATAGGACTGTTCATAGGTAGGTAATGCTGATCCCTATCATGCTTCCATCAATAGGGCTGTTCAAAGGTAGGTAAGCTCCACATGTCCTTTATACTGTTGGCCACAGAATTAAACAGAACATCTCTATGGTGGCAGCTATTTACATAGGTTCGGAAAATTAGGGGCAAAGTCAAATGGAGGAACAAAACCCTGTATCAATCAGAATCGAGAATGCCCTCTCATTTCAAAAGCATTGCTTTCAAAATATCTGTAATGTACAGTTGAAGTCAGAAGTTTACATACATCTTAGCCAAATACATTTAAACTCAGTTTTTCACAATTCCTGACATTTAATCCTAGTAAAAAATTCCCTGTCTTAGGTCAGTTAGGATCACAACTTCATTTGAAGAATGTGAAATGTCAGAATAATAGTAGAGAGAATGATTTATTTCAGCTTTTTTTTCTTTCATCACATTCCCAGTGGGTCAGAAGTTTACATACACTCAATCAGTATTTGGTAGCATTGCCTTTAAATTGTTTAACTTGGGTCAAACGTTTCAGGTAGCCTTCCACAAGCTTCCCACAATAAGTTGGGTAAATTTTGGCTCATTCCTCCTGACAGAGCTGGTGTAACTGAATCAGGCTTGTAGGCCTCCTTGCGCGCACACACTTTTTCAGTTCTGCCCACATTTTTCTATAGTATTGAGGCCAGGGCTTTGTGATGGCCACTCCAATACATTGACTTTGTTGTCCTTAAGCCATTTTGCCACAACTTTGGAAGTATGCTTGGGGTCATTGTCCATTTGGAAGACCCATTTGCGACCAAGCTTTCACTGATGTCTTGAGATGTTGCTTCAATATATCCATATAATCCCCCCCCCCCCCCCCCCCCCCCCCTCATGATGCCATCTATTTTGTGAAGTGCACCAGTCCCTCTGGCAGCAAAGCACCACCACAACATGATACTGCCACCCCTGTGCTTCACGTTTGGAATGGTGGTCTTCGGCTTGCAAGCCTCTCCCTTTTTCCTCCAAACATAACGATGATCATTATCGCCAAACAGTTTTAATTTTGTTTCATCAGACCAGAGGACATTTCTCCAAAAAGTACGATATTTGTCCCCATGTGCAGTTGCAAACCGTAGTCTGGCTTTTTTAATGGCGGTTTTGGAGCAGTGGCTTCTTCCTTGCTGAACAGCCTTTCAGGTTATGTCAATATAGGACTCATTTTACTGTGGCTATAGATCATTTTGTACCTGTTTCGTCCAGCATCTTCACAAGGTCCTTTGCTGTTG
The DNA here is from genome assembly GCF_013265735.2 of Oncorhynchus mykiss. NCBI lineage: Eukaryota > Metazoa > Chordata > Actinopteri > Salmoniformes > Salmonidae > Oncorhynchus > Oncorhynchus mykiss. The sequence goes on from NC_048588.1 coordinate 20,419,744, forward strand.
TTCTGGGAATGATTTGCACTTTTCGCACCAAAGTACAATTTTTTCAGAATGGCACAAATTCCCCGATATCAGGAGACAGAACGAGTGTCCATCTTGTGCGGTATGACGGCTGCGTTGTCCCATGGTGTTTATACTTGCGTACTATTGTTTGTACAGATGAGTGTGGTACCTTCAGGTGTTTGGAATTTGCTCCCAAGGATGAACCAGACTTGTGGAGGTCTACAATTTTTTTTCTGAGGTCTTGGCTGATTTCTTTTGATTTTCCCACGATGTCAAGCAAAGAGGCACTGAGTTTGAAAGTAAAGTAGATGCCCTAACCGACTTGCCAGAACTATAGTTTGTTAACAAGACATTTGTGGAGTGGTTGAAAAACACATTTTTGGGGGGGAATTTTACCCCTTTTTTTCCCCAATTTCATGGTATCCAATTGTTTTAGTAGCTACTATTTTGTCTCATCGCTACAACTCCCATATGGGCTCGGAAGAGACGAAGGTTGAAAGTCATGCGTCCTCCGATACACAACCCAACCAAGCCGCACTGCTTCTTAACACAGTGTGCATCCATCCCGGAAGCCAGCCACAACAATGTGTCGGAGGAAACACCATGCACCTGGCAACCTTGCTTAGCGCGCACTGCGCCTGGCCCGCCACAGGAATCGCTGGTGCCTGATGAGACAAGGATATCCCTACCCTCCCTAACCCGGACGACGCTAGGCCAATTGTGCGTCGCCCCACGGACCTCCCGGTCGCGGCCGGTTACGACAGAGCCTGAGCGCGAACCCAGGGTCTCTGGTGGCACGCTGGAGTACAGTGCCCTTAACCACTGCGCCACCCGGAAGGCCCAAAAAACAAGCTTTAATCCATGTATGTAAACTTCCGACTTCAACTGTATGTCATTCATATTAGTGGGCTTCAGCCAGGATAATTGCGTCCATATATGATCTCAAATTGACTTTGGAATAAATGTGTGTCCTGATCTTATTTGATATCTAGGCCCATACTGGCTTTTTGAAATGACAGATATAGCCATGAACTCATTGCCCCATCTTGTAGAACGGTCACATGCTGAGGTGATCATACTGCTCTAGCCCACCTTAGAGCTGTTGCTAATATGTGTTGCTAGGCAATATTCTCCCTTATGGATCAGGGCCTTTCTGGCGTCTCCTTGGGAATCTGAAGTTTTTACGGCCTGGATGGAGTTCACAGATTGAATTGATGAAGTAAATATAACTATGAACAGTTTGTTTTTCTCAGAGAATACTGGGGGCCTGGGCCCATTCATATTAACATTTCATGCCCCGCATTCAGATTTAAATGTCTTAGTGGAAAAAATAATATCCCTCTGATTGCATCGAGGAGATAATGACTGTCCTTGAGATTTACAGTAGGTTGTGGGACTCCATTTCAGTATCTCAGCTGTTCAGCTGTTCAGTCACATTTAGTCACAGCAAACACAAATTAGTACGACAAGTCCAGATGTTATATAATTTAGTTTAATTAAAAGTTTCTGTTTCATTAATTATTTATGTAGAGAACTTATCAAGGCTAGGCCTATTCTCCAGTGTTTTGTGTGCTTTCATTTCTCTTGTGTCAATGAAGGCACAGTGGCCATGACGCTTGAGCACAGGAGATGATTCATTGAAGGCCATGGCCTGCACACGATTTGTTTATTCTTCTTGCAGGAGTTTCATTAAGTCTGCATTATAAAATACTTCAGGAGGCTCTATTCCTTCTATTTTCTCCACATTAGTAAGAAACAGCACGGCTGTGGACAACATAAAGAACTGCATTATGTCTGGCATAAAACATATTTGCCATGTTATAGAAACACACAATTTTCCTTACAACAGGCTGTAAAATAGGACAGCCAGGGAGAGATCATTTATTACAGATCAGAAAATCAGTCACAGTGTCCTCAAGTTCCTCATAGAGGGAAATTAATTTCCCTCACAGGTATGTCCCTATGTTCTGCTGGGGGATTTATTATGTCTCTGTTTTGTCAGCCATTGCCAAATTTTGATGAAAAGAATTCTTAACATACATATATTTTAGATACAGTATAGATTCTTTACAGAGGGAATTCAAGAGTGGCGTCTTTAAACAAAAATAAAAACATTTTTTGTTGTTGAAGGATCTAATAGCATTGTTGCTTTTCTCCTCCCTGGCCTGCCCTATATCTGTCAGGTGACTGAGTGGCCTGTCATGGTCGTTGTCTTTGTTCCATCTGAGATATATTCCAGATGAATGGCCCGTGGATCAATGAACCCTCTGCACAGTCCAGCTTTCTTGACCTAACAGTATATAGATCTCCCATTTATCACCTGGATTCCATTTCCTGAGTTTGAAATACAATCACTGGAATGAATCTGCTATTTTGGCAAGGTTGACACGACAAGGTGATGTGAAGATAAGACAGTAAAGCATCCTCATGATACTCTATAGGACTCTGGTTTACATTTTTTACTATAGAATTCTTCCTGTGTCCAGACATACGCGCCTCAACACTACCCTACTGCAGCAACCCTCAGAATGATAATCTTCCCAGCTGTAGAATGTATTTATGCATGCTGAAAAATGTAATATCTTATTAAAGTCAAAATTGTTGAATATATATTAGAGCTGGTAGACTGAGTTCAATCATAAGGACAAATTCTTTCATTCATTCAAATATCAGTGACACTGAATCCAGGTGAGAGACAATGCAATTTAACTACATATGAAAACCTGACTCATTGAATCATTGAAGTCCTCACCTTTGCATATATCCTTCGTGGAAGCAGGGTTGACTGGGAGTCTAGTGAAGGAGTGAGGCCTTACACAGGCTAGAGAAAGGAGTAGACAGGGAACCAAGGCAACACTCAGATATACAGCTGAGGTGCAGTACATCTGTCAGAGAGACAGAGTGGTTTGTGGCCCCTGAGTGATGGTAGGGTCTCTTGAATACTTAATAGAACAATTTTCTTTGGTGTACAGGACAGGTATTTACAATACCTTTTTGTATATATTCAGGAATCAATCTTGTGTGCACTGTGAAGCTTGATGGACAGCTACAGTATAACACTAGAGAGCAGTGTGCCCTGCAAAGATGTATTGAAATGAATAGATGACAGCTACAGTATAGCAGATCTCAGAGGTTTAGGCCCATTTGATCATGGCAATATTACGGTTCCATTTGATAACTTTGACCCCGTTCAATGAATTTATAATGCCCCTGAGCCTGGTGATATGGCATAAAGGAGCCGTCAGGAACGACCCTTCCATTTCCCTTCCAGCCAATCTCCATACAGTATTTAATTCAGGTGAATATGTGAGACCCTTTCATAGCTCAGTAATTCTGTGACCTGGGTCCCCTGAACCTTCTCTTATTTATTAAGAGGCTCATATGTCTTATCCTACGTGAAAAGGCTTTTGTTTTTGTATTTGGCTAAGAAAGAGAATATATACAGTACCAGTCAAAAGTTTGGACACACCAACTCATTCAAGGGTTTATCTTTATTTTTACTATTTTCTACATTGTAGAATAATAGTGAAAACATCAAAAATATGAAATAACAAATAGAATCACATAGTAAAAAAAACAACCTTTGCCTTGATGACAGCTTTAAACAATCTTGGCATTCTATCAACCAGCTTCACCTGGAATGCTTTTCCAACAGTCTTGAAGGAGTTCACACATATGCTGAGCACATGTTAGCTGCTTTTCCTTCACTCTGTGGTCCAACACATCCCAAACCATCTCAATTGGGCTGAGGTAGAATGTATGTGGAGGCCAGGTCATCTGATGCAGCACTCCATCACTCTCCTTCATGGTCAAATAGCATTTACAAAACCTGGAGGTGTGTTGGGTCATTGTCCTGTTGAAAAACAAATTATAGTCCCACTAGGTGCAAACCAGATGGGATGGCGTATCGCTGCAGAATGCTGAGGCAAGTGTGCCTTGAATTCTAAGTAAATCACTGACAGTGTCACCAGCAAAGCACCCCCACACCATCACACCTCCTCCTCCATGTTTCACGTTGGGAACCACACATGCAGAGATCATCCGTTCACCTACTCTGCATCTCACAAAGACACGGTGGTTAGAACCAAAAATCTAAAATTTGGACCCAACAGACCAAAGGACAGATTTCCACCGGTCTAATGTCCATTGCTCATGTGTCTTGGCCCAAGCAAGTCCCTTCTTATTATTGGTGTCCTTTAGTAGTTTGACCATGACGGCAGCAGGAAGCCTAGTGGTTAGAGCGTTGGACTAGTAACCGAAAGGTTGCAAGATCAAATCCCCAAGCTAACAAGGTAAACATGTGTCATTCTACCCCTGAACAAGACAGTTAAACCCACTGTTCCTAGGCTGTCATTGAGTATAAGAATGTGTTCTTAACTGACTTGCCTAGTTAAAAATAAAATGACAGCCTGATTCACACAGTCTCCTCTGAACAGTTGATGTTGAGATGTGTCTCAAATCAAAGTTTATTTGTCATGTGCGCTGAATATAACAGGTGTGTAGACCTAATAGTGAAATGCTTAATTTACAGGCTCTAACCAATAGTGCAAAAAAGGTATTACGTGAACAATAGGTAAGTAAAGAAATAAAAAAAACAATAGCGAGGCTATATTTCCAAAAATAGACTTTTAACAAGGCACACCTGTTAATTGAAATGCCTTCCAGGTGACTACTTCATGAAGCTGGTTGAGAGAATGCCAAGAGTGTGCAAAGCTGTCATCAAGGCAAAGGGTGGCTACTTTGAAGAATCTCAAATATAAAATATATTTTGTTACTACATGATTCCATATTTGCTGTTTCATGGTTTTGATGTGTTCACTATTATTCTACAATGTAGAAAATAGTAAAAATAAAGAAAACCCTGGAATGAGTAGGTGTGTCCAAACTTTTGACTGGTACTGTATTTTTTTCTTTGTGATTTATTTTATGACATCCTGCATATGAGGGATATTCCCTCCTGAATAGTTCATGCATAGGCTACTGTAGCTCCTGGTGGAAATGGTACCTCAAAATGAATTGTTAGGGAAGTTTTCAAAGGAAAGGCTGACCTCACAGTATCCTAATTTTAAAGGCTTTGAAATTCCATTAAATAAGTTTAAACCAGGCTTCCAGACGCTCATACATAATCACTTAAAAATGTATTTACTGTGACAGCTTCCTCTCTATATCTATATAAATATAATTTGGTGTTATCATTTAACGAAATACTGTATTTATTTATGCTCGATCTCAAGTAGTGATGACAGGGCTGCATGCGTCCTTTGAGTATCAATATCTCTAGTAGCATAGTAGCTGAATAGAACATTCATTCCACTGCTCTGTATGCTAATGACCAGAATCCTGGGAAATCCTTTAAGAAAGTCATCATGGCACATGCAAAATGGCTCTTTACATTTGCGTCTCTTTCATCCGAAAATAGATCCCTTTGGTTCAAGAGTTAACATAACACTCTTGCACATGAAGTTACAAGTATTTTCTAATGGGCATATTGAAATGGCAGCTTGAAAGCATGAACCATTGTTGTTGCAGCCATTGACTCAACTGTAATGTATAGATGGAGGAAGCTAATCAAAATGCTTTGCTGTGGTTATTTTTAAACTGAATTACATTACAAAACCCTGCCATCTGTTGAATCACCTCAGTATCAGTAGTGCTTTATATGCCTTCATTTCCCTTCTCAGGTGGAGGTTATGAACGTCAAATCCCACAATTTATGAATGGAATGTTAACCTGCCTGACTTTCTTTTTGCCATTCCATCTGTCACTGCCTAAAACGAACATCTCTTCTGAAGCTGATTTCCCCACAAAATTCTGCATTCAAAAGCCAACATTCAAAAGACAAAACAGCTCTCTTGTTAAAGCATCATTTATGTAATCAGTTACACCCAATTATAAACTGGGTGGTTCGAGCCCTAAATTCTGATTGGATGAAAGCTGTGGTATATCAGACCATATACCACGGGTATATACTGGTTACCAACGTCTAATTACGTTGGTAACCAGTTTATAATAGAAATAAGGCACCTTGGGGGTTTGTGGTATATTGCCAATATACCACAGCTAAGGGCTGTATCCAGGCACCCCGTGTTGCTTCGTCCTTAAAAACAGCCCTTGGCTGTGGTATATTGACCATATACCACACTCCCTCGGGGCTTATCGCTTAATCATAACTCCAGTAGCATGGTATTAGGACAGAGTTAGAATATCATAATGAAACTCCCTATCCCCACACAAAAAGCTCCCACAATTGTGATGCACACAAGTCACAGAACGAAGACGTACAGCTAGATATTATCGTGTCAAAATGTTGTGATGAGAGTTATCCCACTGGGCACATACTAGTTTATTCAACGTTGTTTCCACATGATTTCAATTAAATTATGTTAAACCAACGTGGAATAGACGTTGAATTGATATCTGTTCCCAGTGGGATCTCTGTCAGGTATAGAGGTTTCATTTAGATCATTGTGTTCACAGCACTGAGGCTCACATAAGACAGGCTGCTTTCACACCCTCTCCTACCCTCAGCCCTCAGCAGATGGTGACTGAATAGACCTGCTCTTTGTGGAGCTGCTAGTGTGAGACACAACCTTTAGAGACTGTGTTAGCTCAGTGACTGTGGACGATATTAGAGAAGGGGAGCACAGCTGCTCAGGATAGGATGTTAGCAATGCCAATACCCAATCACCCAAACTAGTTAGAGTTCAGATATGAATACTGTAGTGAATTTGAGTACAACTCAAGGTTTAATGCAGGATATACAGTTGAAGTTTATATACAGTGCCTTGCGAAAGTATTCGGCCCCCTTGAACTTTGCGACCTTTTGCCACATTTCAGGCTTCAAACATAAAGATATAAAACTGTATTTTTTTTGTGAAGAATCAACAACAAGTGGGACACAATCATGAAGTGGAACGACATTTATTGGATATTTCAAACTTTTTTAACAAATCAAAAACAGAAAAATTGGGCGTGCAAAATTATTCAGCCCCCTTAAGTTAATACTTTGTAGCGCCACCTTTTGCTGCGATTACAGCTGTAAGTCGCTTGGGGTATGTCTCTATCAGTTTTGCACATCGAGAGACTGAAATTTTTTCCCATTCCTCCTTGCAAAACAGCTCGAGCTCAGTGAGGTTGGATGGAGAGCATTTGTGAACAGCAGTTTTCAGTTCTTTCCACAGATTCTCGATTGGATTCAGGTCTGGACTTTGACTTGGCCATTCTAACACCTGGATATGTTTATTTTTGAACCATTCCATTGTAGATTTTGCTTTATGTTTTGGATCATTGTCTTGTTGGAAGACAAATCTCCGTCCCAGTCTCAGGTCTTTTGCAGACTCCATCAGGTTTTCTTCCAGAATGGTCCTGTATTTGGCTCCATCCATCTTCCCATCAATTTTAACCATCTTCCCTGTCCCTGCTGAAGAAAAGCAGGCCCAAACCATGATGCTGCCACCACCATGTTTGACAGTGGGGATGGTGTGTTCAGCTGTGTTGCTTTTACGCCAAACATAACGTTTTGCATTGTTGCCAAAAAGTTCAATTTTGGTTTCATCTGACCAGAGCACCTTCTTCCACATGTTTGGTGTGTCTCCCAGGTGGCTTGTGGCAAACTTTAAACAACACTTTTTATGGATATCTTTAAGAAATGGCTTTCTTCTTGCCACTCTTCCATAAAGGCCAGATTTGTGCAATATACGACTGATTGTTGTCCTATGGTCAGAGTCTCCCACCTCAGCTGTAGATCTCTGCAGTTCATCCAGAGTGATCATGGGCCTCTTGGCTGCATCTCTGATCAGTCTTCTCCTTGTATGAGCTGAAAGTTTAGAGGGACGGCCAGGTCTTGGTAGATTTGCAGTGGTCTGATACTCCTTCCATTTCAATATTATCGCTTGCACAGTGCTCCTTGGGATGTTTAAAGCTTGGCAAATCTTTTTGTATCCAAATCCGGCTTTAAACTTCTTCACAACAGTATCTCGGACCTGCCTGGTGTGTTCCTTGTTCTTCATGATGCTCTCTGCGCTTTTAACGGACCTCTGAGACTATCACAGTGCAGGTGCATTTATACGGAGACTTGATTACACACAGGTGGATTGTATTTATCATCATTAGTCATTTAGGTCAACATTGGATCATTCAGAGATCCTCACTGAACTTCTGGAGAGAGTTTGCTGCACTGAAAGTAAAGGGGCTGAATAATTTTGCACGCCCAATTTTTCAGTTTTTGATTTGTTAAAAAAGTTTGTAAATATCCAATAAATGTCGTTCCACTTCATGATTGTGTCCCACTTGTTGTTGATTCTTCACAAAAAAATACAATTTTATATCTTTATGTTTGAAGCCTGAAATGTGGCAAAAGGTCGCAAAGTTCAAGGGGGCCGAATACTTTCTCAAGGCACTGTACACTTAGGTTGGAGTCATTAAAACTCATTTTTCAAACACTCCACAAATTTCTTGTTAACAAGCTATAGTTTTGGCAAGTCGGTTAGGACATCTACTCTGTGTATGACACAAGTAATTTTCCAACATTTGTTTACAGACAGATTATTTCACTTATAATTCTCTGTATCACACTTCCAGTGGGTCAGAAGTTTACATACACTAAGTTTTTATTTATTTGTTTTTATGTTTTATTTCATTTACCCCGTTTTCTCCCCAATTTCGTGGTATCCAATTGTTTTAGTAGCTACTATCTTGTCTCATCGCTACAACTCCCATACGGGCTCGGGAGAGACGAAGGTTGAAAGTCATCCGCCCTCCGATACACAGCGCACATCCAACCCGGAAGCCAGCCGCACCAATGTGTCGGAGGAAACACTGTGCACCTGGCAACCTTGGTTAGCGCGCACTGCGCCTGACCCACCACAGGAGTCGCTGGTGCGCGATGAGACAAGGAAATCCCTACCGGCCAACCCCTCCCCAGGCCAATTGTGCGTCGCCCCACGGACTCTGGTGGCAAAGCTGGCGCTGCAGTACAGCGCCCTTAACCACTGCGCCACCCGGGAGGCCCTCACATACACTAAGTTGACTGTGCCTTTAAACAGCTTGGAAAATTCCAGAAAATGATGTCATGGCTTTAGAAGCTTCTGATAGAATAATTGACATCCTTTGAGTCAATTGGATATGAACCTGTGGATGTATTTCAAGGCCTACCTTCAAACTCAGTGCCTCTTTGCTTGACATCATGGGAAAATCAAAAGAAATCAGCCAAGACCCCAGAAAAAAATTGTAGACTTCCACAACTCTGGTTCATCCTTGGGAGCAATTTCCAAACACCTGAAGGTACCACATTCATCTGTACAAACAATAGTACACAAGTATAAACACCATGGGACAATGCAGCCATCATACCGTACAGGAAGGAGACGTGTTCTGTCTCCTAGAGATGAACGTACTTCGGGGTGAAAAGTGCAAATCAATCCCAGAACAACAGCAAAGGACCTTGTGAAGATGCTGGACGAAACAGGTACAAGATTATCTATAGCCACAGTAAAATGAGTCCTATATCGACATAACCTGAAAGGCTGCTCAGCAAGGAAGAAGCCACTGCTCCAAAACCACCATAAAATGCCAGACTACGGTTTGCAACTGCACATGGGGACAAAGATCATACTTTTCTGAGAAATGTCCTCTGGTCTGATGAAACTAAATTAAAACTGTTTGGCCATAATGACCATCGTTATGTTTGGAGGAAAAAGGGGGAGGCTTGCAAGCCGAAGAACACCATCCCAACCATGAAGCACAGGGGTGGAAGCATCATGTTGTGGGGGTGCTTTGCTGCAGGAGAGTCTGGAGCAGTTCACAAAATAGATGGCATCATGAGCGGGGGAAATTATATGGATATATTGAAGCAACATCTCACGACATCAGTCAGGAAGTTATTAAAGCTTGGTCGCAAATGGGTCTTCCAAATGGACAATGACCCCAAGCAAACTTCCAAAGTTGTGGCAAAATGGCTTAAGGACAACAAAGTCAAGGTATTAGAGTGGCCATCATAAAGCCTTGACCTCAACCCTATTGAAAATTGTGGGCAGAACTGAAAAAACATGTGCGAGCAAGGAGGCCTACACGCCTGATTCAATTACTCCAGCTCTGTCAGGAGGAATCGGCAAAAATTCACCCAACTTATTGTGGGAAGCTTGTGGAAGGCTATCTGAAACATTTGACCCAAGTTAAACAATTTAAAGGCAATGCCACCAAATACTAATTGAGTGTATGTAAACTTCTGACCCACTGGGAATGTGATGAAAGAAAGAAAAGCTGAAAGAAATCATTCACCCTACTATTATTTTAACATTTCACATTCTTAAAATAAAGTGGTGATCCTAACTGACCTAAAACAGGGAATTTTTACTAGGATTAAATGGAGGAATTGTGAAAAACTGAGTTTAAATGTATTTGGCTAAGGTGTATGTAAACTTCAGACTTCAATTTTATATTGATTGTTGAGAATAATGGGGAAGTCAGCGAGGCCTATCATTTGGTGGATTTGCATATAGCCTATTAGTAAAGGGATATAAACCATAAATTAATCCCCACTATAAACCATAGGTTTACAATAACAATGTAATAATCACGTATTAACCCTTAATAATATTATCTGACCTAAAGCCAATTCGCACAAGGGCAGATTATTCACTGGGTGTTGATTGGGACTACAGAACAGAGGAATTGTGCTGTATGTGTGGTGTGTTTGGAGTGACACATGACACAGTATAATAATTGAATGACAATCAGTGATGTTTGGTCACATACTGCCACCTGGTGGATTTATGAGCGAAGAAAGACATGTGACCAGATTCTGGCAACAATACATTTTGCTTTGACAGTCCACATTTATCTTATTTTACAACCTGGTCTCATAGATTGGACATAACATAGTAAATGTATGGGTGGGCATATTAAGCAAATGTTTAGCAACCCAAAGGTTGCCTGTTTGAATCTAATCACGGATAACTTTAGTATTTTAGCAACTTTGCAACTACTTACTATATTTCAGTTACTTTGTAACTACTTAGCATGTTAGCTAACCCTTCCACTAACTTTAACCCCTAACCCCCAGCCTAGCTAATGTTAGCCACCTAGCTAATGTTAGCACAACAAATTGGAATTCGTAACATATCGTAAGTCAGTGGAGGCTGGTGGGCGGAGCTATAGGAGGATTGGCTCATTGTAATGGCTGGAATGGAATGAATGGAACAAAGTCAAACAGGGTTTTTGCTATTTCATGCAGCCACAGAATAGAAAGATGCTAAACAAATATTTTGTATTCAAATTACGCATTGTTTAAAGTTGAGAAATAGCCTATCAGTGTGAGACTGGGTATGTATATATGCCTCCAAAATAATATGGTAACGTTGGCCTCATGCATATGCCCTCAAACAAATAAATAAAACCAAGGTCATCCAAAATACATCAGATAAAGAGTTTTTAAAATTAAACCAGCAACGCAAATAATTAATCTTAGTGATTGACACAATACTGGTATTTTTATATGTTGACAAAATAATCGCATTGAAATTAGATTAAATTTAGACATGATCAATTTCATATATTTCATTCAAGTACATTTTGTAGATTGGCTAGCAAGCAAAACTTGACGTTACAAATTAACTTTGGGGGAAACTGGTCCAGCCACTTGGTAGCTAGCTATTGTTAGTTCAAATAAAGCAACATGGTGTACTCATATTAAAGCGCAACTGTAAACTAACTATAAACCCACCATAGTTATATTTATGAATCACGTCCTAGGTGGAGGGTTCTCAAATGGACGTGGACCCGCAATCCGACAGTCCTAGAACTTTGAAACCCACGCCCACCCGGCGAAATGGCTTGAAAAGAGTGTTTACCGTTTCTCTCACCTTAACCTGTCATGTTCACAGAAAATTACATTTGCATTGATTAGTTCTCGGGGACAAAGCTGCGTATTGGATATATCAGAGAGAATTAAGGAGTATGAATCTTGTTTAGCACATTAATGAAATTGCATTATTGGACACCATCATTATAAAACAGATGTAAAGGCATTTCCGGTTTTGGGACTATGCCTTTTCCGCCCTGATGCCCTTGTAGCTATGGAAACGTCCACCAGCCTGTTCACCCCTTCAGACCAGGCACTGCGTGTGATGTAGCTAGCTAGATGGTTTATGTGTGCCAGAATTACCGATAAATCAGACGTTTCAAGATGGCGTTACAACGACTGATGTCTTTTTTCATTCTTTACTCGATTCTTGGTAAGTTATTTTCATTTCCACTAAGATAAGGTACATGTTGTATTTGTCACATTCTTTGTAGACGGTAAAATGCTTACTTATGGATCCCCTACGGATGTGTTGTGCATCGCAAATGTATTCATTCGCAGACATGGCAATGCTTTGTTATGAAAATGATCGCGCTGACTAGCTAAACGGTTTTCCTACTCCTAGCTTGGCCGGGTGTAAACATGCTGAGGATGAGCCACACAATTAATAGATGGTAATTCATTTTCTTTATACATGCGTTATAATCACATTGAAACGCTCACACAATCCTCAGCAGTTTTTCATTAATATTTAAATAAAAAGAGAACAGGTTGTACACACTGCTTTTGCATCTTCTAACGTTGAGCTCTCCTCATCTGTCGCTCAAAATGTGATGATGATGTCAACCGTTATTTCCATCCAAGCTGTCAGGTAGGCCTACATTTCATTGTATGAATGATTTTATTCTGCCAAAGACTCTGCTACCGCACGGCAAGCGGCACCAATGCACCAGGTGTGAACCAACAGGACCCTGAACAGCTTCTACCCCTAAAACAGAATAATTCTAAACAAGTCTGCTAAATAGCTAACCAAATGGCTACCCGGATTACCTGCATTGACTCTCTTGCACTGACTCTATACCCACACACATACACTGACATGACCAAAAGTATGTGGACACCTGCTCGTCGAACATCTCTTTCCAAAAGCATGGGAATTAATATGGAGTTGGTCCCCCCTTTGCTGCTATAACAGCCTCCACTCTTCTGGGAAGGCTTTCCACTAGAGGTTGGAACATTGCTGCTGGGACTTGCTTCCATTCAGCCACAATTTCATTAGTGAGGTCGGGTACTGATGTTGGGCAATTAGGCCTGGCTCGCAGTTGGCCTTCAAATTCATCCCAAAGGTGTTTGATGGGGTTGAGGTCAGTTCTCTGTGCAGGCCAGTCAAGTTCTTTCATACGGATCTCGAAAAACCATTGCTGTATGAGCCTCGCTTTGTGCACGAGCACATTGTCATGTTGAAGTTGGAAGCACAGAATCATCTAGAATGTCATTGTGTCCTTAATTGGAACTAAGGGGCCTAGCCCGAACCATGAAAAACAGCCCTAGACCAATATTCCTCCTCCACCAAACTTTACGGTTGTCACTATGCATTGGGGCAGGAAGCGTTTTCCTGGCATCCGCCAAACCCAGATTAGTCCATCGGACTGCCAGATGGTGAAGTGTGATACATCACTCCAGAGAACTCGTTTCCACTGCTCCAGAGTCCAATGGTGGCGAGCTTTACACAACTCCAATCTTTGGAGGGAGTTGAAAGTCCGTGTTGCCCAGCAACAGCCCCAAAACATCACTGCTCTAGAGGAGATCTGCATGGAGGAATGGGCCAAAATACCAGCAACAGTGTGTGAAAACCTTGTGAAGACTTACAGAAAACGTTTGACCTCTGTCATTGCCAACAAGGCTTCCGACTCTGTCAATCACCACATCCTCATCGGCAGACTCGACAGCCTTGGTTTCTCAAATGATTGCCTCGCCTGGTTCACCAACTACTTCTCTGATAGAGTTCAGTGTGTCAAATCGGAGGGTCTGCTGTCCGGACCTCTGGCAGTCTCTATGGGGGTGCCATAGGGTTCAATTCTTGGACCGACTCTCTTCTCTGTATACATCAATGAGGTCGCTCTTGCTGCTGGTGAGTCTCTGATCCACCTCTATGCAGATGACACCATTCTGTATACTTCTGGCCCTTCTTTGGATACTGTGTTAACAACCCTCCAGGCAAGCTTCAATGCCATACAACTCTCCTTCCGTGGCCTCCAATTGCTCTTAAATACAAGTAAAACTAAATGCATGCTCTTCAACCGATCGCTACCTGTACCTACCCGCCTGTCCAACATTACTACTCTGGACGGCTCCGACTTAGAATACGTGGACAACTACAAATACTTAGGTGTCTGGTTAGACTGTAAACTCTCCTTCCAGACCCATATCAAACATCTCCAATCCAAAGTTAAATCTAGAATTGGCTTCCTATTTCGCAACAAAGCATCCTTCACTCATGCTGCCAAACATACCCTTGTAAAACTGACCATCCTACCAATCCTCGACTTTGGCGATGTCATTTACAAAATAGCCTCCAATACCCTACTCAACAAATTGGATGCAGTCTATCACAGTGCAATCCGTTTTGTCACCAAAGCTCCATATACTACCCACCATTGCGACCTGTACGCTCTCGTTGGCTGGCCCTCGCTTCATACTCGTCGCCAAACCCACTGGCTCCATGTCATCTACAAGACCCTGCTAGGGAAAGTCCCCCCTTATCTCAGCTCGCTGGTCACCATTGCATCTCCCACCTGTAGCACACGCTCCAGCAGGTATATTTTTTTAAGAGGACTGATTGGATATCTTCCAAAACCAATTATTTCTTTGGCCGCCTCTCCTTCCAGTTCTCTGCTGCCAATGACTGGAACGAACTACAAAAATCTCTGAAACTGGAAACACTTATCTCCCTCACTAGCTTTAAGCACCAACTGTCAGAGCAGCTCACAGATTACTGCACCTGTACATAGCCCACCTATAATTTAGCCCAAACATCTACCTCTTTCCCTACTGTATTTTATTTATTTATTTATTTTGCTCCTTTGCACCCCCATTATTTTTATTTCTACTTTGCACATTCTCCCATTGCAAATCTACCATTCCAGTGTTTTACTTGCTATATTGTATCTACTTTGCCACCATGGCCTTTTTGCCTTTACCTCCCTTATCTCACCTCATTTGCTCACATCGTATATAGACTTGTTTATACTGTATTATTGACTGTATGTTTGTTTTACTCCATGTGTAACTCTGTGTCGTTGTATGTGTCGAACTGCTTTGCTTTATCTTGGCCAGGTCGCAATTGTAAATGAGAACTTGTTCTCAACTTGCCTACCTGGTTAAATAAAGGTGAAATAAAAAAATAAATAAAAACAAAGGGTATATAACAAAGTATTGAGATAAACTTTTGTTTTTGACCAAATACTTATTTTCCACCATAATTTGCAATTAAATTCATAAAAAATCCTACAATGTGATTTTCTGGATTTTCTTTTCTCATTTTGTCTGTCATAGTTGAAGTGTACCTATGATGAAAATTACAGGCCTCTCTCATCTTTTTAAGTGGGAGAACTTGCACAATTGGTGGCTGACTAAATACTTTTTTGCCCCACTGTATATAGTGTACATGTAATAGTATAGACTTTACGTCCGTCCCTTCGCCCCGACCTGGGCGCGAACCAGGGACGCTCTGCACACGTCAACAGTCACCCTCGAAGCATCGTTACCCATCACTCCACAAAAGCCACGGCCCTCGCAGAGCAAAGGGAACCACTACTTCAAGGTCTCAGAGCAAGTGACGTCACCGATTGAAACGCCACTAGCGCGCACCACCGCTAACTAGCTAGCCATTTCACATCGGCTACATACACACAGACTCAGCACTGGTACTTCCTGTAATAGCCATGTTCGTTTCTACTCCCTATATATAGCCACTCATTATTTTTATTTTTTATTCACTGTGTCACTATTTCTATTTTTTTGTTTGTTACATTTTTTGTATCTTTTTACTCATCCGTAGGGGATCCATAAGTAAGCATTTGACTGTCTACAAAGCATGTGACAAATACAATTTGATTTGGCTGCTTTTACAGTGGCTGTGTAGAATGTGTGGGAAATGGGGTTTTAAAAATATATATAGATAGATGGATGGATGCACTGGATCAACAGCTTGGGTCTTTTGAGAGAGAGAGAGAGAGAGAGAGAGAGAGAGAGAGAGAGAGAGAGGGAGATCCCTTTCTTTATGTAGGCTACACAGTGGAAAGCTTTCGGCTATGGAATGCTTTTATTCCAGGCACACAATAGCAATCAGCCATTGTCCTCTTAATTAACCACAGATTCTCTCCCACAGTCTGAAAACTGTCTGGGTCAACAAAGCCTCATGCAGGTGGGAGGATACAGTAAAGCTTGGACACTGTCTGCCTGTCTGTTTGTAGGCAGCAAAAAATGAGACATGTAGTTTAAGATATTTATAGACTAGTAATTCATATTATGTTCAGGCTAAGTACATTGTAAAGGAATTGAAGGTTAATGAGTGGTTTTACAGGGATAGGCTGTCCCTGCTCTGTTTACCAGAGGAAGATTTGCTGGACAAGCTCTCCTCGTATCTCTCAGGATGGCCAGTCACTTTTTGTTGTAAAAATAGCTCATGATGTACAGGGGTTTGAAAGTCAGTCGCTGTGACAGAAGCTGAGGGTCGGATCTCATCAGCGCTCACAGCTGAGCTAATATGACTGAGTGCTCGACACATGTTTTCTCCACTCTCAGGGCTGGCTGAAGCCTTTGAGGCAGTGTTCAAACTAGAGGTCGACCGATTAATCGGAATGGCCGATTAATTAGGGCTGATCTCAAGTTTTCATAACAATCGGAAATCTGTATTTTTGGACACCGATTTTTACACCTTTATTTAACTAGGCAAGTCAGTTAAGAACACGTTCTTATTTTCAATGACGGCCTAGGAACGGTGGGTTAACTGCCTCGTTTAGGGGCAGAACGACAGATTTTCACATTGTCAGCTCGGGGGATTCAATCTTGCAACCTTACACTTAACTAGTCCATCGCAATAACGACCTGCTTCTTGTTGCACTCCACAAGGAGACTGCCTGTTACGCAAATGCAGTACGCCAAGGTAAGTTGCTAGCTAGCATTACATTTATTTGTATAAAAAACAGTCAATCATAATCACTAGTTAATTACACATGATTGATGATATTACTAGATATTATCTAGCGTGTCATAATCTGACTGAGCGGTGGTAGGCAGAAGCAGGCGTGTAAACATTCATTCAAACAGCACTTTCGTGCGTTTTGTCAACAGCTCTTCCTTGTGCATCAAGCATTGAGCTGTTTATGACTTCAAGCATATCAACTCCCGAGATGAGGCTGGTGTAACCGAAGTTAAATGGCTGGCTAGTGCGCGCAAATAGCGTTTCAAACGTCACTCGCTCGCTTTGAGCCTTGGAGTAGTTGTTTCCCTTGCTCTGCATGGGTAACGCTGCTTCGAGGGTGGCTGTTGTCGTTGTGTTCCTGGTTCGAGCCCAGGGAGGAGCGAGGAGAGGGACGGAAGCTATACTGTTACACTGGCAATACTAAAGTGCCTATAAGAACATCCAATAGTCAAAGGTTAATGAAATACAAATGGTATAGAGAGAAATAGTCCTATAATTCCTATAATAACTACAACCTAAAACTTCTTACCTGGGAATATTGAAGACTCATGTTAAAAGGAACCACCAGCTTTCATATGTTCTCATGTTCTGAGCAAGGAACTTAAACGTTAGCTTTCTTACATGGCAAATATTGCACTTTTAGTTTCTTCTCCAACACTTTGTTTTTGCATGATTTAAACCAAATTGAACATGTTTCACTATTTATTTGAGGCTAAATTGATTTTATTGATGTATTATATTAAGTTAAAATAAGTGTTCATTCAGTATTGTTGTAATTGTCATTATTACAAATCAAATAAAAAAATTGTCCGATTAATCAATATGGGCTTTTTTGGTCCTCCAATAATCTGTATCGGTATCGGCGTTGAAAAAAATCATAATCGGTCGACCTCTAGTTCATATCCATCCTAAAAGCTTACACGTGTTCTCACAGTCTCTGAGAGGGACGTACAATTAAACTAGCCTATCCTCCACCAATCCGCCAGGTTATTGGAGTACAGGCCCATCTTGCATATGAGGGAATTGTCTTTCATGTGCATCATGAATTGATAACCAGAGACATTTTAAATCAGCCGCAGTGCTTTTATCTGTCTGGATTATACCTTGGAAGTGCGTAATACACTCAGATGAATTGTGCTCCAATACATTCCAGTCTTGATTTCACCCCTCATTAGGAGTCCTTAATGTCGCTGACGAACACACAGAAGGAGGGACTGTTTTTATTACTCACTGTGTGTTATTATAGTAACTCTTAAGCCTCCCTAAATATATCTCCCAATTGTTTCATTTGAGAGTGTTTTGTAGTTAGGATAATTGATGAAACGACACTAATACTGAGACTTGTGCTCCCCTTGAGATGTGCTCCACCTGTCTCCACCTAGACATGAGAAATGATTCAGGAGAAATGGTTAATTTTGAGGCTAAGGCTCTTTCTCACCCTCTCTGTAGCTATAGGCCTACACCTCCTGACCCTCTAATCCTTTAGGCCTATCTGTTTAACGGGCATTGGCAAAATTGGCACTGTCCTGGAATGAAAATTCTGAAGATTGTTAGTCTGAATTTTTTTCTTCTCACTTATTTGTTGACTTTTACAGGCTACATTCCATCACTTGGCGTAATCCTCCGAACCACAGACAAGACTGTGTGGGCAAATGAATTTGAACGTAAGTCACTGAAACACTGACTAATTCTCTCTGAATTATTTTTCTTCCATTGCCCGTCTGTCTGCCAGTCTCTTCTGTTGTCTGCCGGTGTCTTGACATCGTAGTATCACGGTTTTCTTTCCAGCTATTGAGTTGACGTGCTTGATAGAGTCCATCTCAACAAACAACCCCAGAATCGAATGGAAGAAAATCCAAAACGGTGTCCCTAGTTATGTGTACTTTCAAAATCAAATTTCGGGTAAGATTATTATTTTTTTAAGCACCTTACCAACACCATATTGGCCTAAGAACTGTGTTATTATTCTCTGTAAGGGAATGAGAGGTTGGAGTGTGTTTTTGCCTCTCTGTTAGGGGACTTGGAGCACAGAGCCCAGCTGATCCAGCCAGCCAACCTACTGATCCTCAACACCAGCCGTGCAGACACTGCAGAGTACCGCTGTGAGGTCGCTGCCATTGATGACCACAAACACTTTGATGAAATTCTAATCAGTCTTGCTGTCAGGGGTGAGGTCGTATTGTCATATTCCTGTGTCACTTAACCAATGCAGAGCTCCCACCTTGTCATTGGCCTGAGATATATGTGTGTCCACTGGTCAATCTCAGTATAGGCCTAGTCAGTGTTAGGTGTGTTGTTGACCAACGTTTTAATCCTATAGTAGAGTTTGCTGTGTTTTTTCAGTGTTGTCTATTTCTAAGTAAAGTGTGCTCACTCTCTCTCTAAAGAAAACTGTTATTTGGGTGCCGTAGTATGACCTCTGTCCTTTGCCTGTGTATGTGTGTCTTCCAGAGCAGTTGGGAAAAAGCAGAAGTCGAATTCCTGTCGGACCATTGTGTACAATTATTATTTATTTATTGTCTGTGCAGTAAAGCCTGTGGTGCCCAGGTGCAGTGTGCCTGTGGCGGTGACTGTTGGCACGTCCTCTGAGCTGCGCTGCCTGGAGAACGAGGGCTTCCCTGCCTCACAGTACCGCTGGTTCCACAACAACGAGGAGCTTCCCCAGGACCCAAAGAGCAGCCCCAAGTTCATCAACTCCACCTATTCCATTAACGCTGACACGGGTGGTCTGGTAAGGAATCAATGGAGATTGAACGGAAACTAGATATATGAATATCATGTTTAATGAGACAGTAGATCCAACTGTTGGATGATGTTGGTACAAGAGAAAAGCCGTATGATGTATTGGGGTTGATTTTAGCATTTTTCCCTCCAGAAATTCCGCCGGATGAGGAAGGAGGATGCGGGGGAGTATTACTGCCAGGCAAAGAATGTAGCTGGACATGCACAGTGTCCCACACAGCTGATGGACGTCTGTGAGTAGGCCATGCTGTACTAAACACCCAACTGACATTCTTACTGCAACTATGTATTGTTTACATCCCCGACATCCCCATTATTTGCAAGAGGAAGCGACGCAGGTACAGAGGACAAAGAGCCGGATGCCTTGTCAGGACCCGGAGAAGGCGAGTGGGAAAGCTGCCGTTACCGTCAATACTACTCGCCAACGTGCAATCATTGGACAATAAATTAGATGAGGTACAATCACGAATATCCTACCAACGGGACATCAAAAACTGTCATATCCTATGTTTCATGGAATCGTGGCTGAATGACGACATGGATATTCAGCTAGCGGGATATACGCTGCTCCGGCAAGATAGAACAGCACACTCCGGTAAGACGAGGGGGGGGGGGGGGCGCGGTCTGTGCATGTTTGTAAACAACAGCTGGTGCACAAAATCTAAGGAAGTCTCTAGATTTTGCTCGCCTGAAGTAGATTATATTGTGATAAACTACTTGCCTAGAGAGTTTTCAGCTAAACTTTTTGTGGCTGTTTATTTACAACCACAGACAGATGCTGGCACTAAGACCGCACTCAGTCAGCTGTATAAGGAAATAAGCAAACAGGAAAGCACTCACCCAAGGGCGGCGATCCTAGTGGCCGGAGACTTTAATGCAGGGAAACTGAAATCATTTCTAACACATTTCTATCAACATGTTAAATGTGCAACCAGAGGGGACAAAAATTCTAGATCACCTGTACTCCACACACAGAGACGCATACAAAGCTCTCACTCGCCCTCCATTTGGTAAATCCGACCACAATTCTATCTTCCTGATTCCTGCTTACAAGCAAAAATTAAAGCAGGAAGCACCAGTGACTCGGTCTATAAAAAAGTGGTCAGATGAAGCAGATGCTAAACTACAGGACTGTTTTGCTATCACAGACTGGAACATGTTCCGGGATTCTTCCGATGGCATTGAGGAGTACACCACATCAGTCACTGGCTTTATCAATAAGTGCATCGAGGACGTCATCCCCACAGCGACTGTACGTACATACCCCAACCAGAAGCCATGGATTACAGGCAACATACGCACTGAGCTAAAGGGTAGAGTTGCCGCTTTCAAGGGGCGGGACTCTAGAAATCCTGCTATGCCCTGCGACGAACCATCAAACAGGGAAAGCGTATTGAATCATACTACACCGGCTCCGACGCTCGTCTTATGTGGCAGGGCTTGCAAACTATTACAGACTACAAAGGGAAGCACAGCCGCGAGCTGCCAGTGACACGAGCCTACCAGACGAGCTAAATCACTTCTGTGCTCGCTTCGAGGCAAGCAACACTGAGGCATGGATGAGAGCATCAGCTGTTCCGGGCGACTGTGGGATCACGCTCTCCGTAGCCGACATGGGTAAGACCTTTAAACAGGTCAACATACACAAGGCTGCGGGGCCAGACAGATTATCAGGACATGTGCTCCGGGCATGTGCTGACCAACTGGCAGGGGTTTTTACTGACATTTTCATCATGTCCCTGATTGAGTCTGTAATACCAACATGTTTCAAGCAGACCACCATAGTCCCTGTGCCCAAGAATACAAAGGCAACCTGCCTAAATGACTACAGACCCGTAGCACTCACATCCGTAGCCATGAAATGCTTTGAACGGCTGGTCATTGTTCACGTCAACACCATTATCCCAGAAACCCTAGACCCACTCACATTTGCATACCGCCCAAACAGATCCACAGATGATGCAATCTCAATTGCACTCCACACTGCCCTTTTCCACCTGGACAAAAGGAACACTTATGTGAGAATGCTATTCATTGACTACAGCTCAGCATTCAACACCATAGTACCCTCAAAGCTCATCACTAAGCTAAGGATCCTGGGACTGAACACCTCCCCCTGCAACTGGATCCTGGACTTCCTGACGGGCCGCCCCTAGGTGGTGAGGGTAGGTAGCGTCACATCTGCCATGCTGATCCTCAACACTGGAGCTCCTCAGGGGTGCGTGCTCAGTCCCCTCCTGTACACCCTGTTCACCCACGACTGCATGGCCAGGCACGACTCCAACACCATCATTAAGTTTGCAGACGACACAACAGTGGTAGGCCTGATCACCGACAACGACGAGACAGCCTATAGGGAGGAGGTCAGACACCTGGCTGGGTGGTGCCAGAATAACAACCTATCCCTCAACGTAACCAAGACTAAGGAGGTGATTGTGGACTACAGGAAAAGGAGGACCAAGCACGCCCCCATTCTCATCAACTGGACTGTAGTGGAGCAGGTTTGAGAGCTTCAAGTTCCTTCGTGTCCACATCAACAACAAACTAGAATGGTCCAAATACACCAAGACAGTCGTGAAGAGGGCACAACAAAGCCTATTCCCCCTCAGGAAACTAAAAGGATTTGGCATGGGTCCTGAGATCCTTTAAAGGTTCTACAGCTGCATTATCGAGAGCATCTTCTGATTGCATCACTGCCTGGTACGGCAATTGCTCGGCCTCTGACCGCAAGGCACTACAGAGGGTAGTGCGTACGGCCCAGTACATCACTGGGCTAAGCTGCCTGCCATCCAGGACCTCTACACCAGGCGGTGTCAGAGGAAGACCCTAAAAATTGCCAAAGACCCCAGCCACCCCAGTCGTAGACTGTTCTCTCTACTACCGCATGGCAAGAGGTACCGGAGTGCCAAGTCTAGGACAAAAAGGCTTCTCAACAGTTTTTACCCCCAATCCATAAGACTCCTGAACAGGTAATCAAATGGCTGCCCAGACTATTTGCATTGTGTGCTTCCCCCCAAACCCTCGTACGCTGCTGCTACTCTCTGTTTATCATGTATGCATAGTCACTTTAACTATACATTCATGTACATACTACCTCAATTGGCCCGACCAGCCAGTGCTTCCACACATTGGCTAACCGGGCTATCTGCATTGTGTCCCGCCACCCACCACCCGCCAACCCCTCTTTTACGCTACTGCTACTCTCTGTTCATCATATATGCATAGTCACTTTAACCATATGTACAGTGGAGCAAAAAAGTATTTAGTCAGGCACCAATTGTGCAAGTTCTCCCACTTAAAAAGATGAGAGAGGCCTGTAATTTTCATCATAGGTATACTTCAACTATGACAGACAAAATGAGAAACAAAAACAGAAAATCACATTGTAGGATTTTTAATGAATTGATTTACAAATTATGGTGGAAAATAAGGTCACCTACAAACAAGCAAGATTTCTGGCTCTCACAGACCTGTAACTTCTTCTTTAAGAGTCTCCTCTGTCCTCCACTCGTTACCTGTATTAATGGCACCTGTTTGAACTTGTTATCAGTATAAAAGACACCTGTCCACACCCTCAAACAGTCACACTCCAAACTCCATTATGGCCAAGACCAAAGAGCTGTCAAAGGACACCAGAAACAAAATTGTAGACCTGCACCAGGCTGGGAATACTGAATCTGCAATAGGTAAGCAGCTTGGTTTGAAGAAATCAACTGTGGGAGCAATTATTAGGAAATGGAAGACATACAAGACCACTGATAATCTCCCTCGATCTGGGGCTCCACGCAATATCTCACCCCGTGGGGTCAAAATAATCACAAGAACAGTGAGCAAAAATCCCAGAACCACACGGGGGGACCTAGTGAATGACCTGCAGAGAGCTGGGACCAAAGTAACAAAGCCTACCATCAGTAACACACTACGCCACCAGGGACTCAAATCCTGCAGTGCCAGACGTGTCCGCCTGCTTAAGCCAGTACACGTCCAGGCCCGTCTGAAGTTTGCTAGAGAGCATTTGGATGATCCAGAAGAAGATTGGGAGAATGTCATATGGTCAGATGAAACCAAAATAGAACTTTTTGGTAAAAACTCAACTCGTCGTGTTTGGAGGACAAAGAATGCTGAGTTGCATCCAAAGAACACCATACCTACTGTGAAGCATTGGGGTGGAAACATCATGCTTTGGGGCTGTTTTTCTGCAAAGGGACCAGGATGACTGATCCGTGTAAAGGAAAGAATGAATGGGGCCATGTATCGTGAGATTTTGAGTGAAAACCTCCTTCCATCAGCAAGGGCATTGAAGATGAAACGTGGCTGGGTCTTTCAGCATGACAATGATCCCAAACACACCGCCCGGGCAACGAAGGAGTGGCTTCGTAAGAAGCATTTCAAGGTCCTGGAGTGGCCTAGCCAGTCTTCAGATCTCAACCCCATAGACAATCTTTGGAGGGAGTTGAAAGTCCGTGTTGCCCAGCAACAGCCCCAAAACATCACTGTTCTAGAGGAGATCTGCATGGAGGAATGGGCCAAAATACCAGCAACAGTGTGTAAAAACTTGTGAAGACTTACAGAAAACATTTGACCTCTGTCATTGCCAACAAAGGGTATATAACAAAGTATTGAGATAAACTTTTGTTATTGACCAAATACTTATTTTCCATCATCATTTGCAAATAAATTCATTAAAAATCCTACAATGTGATTTTCTGGATTTTTTTTCTCATTTTGTCTGTCATAGTTGAAGTGTACCTATGATGAAAATTACAGGCCTCTCTCATCTTTTTAAGTGGGAGAACTTGCACAATTGGTGCCTGACTAAATACTTTTTTGCTCCACTGTACATATGGTTAAAGTGACTATGCATATACTTTTTTGCCCCACTGTATATACTACCTCAATCAGCCTGACTAACCGGTGTCTGTATGTAGCCTCGCTACTTTTATAGCCTCGCTACTGTATATAGCCTGTCTTTTTACTGTTGTTTTATTTCTTTACTTACCTATTGTTCACCTAATACCTTTTTTGCACTATTGGTTAGAGTCTGTATGTAAGCATTTCACTGTATGGTCTATACCTGTTGTATTCGGCGCACGTGACAAATAAACTTTGATTTAATTTAAATATGTCAGTGTGTCATACCGCTGCCACACTGAACATACAATTGTGTGTTACCTAACCTGCAAGTGAGTCACATGCATCTACTCTAGTGCACGTAAATCATAGCGGTTGACATGGACATGCATTCCAAGGTCATTCTTTTAAAGTCAGGGTTCCCAAACTGGTGGCCAGTGGGCTAAATTATTATGTTTTAGACAAATATTATAGCTGATTGGGCTTCTTGCAGTCAATTTGCAGTCTACAAATGATTTGTAATTATCCTCCGGCCCCACTCCATCCGCTCACCCCCCAAAAATGTATTGTACCGCGGCTGCTGTAAGTTGTTTAAATTTGGGTTTATGTTACCCAGATCTCATCTCAAAATGCCCTGTTTGTATTTTCAGATGATGTCGACATTGTGGGCATTTTCCTGAAGGTGTTGGCGGCATTGGCTGGACTCATTGTTGTGATGGTGGGGGTTTGTCATGTATACAAACATCACTGCTTCTCCTCCGGCAAGGATCACACAGGAACCAAGTGAGTAGGGCTATGCAGTTTCAAATAGAGGTCAACCGATTAATCGGCATTAAGGGCCAATTTCAAGTTTTCATAACAATCGGTAATCGGCCTTTTTGGACGCCGATTGTGGACGATTACATTGCAATCCACATGGAAACTGCGTGGCAGGCTGACCACCTATTACGCGAGTGCAGAGTCAAAAGGACCTTGTGGCTGCAAGAAGCCAAGGTAAGTTGCTAGCTAGCATTAAACGTATCTTATAAAAAAACAATCAATCTTCACATAATCACTAGTTAACTACATGTGGTTGATGATATTAGTAGGTTAACTAGCTTGTCCTGCTTTGCATATGATCAATGTGGGGCCTGTTAATTTATCATCGAATCACAGCCTACTTCAACTTCGCCAAATGGGTGATTTAACAAAAGCGCATTCGCGAAAAAAGCACAATCGTTACACAAATGTACCTAACCATAAACATCAATGCCTTTCTTAAAATCAATACACAGAAGTATATATTTTTAAACCTGCATATTTAGTTAAAATAAATTAAGGTTAGCAGGCAATATTAACTAGGGAAATTGTGTCACTTCACCAGTTTGGGCCACCTGGCTCGTTGCGAACTGTGTGAAGATCGTAATTAATTTGCCAGATTTGTACGTAATTATGACATAACATTGAAGGTTGTGCAATGTAACAGCAATATTTAGACTTAGGGATGCCATCCGTTCGATAAAATACAGAACGGTTCCGTATTTCAGTGAAAGAATAAAAGTTTTGTTTTCTAAATGATAGTTTCCGGATTTGACCATATTAATGACCAAAGGCTCATATTTCTGTGTTTATTATATTATAATTAAGTCTGATTTGATATTTGATAGAGCAGTCTGACTGAGCGGTGGTAGGCAGCAGCAAGCTCGTAAGCATTCATTCAAACATTACTTTACTGCGTTTGCCAGCAGCTCTTAGCAATGCTTGAAGCACAGTGCTGTTTGACTTCAAGCCTATCAACTCCCGAGGTTAGGCTGGCAATACTAAAGTGCCTATAAGAACATCCAATAGTCAAAGGTATATGATATACAAATGGTATAGAGAGAAATAGTCAAAGCGTCATAATTCCTATAATAACTACAACCTAAAACTTCTGAACTGGGAATATTGAAGAACTGGGAATATTGAACCACCAGCTTTCATATGTTCTCATGTTCTGAGCAAGGAACTTAAATGTTAGCTTTTTTACATGGCACATATTGTACTTTTACTTTCTTCTCCAACACTGTTTTTGCATTATTTAAACCAAATTGAACATGTTTCATTATTTATTTGAGACTAAATTGATTTTATTTGTGTATTATATTAAGTTCAAATAAAAGTGTTCATTGTTCATTCAGTATTGTTGTATTTGTCATCTTTGTTGTAATTGTCATATATATATATATATATATATATAAATCGGCCGATTAATCGGTATCGGCTTTTTTTTGGTCCTCCAATAATCGGTATCGGCGTTGAAAAATCATAATCGGTCGACCTCTAGTTTCAAGTTTCAAAGTTGATTTGCCACGTGCACAGGATACAACAGGTGTAAAACAGTACAGGGAAATTCTTACCTTGAGAGCTCTTTCCAACAATGCAGTGAAAATAATAATAATATAGATAATAATAGAAAATGTTATTAAAAATGAAATGTAAAAATGAACCCAAAAAGTACGATATAGGTTGAAAGGGAAACGGGGATACCTAGTCAGTTGTGCAACAGAATGCATTCAACTGAAGTGTGTTATCCGCATTTAACCCAAACCCTCTGAATCAGAGAGGTGCGGGGGGCTGCCTTAATCGACATCCATTGTTCTGTACAGGGCTTTTAAAGCTAAATGGACCAGTTTAATAGTGACATATTATGTGATGTGAGTTGCTTAGTACGTCTTTGTGTGGAAATTAAGGATTTATTGTGTGTTTTAGCTACAAACTTCCATCGCAGGATGATGGCGTTGACTATGCCGAAGCAGATGAGGTGAATAAAATGAACTTAATTGTGTGTTCTATATTATTATTATTATTATTGAGCTAAAGTGTAATCACAATGTATTATTAAAAATGACAAATGAAAATAATTATCAACTGCAGGTATTTTTTTGATAATTTATATTCCCATCAGGGTCACTTCCGTCACAAATCATCATTTATCATTTGACATCTGAGATCAAGGAGACACACTGAAGAGGAGACCCACTGAAGTCAAAAGTGTGCCAAATCCCATAATGGGGCTTCGTGTGAGAAATGTGAGCTGTAACATTTCACATGAACCAACAAGCTTGCCAAAGTTATCATAATGAAAAAGATCAATCATTATTTCAATTTTGCTTTCTGATAGGCAACTGCAACGTCATGTCCCTATTAGTACACTGTTTACTTTTTTTTGTAGCACATATGTATTGCCCTCAGTCATTACTAACTACAATTACAGTACGATTTTTTTTTAAAGCTGTGACTTTTGAACTTCCACCAGCATGTTCATCTTAACTGATGCTGGAACATTCCCCCATACTGTTTTTAGACAAACAAGGTTTTTTACTTCCATAAAATTTCTACAGAGTACAACAAACCTGTTTAAAAAAAACAGTATTTCATAACCTCTGAATGCAAGCTGGACTAGTTTATGTTAATATGAAGGTAGGTTGTGTCAATAGTTTTATATATACACTACCGTTCAAAAGTTTGGAGCCACGTAGAAATGTCCTCGTTTTTGAAAGAAATGCATATTTTTTTGTCCATTAAAATAACATCAAATTGATCAGAAATACAGTGTAGACATTCTTCATGTTGTAAATGACTATTGTAGCTGGAAACGGCTGATTTTTAATGGAATATCTCCATAGGCGTACAAAGGCCCATTATCATTAACCATCACTGCTGTGTTCAAATGGCACGTTGTGTTAGCTAATCCAAGTTTGTCATTTTAAAAGGCTAATTGATCATTAGAAAACCCTTTTGCAATTATGTTAGCACAGCTGAAAACTGTTCTGATTAAAGAAGCGATAAAACTGGCCTTCTTTAGACTAGTTGAGTATCTGGAGCATCAGCATTTGTGGGTTCGATTACAGGCTTAAAATGGCCAGAAACAAAGTACTTTCTTCTGAAAATCGTCAGTCTATTCTTGTTCTGAAAAATTAAGGCTATTCCATGCGAGAAATTGCCAAGGAACTGAAGATCTCATGCAACGCTATGTACTACTCCCTTCACAGAACAGCGCAAACTGGATCTAACCAGAATAGAAAGAGTAGTGGGAGGCCCCGGTGCACAACTGAGCAAGAGGACAAGTACATTAGAGTGTCTAGTTTGAGAAACAGATGCCTCACAAGTCCTCAACTGGCAGCTTCATTAAATAGTAACCGCTAAACACCGGACTCAACAGTGAAGAGGCGACTCTGGGATGCTGGCATTCTGGACACTCTGTCCAGTGTCTGTGTTCTTTTGACCATCTTAATCTTTTATTTTTATTGGCCAGTCTGAGATATTGCTTTTTCTTTGCAATTCAGCCTAGAAGGCCAGCATCCCGGAGACGCCTCATCACTGTTGACGTTGAGATTGGTGTTTTGTTTTGCGCATACTATTTAATGATGCTGCCAGTTGAGGACTTGTGAGGACTATATTCTGGTTAGAGCCAGTTTGCGCTGTTCTGTGAAGTACATAGCGTTGTATGAGATCTTCCGTTTTTTGGCAATTTCTCGCATGGAATAGCCTTCATTTTTCAGAACAAGAATCAACTGATGAGTTTCAGAAGAAAGGTCTTTGTTTCTGGCCAATTTGAGCCTGTAATTTGACCCACAAATGCTGATGCTCCAGATACTCAACTGGTCTAAAGAAGGCCAGTTTTATTGCTTCTTTAATCAGAACAACAGTTTTCAGCTGTGCTAATATAATTGCAAAAAGGTTTTGTAATGTTCAATTAACCTTTTAAAATTATGAACTTGGATTAACTAACACAATGTGTCATTGGAACACAGGAGTGATGGTTGCTGATAATGGGCCTCTGTATGCCTATGTAGATATTCCATTAAAAATCTGCCGTTTTCAGCTACAATAGTCATTTACAACATGAACAATGTCTACACTGTATTGCTGATCAATTTTATGTTATTTAAATGGACATATAAAAGTGCATTCTTTCAAAAACAAGGACATTTCTAAGTGACCTCAAACTTTTGAACAGTTGTATGTAGTACCAGTTTGGACACACCTACTCATTGAAGTGTTTTTCTTTATTTTTACTATTTTCTACATTGTAGAGTAATAGTGAAGTCATCAAAACTATTAAATAACACATATGGAATCATGTAGTAACCAAAAAAGTGTTAAACAAATCTAAATATATTTTAGATTCTTCAAAGTAGCCACCCTTTGCCTTGATGACAGCTTTGCACACGCTTGGCATTCTCTCAACCAGCTTCACCTGGAATGCTTTTCCAACTATTTTGAAGGAGTTCCCACATACACTGAGCACGTGCTGCTTTTCCACTTTGCGGTCCATCTCATCCCAAACCATCTCAATAGGGTTGAGGTCTGGTGATTTATGGAGGCCAGGTCATCTGATGCAGCACTCCATCACTTTCCTTCTTGGTAAAATAGCCCTTACACAGCCTGGAGGTATGTTGGGTCATTGTCCTGTTGAAAAACAAATGATAGTGGGACTATGCGCACACCAGATGGGAAGGTTTATCGCTGCAGAATGCTGTGGTAGCCATGCTGGTTAAGTGTGCCTTGAATTCTAAATCCCTGGCAGTGTCACCAGCAAAGCACCATCACACCTCCTCCATGTTTCACGGTGGGAACTACATATGCGGAGATCATCCGTTCACCTACTCTGTGTCTCACAAAGACATGGCGGTTGGAATCTAAAATCTGGACCGATCAGACCAAAGGACAGATTTCCACCGGTCTAATGTCCATTGTTCATGTTTCTTGGCCCAAGCAAGTCTCTTCTTATTATTGGTGTCCTTTAGTAGTGGTTTCTTTGCAGCAATTCGACCATGAAGGCCTGATTCACACAGTCTCCTCTGAGACAGTTGATGTTGAGACGTGTCTGTTACTTGAACTCTGTGAAGCATTTATTTGGGCTGCAATTTCTGAGTCTGGTAACTCTAATTACCTTATCCTCTGTAGCAGAGGCAACTCTGGGTCTTCCTTTCCTGTGGCGGTCCTCATGAGAGCCAGTTTCATCATAGCACTTGATGGTTTTTGCGACTGCACTTGAAGAAACTTTCAAAGTTCTTCAAATGTTCCGTATTGACTGACCTTCATGTCTTGAAGTAATGATGGACTGTCGTTTCTCTCTGCTTATTTGAGCTGTTCTTGCCATAATATGGACTTGATCTATTACCAAATAGGGCTGTCTTCTGTATACCACCCCTACCGTGTCACAACACAACTGATTGGCTCAAATACATTAAGAAGGAAAGAAATTCCACAAATTAACTTTTAACAATGCACACCTGTTAATTGAAATGTATTCTAGGTGACTACCTTATGAAGCTGGTTGAGAGAATGCCAAGAGTTTGCAAAGCTGCCATCAAGGCAAAGGGTGGCTACTTTGAAGAATCTCAAATATAAAATATATTTTGATTTGTTGAACACCAATTGTGTTACTACATGATTCCATATGTGTTATTTCTTATTTTTGATGTCTTCACTATTATTCTACAACGTAGAAAATAGCAAAAATAAAAACCCTGTAATGAGTAAGTGTCCAAACTTTCGACTGGTAACGTATACAGTACATACGTACAGATAATGAGTGGGGCATGTTTAAAAAGCTGATGAAATCTTTTACATGCAGAGCCAAGGGGCACAATGAAACTGTCTGTTGTGCTTGAAAGCCAACTGACTTTATTCTCTGTTCAGAATAACAAAGAAACATTACAGTTATACAGTATAATTCCATTATAATGCTGCAAGTTAAGATGTATTATTATGATTATATCAAGTGATTATGATTTTTTTCAGAGTGCCGTGTCTGTATAAGTGAACATCTTTGCTTACTAATTACGTACTTTATGAATATTGGACATATTGTCTAGTTGTGACTCACAATTAACTGTATTTTCTTTATGAACACAATATACAATATTAATGGATATACAGGCAATACAACTTTTTTAGAAACAAATGTCTACACATACATGTTTATCAGTAACAATATATAAGTATGAAACAATGTTTCAAATTGAAATTGTTAAAAATGACTTTTTGAAACATGGTTATTTTGTTAAACACTACTCAGGAACTGTTGTAAATTGTAAAATGTTCGTTGTAGTGCAAGTAATGGATACTGTTATGCTTACTTCATTTAGTCAATAAAGACACACATAACATTAGTAACTGTATTTATTGTATTGTTGAGACTTTTTTATTTGCAAATGACTACAGAAGAGTTTAACTTTTATTTTGAAAAATAATGCAGTCAACCAGACAACCCCGGAAGTGCAACAACATAGGAAATGATCGCTTGCAATATTATGCTTTTTCAGGAAATATACAATTTAACGTGAATAACGTTCTAAAGGAAATCAAGACCCACTATAATGTTAATCGGTGCCTGAATGACGACGGATACATCTTGAGTTCGAGGGAAACGCTACATTCTTCAGTGTTTGTGGATATCACCATGCGACATGTTTTGTAGTATTTAGGGTATTTCATCGAAAGGGATATGAAGACATGGTGCTGTGTGTAAATGAATTCAATTGAATTTGAGAAGAAATATAAAGGTAAAATAACGGTAACATTTGCATATTTGTCCAGACCTCCCATCTGCATGTGCTGACTATAAGCAGAATTACTACGTTCTGTGATCATTGCTGGTAACAAACAAGTCGGTGTTGTTGCACTTTCCGTCATTTCGAATGAACGACAGAATTTACTTCAGTAAGAAATAGGTCACTGAAAGTGTCACCTAAATTGGTCTTAAAAGATCTGTTCAGATCCGATCAATCTTAACCTTGTTCATAAAACGGGCCAGAAAATAACAAGCATGAGTTTCTTCAGTTTTGGCCAAAGTGCAGAAATTGATGTAGTTCTGACTGATGCTGAGACGAGAAAGAAGGCTGAACATAAGACTGAAGATGGGAAGAAGGACAAATATTTCCTATTTTATGATGGGGAGACTGTGGCAGGAAAGGTCAACGTTACACTGAAGAACCCTGGGAAAAGACTGGAACATCAAGGCATCAAAATCGAATTTGTAGGCCAGATTGGTGAGTGTTCTTAGTTTAATGCAGTGATATCTATTCCAAATAAATCATAATAAATCCAATGTCGCTTTATGTTGGACTTTTTAGTTAACAACAGTTGTGTCGATATGTGCCAATAGGCCTGGATATATTCTTCTATGAGAGAGTGATTATTTTGTGATGTCTTTGAATGTCTGAAATGTGTACCTGTCCTTCCTTCACAGAGCTGTACTACGACAGAGGAAACCATCATGAGTTTGTCTCCCTGGTGAAAGATCTGGCAAGGCCTGGTGAGCTTACTCAGTCACAGACATTCGACTTTGAGTTCACCCATGTTGAGAAGCCCTATGAGTCCTACACAGGCCAGAATGTGAAGCTACGGTAAGGAAACATTCAGCCTGAACATTCTCTGCCAAAATAACTATTACTTTATGGCTCACTTTTTAACCCGAGATCCCCTTTGACCTGTCAGTCATGTGCCTAGCACTACATCCTCAGCAAGAATAATGTTTGTGTGCTTCACATGCTCATTGTCTTGCATTAAACACACAAATCGTGATTAGTGGTTATGATGATGCCCATCTTATGTTATAGCCTCAGGATGCAATGAGGATATGTTGTTGGATGACATCTGTTGAGATTACAGTAGGTTTGCTCAGTGTCTGTTGCTTGTACTTGCAGGTATTTTCTGCGCGCTACGGTGAGCAGGAGACTGAATGACATCAGTAAAGAGATGGATATCGTGGTGCACACACTCAGCACGTACCCAGAGCTCAACTCATCAATAAAAATGGAAGTTGGGATCGAAGACTGTCTCCACATTGAGTTTGAGTACAACAAATCCAAGTAAGGCTGACCCTCAGTCACCTCAATTTTTTTGTCAATTTACAAAATGACAAAATGCCACCTCTCCTAGTCACAGCAACATGCAGAAATCATTGTAGCTTAGAACCTTTCCTTTGACTATTTGTCTTTGCGGCAGAGCAGTCCTGTGACAATCCTTCCTGTCTTTCACAGGTACCACCTGAAAGACGTCATTGTGGGTAAGATCTACTTCCTGCTGGTGCGGATTAAAATCAAGCACATGGAGATTGACATCATCAAAAGGGAGACAACTGGCACCGGTCCTAGTGTATACCATGAAAATGACACCATCGCCAAATATGAGATCATGGATGGAGCTCCTGTCCGAGGTAAAGGATATAGTGAAGATTGTATGCTTTTGAAAATTGCAATACTCAAACTACCCATCAGGTCTAACTGGGTGTTTTAATTATGTTTAAGGAGAGTCAATTCCAATACGGTTGTTTCTGGCTGGCTATGAGATGACCCCTACCATGCGAGATATCAATAAGAAGTTCTCTGTGCGTTACTACCTTAATCTGGTGCTGATTGATGAGGAGGAGAGACGCTACTTCAAACAGCAGGTATAGAACAGTGGCTTCTGATGGGTAACTGTTAGCAGTGATCCCAGATGAAATTATATGCCCTTAGAGGGAATTTATCAGGTGTCAGGTTCAACATGGTGTATCCATTGTTCACTGTGATGCACATTATATACTGCATTCCTACCTAGCAGTAAATGTGTCCCTATGGAAATGCTTTAGTGATTTAAGACAATGAGCTCATCACCACTTCCTTCTCAATCAGGAAATCACACTGTGGAGGAAAGGGGATGTGGTGAGGAAGAGCATGTCGAGCCAGGCCACCATCGGAGCCCAGCGGTTCGAGGGCTCAGTCAGTTCAGAGAGCGCCCTGGAGAAGGCGGCGAGGGAGGACAGCGCCTAAAGCTGCCTCCACTCATTCTCCTCACAGAAGACTGGCAGTGTCTGTGGAAAAGTAGTGGGGGCACCTGTCAACTCACATGATCACTGATAAAGTAGTCCTCTGTTTATTAGGGCTGCTGAATAAAGGGATAAAGGAAGGATGAAGGGAAGTCTAGAGGTAAACACCTGAACAATGAAAAAGAAGCCTGCATGAGGCATTACAGAGGTCTAAAATTCCGCTGCAGGTCAATTCCATCCACACACATATCCGGTGAAAGGTAAGCCGGCCACTTGTTTAGATCTCCCCCTGTGCGTGGTACCCGAAAAATGGAATATTATACCCTGTCATCTTCAATTTATCAACTTTCTTTGTCACAAAATATATTTCTAGCTTTAGCTTTAAATGAATGGATTCTAACTCCGTCTACAACACTGTATTGTCATAGGGAGTTAGTCATGAGTAACAGTGATGCATTTTGAAAACATTCCATACCCAGTCAAATGCATTCCTGACATTTGAATGTGGTCTGTCATAATGAAATCTGAAATTGTGTCTTTACACAGATAGGTATCCGTTGCTTCTCCACATACACATTATCCTCTGTCCTTGTGTAATGATTGCAGGGAGATCAATGGAAGGTTTCTACTGCATTGGAAGTGTCATCCAATTTCTTTGAGTGAGAGGGCTAGATAAAGTATTACTAACCCATTCATTTTAAAGTCCTGCAAATAAGAGCTATAGAACTCTCACCCTCTTATACCATCATGTACAGTGAATAGCATACAGACGGTCACAATATGACCATTACATTCACATGCTTTACCTAAGCATTCCAATACTGTTAGGCGGGGATTTTAAGTGCTTGTATTTGAGGTCTGATATTAAGAAGTCTTCTGTATCGTCCATGTTAGACTTGAAATGTCGTGCCTAAGTGTATCTCGCAAATTAAATCCTGTTGCCTCAATACGTTTAACACTTCTTTTAGCCTGAAATGTTCCTGTATTTTTTTGTGCTCTGCAAATGACTAATTATAGCCCCTTCCCCAAAACTGAAATAAATTGATGCCATATGCATTGTTATCCACACACTCATTTTGGTATAGAAATAAGTTGCTTGCACGTGATAAATATTTAAATGGACTGATGAAATGATTGATTACCTTGGAAATGAAAATGTTGCATGTTTAGACTGAAATGATCTCCTTTATAGACAGTGAAGGCAAACACATGAACTGTCTTAATATAAACATTTAATATTAGAAATGAACTCCAGGGTGTTTGACAAACAGAAACCTTGAGCCAATTTTCATTCAATACAAGCACAATGGTTCAATAGACAGTAAACATCATATTAGCAGCATCATCTTGTCCAAATCTTCACAGTGGGTCTTTGTCCTCCAAACTCATTTTAATATATGATTTTACTTAGACAAAAGCTTTGTAAAATAGGATGAGGTGGAGATTTGACAACCATATTACTCAGTGTCACTGATCTCCACGTACCACTGGTGAGGGGCTGGACAGACAGCCTGGCCCTGGTGAAGAGAGCCATTCAGGGGCGCGCCTTGTGCTGCAGGTGGGTCTTCTTCAACTCAGACAGAGGAATGAAGTACTTCAACATCCTCTCAAACTGGACACCAACCTGGCAGTCACACATGAAACAAGCCAGCAGAGCACTAGTACAGTCTAAATTGGATTTAAAAAAAGCCTGTTACGTATCAGTGATGTATCTTGATCTCCAGCCATTTGAAACACAAACAAATGTAAACATGAAATCATTCATATCATACTCCATCTGGGGTTGTCTGCCTGGCTGGAGGTGTCGTAATGGACACCTGTCTTGTCAAACTGACTGTGGTCCACATAGGACTCCTTTACAATCTGGAAAAGAGAAAGCAGGTGAGAGGCACCATACCTGAAACACAACCAACAGAAATAGGAACAGGTAGAGGCTCACCTTCATAACTCGTAGATATTCAATGCTCCTTTCAGTTACTGTGCTAGAAGAATACTTGCTGCCCCGCTTTCATGTCTCGCATGAAGTTACAGGCCCGGTAGTTCCAAACATCCCAACAACCAGTTTGGTTGGGAAGAGTCTTCAAATCCTTGATCCCAAAATGGCATAGTAAATAAGCCTTAAACAAGCCATAACAACCCATAGGGCAAGAGCCTATCTCCTGTTTCTGTATATCGTTAGGCAGCTTGATGTAAAAGTATACCCCCTAGACAGGATGCTAGTCTGCCGCAGGGCCTTACCCCCAATCCATTTCCTTAGTGCTGAAAGCCTAGCAGATCCATCAGGTCCCATTTGAGTCTTTGGTATAACTTGACTGGGGATTGAACCCCCAACCTTCCAATCTAAGGGTGGACACATTAACCACAAAGCCAGACATGGAATAGCCATAGATGACACCATCCTATTATTAAGGAGAACAGAATATCTTGACATTTTCAAAGCATCTCTCTGGCTCTGTGACAGTACTGTGGGAGTGGGTATAATTGGAACGTTCCAACAGGAATCAGTGCCAAAAACTTTGTAAAGTACAAGGTTGCCAAAAACAACACATACAAAGTAGATCAATTCACCTTGCTAACTAGCTGCTCAATAGACATCAACTCACCACATAGCTTATTCTTAATGTTTGTCCATAGCCTACCAGAGTGAGCAGACATTTTTTTTAATACACGTGGTGAGTGAAATAATTAATGAAATAGCCCATTCCCTACCCGGTATCTTATTCGGCCGCTATACAACTTTGTATGCTTGTTTGTTGGATACCTTGTTATTTACGAAGTTTTGGGAACAGATTAATGTTGGAACGTCCAATTATACCCACCTGTACTACGGTCATTCAGGTGATTTTTCTTCCTTTGAAGTCGTTTTCAAGTCTTACCTGAGCCTTTCCCCTTCCCCCCGGACTGCCTGACCAATCTCCAATAGGGAATCCTCACTGCGGGCACAATTTTTTGTCTCTTCGTCATTGCCTGGTTAACAGTACATAAAATACATTAATTTATTAATAGCCATTCGACAATCAAATCATTGTGGTAGTAAAGTGATTGTGAAACAGTTTCAGGGACATTGAAAACCTTGCAATGTCATGTATTGTACATAAACGTGAATGCTTTTACTTACTGGATTGTAGTTTTCTTGTGGTTCCACGAGTTCTCATTGTATGTGGCATGTCTGAGAGATTACGAAATAGTGGTTGGCTTGGAAGAAATTGAACCTTTAAGTCCTATTCCAATGATGCCTAACCATTCTGTGTGCGTGACAGTAGGTGACATTTGATTTAAAGCAAATGAAGAACGTGTTTCATTAAATCAGTTAATTATGCAAAGGATTACATTGTTATTTACTGGTATGTTATAAACATGCGAATCGAAGTGGTCACGTCATTAAACTCAGAACACTGCAAAAGGAAGGACGCTGAATAATGAATAACTCCCGCGCTAGTGACGTATGTTCAAGGCACTTGATGTAGAAACAGTTTGCTTAAGTTTGATTTCTCTGTTTAGGCCTCCTTAATGTCTATGGTTTAAGCAAGCAATTTACCTTAGGGTATATTTCGGTGGTTAATGAAATTACGAGAAAAATGTGCCTTTCACCTGAAAAAATATCGAAGAAAACTAACCAGGACCTGCACAATCTAAGAACTACACTTATCTTATGTTACGGAACTACAGCACCCGCGTGATATAACCAGTGACCTACATGGCGGCCGTTGGAACGTTCTCTAGTTGCCATACTGAGTTTATGCATTGGCAGAAAATGTCGTTTAATATTGAACAGCACACAGAAACGAGGAAGAGCTTCATGCGTAAGTTCCATGAGCATTTTAGGGTTCAAATCGTTGGTAGAGTAATGCCAGCAGCATACCACCCTGCATACCACTGCTGGCTTGCTTCTGATGCTAAGCATGGTTGGTCCTGGTCACTTCCTGGATGGGAGACCAGATGCTGCTGGAAGTGGTGTTGGAGGGCTGGAGAGTGGTGTTGGAGGGTTAATATAATGTAATTAATATAATTCTAAAACTGCCCTGTGTAGGGTGCTGTCTTTCGGGTGGGACGTTAAACAGGTGTCATGACTCTCGGAGGTCATTAAAGATCCCATGGCACTTATCGTAGGAGTGTTATGGGATTCTGTGTTTTACATTATAGCCATTAACATATATATGATTAAATATTATCTGATGTTGGCTGTGTGAGGTATCTGCGTTTGTGCACTTGAGCTTCATCATGAGATTAAACAACTGCTTGCTACATCTGCTTTGTGTGTTTGTGTGTGTGTGACTATACTGAGCAACATGGTGTGACTGCTGTATGTTGCAGAACTGTAGATAACAGCTCAACATCTGCTTTGTGTGTGTGTGTGTGTGTGTGTGTGTGTGTGTGTGTGTGTGTGTGTGTGTGTGTGTGTGTGTGTGACAATACTGAGCAACATGATGTGACTGCTGCATGTTGCAGAACTGTAGATAGACGGGTACAGGGAGGAGAGGCTCATCACGAGGTTGGATTGAGATGGAAAAATACTGAACAACACAATAGCAGGAACTGAGCAACTGTTATAACTAGGGTGTGATACCAGAACAGTGAGAATCTATCTATACATCGACAGAGGGTGAACTCCAAGAAGCGCCAAGGGGCTGGGACTAGTCTGAGCAAGTCTAAAACCATGCTCAGCCTCTACTGTGATAGACATAGTTCCAACCCGTCTGTTGGCTTATCACAGTATAAGAACAACTGTTTACGTACATCCTGACAGTTCTTTGTTCTACCCTGCGTGGTGTTACAGTGAACCCGTATATACGAAAATTGCATTTACCATTTATTGCCTGAATTTGATTAAAGATAATTGAAGAAAGATTCTGCTTTTTATTTGTCCTGACATCGGATTCGAAAGACTCAACCCTATCAGAGTTAACCCTGGTGTCCTGGCTAAATTCCCAATCTGGCCCTCAAACCATCATGGTCACCTAATAATCCCCAGTTTACAATTGGCTCATTCATCCCCCTCCTCTCCCCTGTAACTATTCTCCAGGTCGTTGCTGCAAATGAGAATGTGTTCTCAGTCAATTTACCTGGTAAAATAACGGATAAATAAAATGCGGACTTGCACTGCTGCAGTCACCTGAAGCGTTTACATGCGTCAGTTGGGATGAGCAGAATTTCTAGTAGGTAACTGACTGCATAAAGTGTCTTGTTTTTCATTGCTAAGTGTGCATTTTCCAGAAATGCATTGCTACTTATGTGCTACTTAGTCATATTGACCTCTGTTAGTAACGTTATACTGTACTACCTAACTAGCTATGTAAAAACCTCTGGTGGTCAAGTGACACTCAATTGTTATTTTGCAACTAAAGTAAATCAAATCAAATCAAATTTTATTTGTCACATACACATGGTTAGCAGATGTTAATGCGAGTGTAGCGAAATGCTTGTGCTTCTAGTTCCGACAATGCAGTAATAACAAGTAATCTAACTAACAATTCCAAAACTACTGTCTTGTACACAGTGTAAGGGGATAAAGAATATGTACATAAGGATATATGAATGAGTGATGGTACAGAGCAGCATAGGCAAGATACAGTAGATGGTATCGGGTACAGTATGTACAAATGAGATGAGTATGTAAACAAAGTGGCATAGTATAGTATAAAGTGGCTAGTGATACATGTATTACATAAGGATACCGTCGATGATATAGAGTACAGTATATACGTATGCATATGAGATGAATAATGTAGGGTAAGTAACATTTATATAAGGTAGCATTGTTTAAAGTGGCTAGTGATATATTTACATCATTTCCCATCAATTCCCATTATTAAAGTGGCTGGAGTTGAGTCAGTGTCAGTGTGTTGGCAGCAGCCACTCAGTGTTAGTGGTGGCTGTTTAACAGTCTGATGGCCTTGAGATAGAAGCCGTAGTCGTGTTGATGCATTGTAACAGTATGCATTTTAAGAATGCATGGTGGTGTACAGACAGGCTTACTTGAGAATAGACACTTGATTCCTATTGGTCAGCCATGTCTCCTTTCCACCTCTCAAATCAAATTGGTCACATACACATGGTTATCAGATGTTAATGCGAGTGTAGCGAAATGCTTTTGAGGCAGGGGGGTGAGCTTCTGTCCTGATCTACGTTGACTTGACAGATGTGATGTAAGGGCAAGTGTGATGTGTGTGTCATGTTCAATGGTTGTTTCAACTATTTCTCTTCATGTAAAAGTGTTTCAAATGATTCTGGTAATTATACCGTACTCTACAGTACTACCATTGTCTAACACCGCTAGACTTTATGCAGTAGGTACCCTTCGTGACTCTGTTTTTAACAGTGCTAGGTTTTATGCAGTATGTGCCCTGTGTAACCGGTGCTGAACTGCAACGCTGTAACTCTGCATTGTGTGTGCGTTGGAGATCAGGTTGTTTTAATTAATGTTAGAGTTGCGTAAATTCGAATCTGGTATCAGGATAAATATAACAAGTCACTGATTTTATACTATGTATTTTTTATTAGCTAAGTAATAAATGGCAAATGCAACTTTCGTAGATGTATGTAAACAGTATTCTTTATACTGTGATAGACAGTTCCAACCCGTCTGTTGGCCTATCACAGTAGAGGCTGGGCGTGGTTTAAACTTGCTCAGCCTATTGCAGGCGCTCAGGCGGGTCCCCGCCTCTTGGCGCTTCTGTTGATAGAGGTAACTTTTGCTGTGAAGAACATCCATGCGCTCATGCTCCATACCGTTATCTCGCACCTGGCTCCTGTTATCTAACAAAAGACCACTTGTTCTGCAACCCCACGCTCTGAATGTGCCCTGTCTTCTGTATTTTTCCATCATGAGAAAGGCCCATGGCCCTGAAGCTTTTAACAATGTTTCAAGTCAACTATGTTGCATAACACATACATACATCCACACAAGCCAACAGCAGATAATATTCAATCATATATATGGTAATGGCTATAATGTAAAACACAGGATCCAACAATCCCCCCCAAGGGTGTGAACAAAAATTCAGCAATGAATCATATAACAGTTAAAGTTTAAAATACCTTCATGTCCTCCAGTCGATCCCACTATGTACTAGATTGGCTACCAGCCACCTAGGAACTTACAACCCTCATGTCAAAAGAGAACAACAGCTCATTTAAAAACAGAATAAAAGAAAATGGTGTCAAATTTAAGTTCCCCTTTTGACACCCGCTAGGGTGTCACTCATTATCCTTTATTTCAGCGGTCCCAACATAGTAATATGTTAATAGCATTTCATGAAAATAATAAAACGTTTATTATTAATAAAACATTATTATTATTATTATTGTTATATTTTTTTACAGAAAAACAGAAAATAAAAATCATCCAAGAAAAAATAAAAATCAACACGTGATATATGCTTTATTGTTTAGACTTTATTGTTTATTGACATGTAAGATATAGAATAACTTTGGTCATGGAAAACAGAGTAAAGCAGAGCAAAGCATTATTATAAACCATCTGGTCCTCTCAGCTACTCCTATCCTGTACCAGGTGGGCACCATGCCACCCAGGGACTCCAAACCTTCACAACAGGGAGAACAAACATACTGGAAAGAAAACCTATCATAAAACAAAAATGTAAAACAAGGAACTGTGGTGGTGTAATATTTATTCTACTACCTCACCCACAGCATGGGTCATCCTCAGTCAGTCCCATCCTCCCCTGAAAGCATGATTCAGTATCAGCATCTCCAACTGGAGCATCAAGCAAAGGCATCATGCCTGAAGCCTTCACCACATCTGTAACAGACTTCTTAAAACACGGTATGATGCAAGCAGCACAACACATCATCATGCCTGAAGCCTTCACCACATCTGTAACAGACTTCTTAAAACACGGTATGATGCAAGCAGCACAACACATCATCATGCCTGAAGCCTTCACCACATCTGTAACAGACTTCTTAAAACACGGTATGATGCAAGCAGCACAACACATCATCATGCCTGAAGCCTTCACCACATCTGTAACAGACTTCTTAAAACACGGTATGATGCAAGCAGCACAACACATCATCATGCCTGAAGCCTTCACCACATCTGTAACAGACTTCTTAAAACACGGTATGATGCAAGCAGCACAACACATCATCATGCCTGAAGCCTTCACCACATCTGTAACAGACTTCTTAAAACACGGTATGATGCAAGCAGCACAACACATCATCATGCCTGAAGCCTTCACCACATCTGTAACAGACTTCTTAAAACACGGTATGATGCAAGCAGCACAACACATCAATAACAAAAATACAAGAATTAGGGTCAGAAATCCAGTAACCATCATACCAGTGTACTTACCAAACCAGGCTCCCAACCAAGAGAACAGTCCAGACTCCTCCACCCCCACCATGGTCCTCATCTCAGCAGATAGTGCATCAAGCCCATTAAGGGCCTTAGATATACTACCATCTGGACTGGTGTTATTAGGAATAAACGTGTAACATTGTTCACCGAACATCTTGCAGACACCCCCCTGACTGGCAGGAAGCATATCCAAAGCAAGTCTATTCTGTCTGTTAACCCTAGATGTGGCCTCAAGCTGTTCAGACATACCAGTGAGTGCATCACGGGAGTAATTCACAAAACGCTGTTGATTATAGTAGATGTAATTAATCCATGCAGTCTGTCTAGCATCCACTATGGCTGGACCTATAATAGGTAGTAAGTGCCAGAGTCCATCATTCCTACCCTGAAACTCATGAGGAGCCCCCACTGGCACTCCCAACAGGTTAGTGTGTATGTCAACTACATCCTCTGTCCATGGAGCACTACGTCTATGTCTCCCATGGGATGGAATGTTTTCAGGTCCCCTGGATACAGAACCCAACAGCTGTTCAGCAGTAACATCAACAATGGTCAGTGGAATTATCAAACTGGTCAGAGTACACGTACCTTGCCAGTCTCCTTTAAGAATGGGTCTCAGCACACTTTTGGGTCCACAGATCCACCACACATCAACCAGACTACTAGTTTGGTTTAGGCCTGTAACTGTCCAAGTGGAATTAATGGTTATGTTACTACTGCAATCAGCTTCAGGCAATCTCCCATAAGCAATGCCATTACCTGTACCCGTGATGCAACTGTAATTGCCTTAACACCCCAAGGGGCCCGATGAGGAGGTACTATAGGAAAAACAAGGCTCAAAGAGGAACAGAGAGTTGAATTGGGCTGAACCTGGTAAAAACCTCTCAGAATACACAACCACCCCTCTCCTTCACTTATAGCAAATGGGTGTGTAGCCAGAACAGGTCTAGCATGACCAATGTTTCATGTAACTCATGCAGTCCTTTCTTTTCAGGGTCTTAGCTGTATACCTCATAAGACAGCCACAAATTGTCCCTACCATCAAAACCAGTCTCAGTGCCTAATTGATCAATAGCTGAATAGTCTCTAATGCTAATTACCTAAATGAGATTTGACACAGTGGTGGTAGGTGGCAGGTTCGGTCCAGGGGTGGTAGAGGAGTGTGTCTGGGACCTCTGTGGTTTTGGCAGCACCTTAATAGAAAACACATCCATCGTGTCTGTCCTGGTCCTTTGTAGTCCGAGGGTGTAAGTCCCTGCATCAGAGAGCTTAATAGTTTTGATGGTTAGTAGGATTTCATCACCTTTACAAAGTTCAATAGTGCTCCCAGGTTTCCCCCATGTCATGGAAAACCTATCCACCTTTGTGGGATCCCCTATGCTATAAGGATACCCTCTTCTCCAATCCTAGAACTGTCCCAAGTTGGTTATCATGTAATCCCCATACGGACACCCTCCCCCATTACACAGGTAATGTCACCCGTCTTTTGGCACTCCTGTACACAGGTGTTAAAACCAAACACAAATATCTCAATTTCTTCCCTGCCCTGTTGGCTCAAAATCTGTCCCAAATACTTAACATGAGTCTACCATAATTAAAACTTATCCTAGCTAATTTTCACACCACGTTCATCAGAGAAAATATAATGACACTATAATGTAAATTTCACTGCCTTTTTGTATTAAATTACCTTAATATCAGTTTTACAAATGACCCTAGATTCTCCATCCAAATGGCTTTCCAATGAGGCTGATCAGACCACAAAGGAAAGTTACAATGGAGGTCATAAGTCATACCACCCCTCCAAAGAAGTGTTCCTTACTATATTAAACAACATTCCTTTATCAAAAGATTTCACCTATTTAATTAAGAAAATAAAGAAAATAAAAACGTCTAATATTTCATATGTGAGTGTACCCCTTTAAGATATCATGTCTCTGGGAACATGGAAATCCCCTTAACCCAAACGTTTACTACAAAAACAAAACCTAATAATTATGATAATCCCCTCAAACTCAAATAATTTGTCTCAATGTCTTACATTCTTGTTTTTCCAAATTGTCTCCCCAAAAGACTTATTAAATACCCAGCCATTAGACACACACACACACACACACAACTGTGATAAACGTGCACTGTCCCTTTAACATAAAATAAACTTAGCCTGCAATCCACTCCGCGGGCCTTTCATTGTTCCCCATAATGAAAACAGATTCTAATGTTAGTATACCTTAACCCCCTGTTTAATTTCAATGATGTTATCTGAACAA
This sequence comes from Oncorhynchus mykiss, assembly GCF_013265735.2. Classification (NCBI taxonomy): domain Eukaryota; kingdom Metazoa; phylum Chordata; class Actinopteri; order Salmoniformes; family Salmonidae; genus Oncorhynchus; species Oncorhynchus mykiss. The sequence goes on from NC_048588.1 coordinate 20,464,720, forward strand.
TCAAACCAACATCAATAACCGGGAAGTACTTGTGCAAATGAATTAAAAGAACAAAATAAATCGACCTTATTTCTCAACACTTGGTTAGAACACCCCTCCTGTCTTACGTCGACCACACCCGTCGCCCCTTCTCCCGTACCTAGTGTATATCTTATCTATTACTCAGTGGCTCAATTAATGTTTAACGTAAGTATGTTCAGATGTTGATTATGTAATTCTACAATATTAGTATAGTTCAAACCTCATAATATAAATCTACACACAGAATTTTAGGTTAATAGAGTTTAACACTTTTTCCAATAGTCATGCACACCCCCTCAATATTCTATGATATAACTCTGTGCAAACATCTCATCCGTAAGCCTGCGACTTTTTAAACATTCTCACCGGTACCAGCTCCAACTGAAATACCTAATGTACCACACTCAGCTTGGCAGGCTCAAATTAATACAACTCAGACATCTCATCTGAAGGTCCCCGACCTCATTCATACCGATATTAGTCCCCGACTGAATATCAAGCGTATTTCATGCACACAATTTGATTCTCACAAATCTTCATTCACGCCAGTAAGCTTCAATTTACACCATACACACACAAATCTTAATTCACCGCAGTAAGCAGACCAGTAGGAGACGCAATGGTCCCGCCTTCTATCCATTCTCTGTACAGCTTCTCACCCCGTCTCTTCCACTCCTTACCCTCTCTGCCTTCATTCACTTCTAGAGTAGACTTCAGCGTTATCAACACCTTTTCTATTTCCAACGACATTTTATGTACACTACAATACTGTCAACAACCTATGCCTTTACTCAAACACAAGTGGTACCCTTTCCCTACGGCTAAATCGGCCCCCAATTAGGTCTAAAGTAAGAACTCAATTATGCACTGTGGGTCCCCTGGGGTATTAAGTAGTCTAGTGTCCCCCGGATTATCACCTTTACTTCAATACCCAATGTACAAAATAAAAAATACAATCACCCCATATTGTGACGGCCCTGAATTATTCTGAACCGTCTCAGTGCTTCTCCTTCCAATAGGGTGCTTTCCCTTTAATTCTCAATTAAATAGCCAGCATCAGCTGCGCAAAAAGGGGGGTTTTGTGATGGAGACGTGACTGAGGATGTGTCCCCGAAGCTTCTCTATTCCGGTTGTTTTGTTGCTGTTAAACGTGTGTTTTGGAGCCTGAGAAAGTTTACCCAGGATCGGATCCACTCTTTGCGTCCGTGGACTACACCTCTCCATTCTTCGTGGCCTTTCTCCGCTGGAGATCTATTGGCGGATTGTCTGACTGACCGACTGACTACCACCTTTTTTGTATACGGTATTTCATTTGTTTTGATATGATGTATACGGTGATGATTTATGTAGTTAGATGTAGTTGAGGACTTAGTAAGAGCTGATACGCTTTAAAGTTCTGTGGTAAAATTGTTATATTGATTGTATGATTTAATACTGGGTTTACGCTACACGGAATGAACGGACAAACATTGCGTGACAAAAGTCACTTGAGTTCACTGAACTCCTTTACCGGGCTGGACTCTTTTTAGGCCCGAGGTACAGGACATTTCTGGAGGAACCAGAACTCATTGTGTTATATTATTATTATGTGTGTGTGTGTAATCCATTGGTGTTGCTAATACAACCCACGCAAAATAATACAGTTGTTTTTGAAGTTCTTTTCAATGTTTTAAGGGTTTATGAAAAGTTGATTTCCCTCCTGACCTTTACATAAGTCCTTTGTATTGGTGTAGACTTGACGGACCAGATGGGACTCATTCCCTCCCAAACTAAAAGGAGAAACCAATGTTTTCTCTGGTAGGCACAACCTACCTGGCACCCCTATAAATAATAACCTCAAGTCAAAACCGTTACATAAAAAATGGCACCCCAGATGGGACAGCTCAACATTGAGAACTAACCAAAGCAAATATTTTGTGTGGAATTAAAACAATGGATTCACCCCAAGATAATGTGCTCATCCATTTCATACCTGTCAATGGGAATACACAGGGCCATTCTGACCATCAAGCTGACAATACAAATCATAATGGGAATGGAGATAATGGAGTTGATTTGGGCCAGAGCCCTGGGAATCTGAATGCTCGGTCTGGACCACAGGCCACAGGAGGTCTAACCAGTTACTCACTTATTGACATGGATCTGTGTGAAAGTACTGAGCCAGCCCTCCATCTGACACCCAACCTTCCTCCATTGTCTGGTTTATCTCCAGAGGTTGTAGTTTTACAACTTCAAGGTGACATCCTTGATATTTGTCGGACTCAACAACATCTCCAAACTCTTATCCACGATAAATTCAAATGTCTGAGGGAAGAGCAACAACAGAGTGCCATGGAATTCAGAAACTCACTGAGCACTCTAACCCACACGCTGACAGAGCTCAGTGAGAGTGGAAGACGGGAAATTACTGGTGCCATGGACAGGCAGTTTGACTACCAACGAAACCAACTCACTGCCACTCTCCAATGGCGCCTGCAACATCATCACACTGAGGTCCTCAAGGACGTTAATTCTGTTTTTTCTCCCATGGTTAACACTGTAGACCACTTGCAAACAGAGCTCTCTAATTGTGTTAAAATGTTGGATGACGTGTCTGTGGACATGGCCTCCATTAGGCACAACTCCTTACACAGAGTTTCTCTAGTGTCCACTTCTGTTCAGACCACTGAGGGCCAAGCTGGCACCTCTGAAGAGCCAAGACAAGGCCATGCTACAGCCACCCCTTGCAGGATGCAATCCACCATGCATCCTGGTGTTCATTTTCATTGTCCGATAACGCCCTCCCCCTCTACTTCCTCAATCCCTCCTAGCTCGTTTGTTCATGGTGAATTGAGTAGACGTCATGTGGGGGCGATGCCCATTAAATTGCAATTTCCCACCTTTGGGAAAAAAGATGACAGTCCGGATCCGCTAATGTACCTAGAAAGATGTCGTGACTTTCTTGCCCTCAATCCCCTGGCGGACGAAGAACTCCTTGCCACATTGAGGAATGTGTTGCATGGGACAGCTCGAGACTGGTGGGATGTGGCACGTCTCACCACTACCTCCTGGGCTGACTTTGAGGCCAAGTTTTCCTCTGCATTTCTGTCTGAGGGCTACACAGATGAGTTGGCAGACAGTCAGGAATCGAGTACAAAGAGAGAAAGAGAGTATCCGTGACTTTGCATACGGTTACCACTCCCTGTGCAGAAGGTGGAAACCTGGCATTGAGGAGGAAGAGGTCATTAAATTGATCTTGAAGAACATCAACCCACTACTAGCCAGTCAACTCCGAGAACGAGTCACCACTGTCGATGGACTGGTTCGCTTGGGACAGCAGTTTGAGAAGGACAGAGAATGCCAACAGCAATATGACCAAAGAAAGAAACAGACACCCAAACAGTTACCCAAGACAGACCATCAACAACAGCCAGAGTCTCAAGCCATGACCCCTCATGTTCTGTTGGAGATGTAACCAAAAGGGACATTCTTCAGCTACATGTCCAAGACCGTATCAAGAAAACCCTTCCAGAAACCACATCACAACAGGCCAACACACCTAACTCTCTTCGCAGGAATGACCATCCTTCTCTGGGTGCTTTAACCAGAGCTGAAATCCCAAGAGTCACTGCCTACGCCCCCCCATCGACATCCCCTTCCTTTCAGTTCATACCGCACCAACTGGTGTTACCCCTGTCCATAGGCCCATGGACAGGAAGAGCCATCCTGGACACCGGGTCATCCTACACACTGCTCAATGAGAAACTGTGGAAGGAGGTTAAAGGTCCGCAATACAACTTGAAGCCGTGGACAGAAGGTCCACTCTATCTGGCTGATGGTGAGGCTAAACGACCACTTGGATGGAGTGAGGTAGAGTTCCGCCTGTGTAACCGCTCCTATATGATTCCTTCGGTTATCCTACAAACCAAGAACCTTGCTTTTCCTGTCGTGTTGGGAATTGATTTCATGTACTTCAGTGGTGTCCAGATTGATATCGCACACAATTGCTACTGGTTTCCATACAATCCGAGCAAGAAGCATTTCTTCCAATCAGAAGCTACGAAGTTACATGATTGGGGTTCAAATGTGGCAGTCTTCTCTTCCGTTGCTCCGTTACCACTAACCCTTGATAATCCTTCTGACAATCTCCTTTTACAGGCTGTAAGAAGAGCTCAGCTGGAACATCCAGAGGAGTTAAGGCTGTTGGAACAGCTGCAGAATAATGCGATAACGGTGGCCCTCATTTTACATGTGCTACTGTCCTGTCAAGCAGTCGAGACTCGCCCAAAACAGACTTTCCCATCTCTGATGAGACCATATGGAAAGCCCAACAGGATGATCCAGAAGTACAGGCTTTGTACCAGACTATCCTGGAAGATGGAGAAAAGATGGTCAATCCTACCACAAAGCTGACCATCATGGAAGACAAAATCTACCGTGTTGTACAACTACCTCACAGAACTCTCTACCAATTGTACATACCTGAAACTCTACGCCTACAACTGCTTCAACATTTCCATGAAGACCCATTAGCTGGTCATTTGGGCAGGTTCAAAACCTACAAGCGGTTGCAAGCGTTACTGTACTGGCCACATCTGAGCATGGATGTGAAGTCACACATCCGAAACTGTCAGGTTTGTCAAATGTACAAACCAGAAGGTAGAAAGCCTGCTGGCAAGTTGCAGCAAACGGTGGTTACCCGACCTTGGGAAATGCTAGGAGTGGATTTGATGGGTCCATTTCCTAGAAGCTCCAATCAGAATGTGTACATGCTTGTGTTTGTTGATTATTATTCAAAGTGGGTGGAACTCTTTTCCCTGCGTCAGGCCACAGCAAGGACCGTCTAACATCCTTACGAAAGAGATCCTGACTCGCTGGGGAGTGCCTGATTACATCCTGTCTGATCGAGGTTCCCAATTTGTCTCTGATCTCTTTGAGGAGACCTGCCAAAGATGGAACCTGAGACAGAAGTTGACCACGGCCTATCACCCACAGACCAATCTCACTGAGAGAGTAAATCGAACCTTGAAGACAATGATTGCTTCCTATGTAGGGACCCAGCACAAACACTGGGACAAGCACCTTCACGAGTTTCGATTTGCCCTGAATTCTGCTGTGCAAGAGTCCACTGGAGTCACACCTGCAGAGCTGAACCTAAGTCGTCCCCTCCGAGGACCCTTGGATATGGTGCTACAGCCCCAGCAGCTTACTCCAGACGCTGCTTGCTATGACCAGGTAGTCCATCTCCATGACTTGAGAGCTCTTGTCTCAAAGAACATGATCCAGGCTCGACTCAAGCAGAAGAGAAATTATGATAAGAACAGACGAGACATGCAGTTTCAGCTTCGTGATCGGGTGTGGCTTCGCTCTCATCCTTACTCGAAAGCTGAACAATTCTTCTCTGCCAAGCTCGCTCCTAAATGGCAAGGACCATATAGGATTGTGGAGCAGATGGGCCCTTTGAACTACCGAGTGGTGAAAGAGGACACAGGTGAAGATATGCGCGTTGTCCATGTCTCACGCCTTAAGGCCTGTTACCCCTCGGCTGAGGAATTGGAGGCGATTGAGCGCCGCAAGATCTTGGATATCTTTGAAGAGGAAAGTGAGGAGACTTTTCTCGGATTCCCAGACCCAGAAGTCTCACACCTTAAGGCCTGTGACCCCTCAGCTGAGGAGCGTGAGCTCCAAAAAGTCATACATTTTTGTAGAGGAAAGTGATGAGGAGACCTTTCTCGGTTTCCCCGAACAAGATGTGCCTTCCAGGGCAATGGTCGGCTTTTTCCAGGGGAGGGGGTGTGTGACGGCCCTGAATTATTCTGAACCGTCTCAGTGCTTCTCCTTCCAATAGGGTGCTTTCCCTTTAATTCTCAATTAAATAGCCAGCATCAGCTGCGCAAAAAGGGGGGTTTTGTGATGGAGACGTGACTGAGGATGTGTCCCCGAAGCTTCTCTATTCCGGTTGTTTTGTTGCTGTTAAACGTGTGTTTTGGAGCCTGAGAAAGTTTACCCAGGATCGGATCCACTCTTTGCGTCCGTGGACTACACCTCTCCATTCTTCGTGGCCTTTCTCCGCTGGAGATCTATTGGCGGATTGTCTGACTGACCGACTGACTACCACCTTTTTTGTATACGGTATTTCATTTATTTTGATATGATGTATACGGTGATGATTTATGTAGTTAGATGTAGTTGAGGACTTAGTAAGAGCTGATACGCTTTAAAGTTCTGTGGTAAAATTGTTATATTGATTGTATGATTTAATACTGGGTTTACGCTACACGGAATGAACGGACAAACATTGCGTGACAAAAGTCACTTGAGTTCACTGAACTCCTTTACCGGGCTGGACTCTTTTTAGGCCCGAGGTACAGGACATTTCTGGAGGAACCAGAACTCATTGTGTTATATTATTATGTGTGTGTGTAATCCATTGATGTTGCTAATACAACCCACGCAAAATAATACAGTTGTTTTTGAAGTTCTTTTCAATGTTTTAAGGGTTTATGAAAAGTTGATTTCCCTCCTGACCTTTACATAAGTCCTTTGTATTGGTGTAGACTTGACGGACCAGATGGGACTCATTCCCTCCCAAACTAAAAGGAGAAACCAATGTTTTCTCTGGTAGGCACAACCTACCTGGCACCCCTATAAATAATAACCTCAAGTCAAAACCGTTACAATATGACTAACATGTCGACCGGATCACGTTTCTAGAACAACTTAATGCCTCACTCAAACTTGGTAGTCAGTGAGGCCGACTTTACTACCAGATGTACGCCACACACACATGCTTTGTTAGGACCTTAGAGACCCTTTCCCAAAGGCTAAATCGGTCTCAAGTCCGAGTAATCAATTTAATTATCCGTCATTCACACTTGGCTCTGGCTAGTACATCACATTCGCATCATATGGCTTTCCATTCGCACTTTGGTGGTCACCCGTTACCCACCATTCATACATGTAGTAAGTGTTCTGTTACCACTTACCAGCCAGGCATACTAGTACATCCCATACACAATGCATCATTAAGTATTGTTGATCAATAATAAAATTGCAGTTGCCAATGGAGATATTACTTTCTCAACTATTTTCCAATCTCACACATCATAATAGTTTAAATTTAGTAACTTACATCAAACAGGTGTCTCACAAAACTAAATTTGGATAACTCCAATGTGCAGAACTTTAGTTTTTCACAACAGGTGTCTGCTTACCTCTTTTAGTTGACCGGTCAGGATTTGTGAGACACACCGTCCGACGACAGTACTGGCCAATCGGCCGGACAATCTCCAGCCTCGTCCTTCTATCACGTCGGTGGTCACCATCTGTTAGAGTTGCGTAAATTCAAATCTGGTATCAGGATAAATATAACAATGAGTCACCGATTTTATACTATGTATTTTTTATTAGCTAAGTAATAAATGGCAACGCAACTTTCGTATATACGGGCAAACTGTAATAACACGCAGGCCAGAACAGAGAACTGACAAGATGTATGTAAACAGTATTCTTTATACTGTGATAGGCCAACAGACGGGTTGGAACTGTCTATCACAGTAGAGGCTGGGCGTGGTTTAAACTTGCTCAGCCTATTGCAGGCGCTCAGGCAGAATTCAATATCTGCATCTTGCATCTGCATCCAAAAGAAATTAAAACATTTGTAGAGCACATATGTTTTGCGAATCGTCGCCTCTTTCTACAATAGATGCACAATAGGAGGGACTGGGATCATTCGAGGAGCTAGCCATCGTTCACACATACTATAGCCTGCTAATACCTTAGCTAGCCATTTACCACATGTTGAATTCAGAATGTTAATATAATTCTAAAAACTACAGTTACAAGTGCATCTTAACAATACCATCGACGTATGAGTTCTCTAAATATACAACATTATTCATGAACAAAACACTGTGTATGACTTTGTGCTTAAAAGAATCAAACTCAGACAGAAAAAGCGTGCCTACCTCTCATAGTGCATCAAAATGATTTGAGCACGCAGGGCAAAACGTAAGTACACACTCCCCTACTCCCAAGATGCAAGCATGGATAATAACAAATCAACATGACATATTAATATATGAACCTGGTGAAATTCACACAGTACTTTAACTTACACCTGCATGACTCTATTCTTAACTCCCTCCTTGCAGCTGCTCATGGCCTCAGTGAAGAACAGAAAAGCGTTTCAGAAGATGGCCTTTGACTTCGCAGCAAATGAAATGTCTCCACACATGGCTGAGTGGGATGAAAAGGTATTACTGTACCGTGCAACTTGTTTAGCTATTCCCTTTCAACCCATACATGACAATGGAAGAAATGGAACAGTAGCAAACATATGGAAACTACCTGTTTGACTCCTTTCCATGAATGCCATTCCAGCCATTAGCTCCTCCCACCAGCCTCCTCTGCATTCACTTAAACCCCTTTTTTTGTGAGAGGGCATTTGTATGAACGTAAAAAGCAACTTTCATTGTTCAGGAAATCTTCCCGGTGGAGACCATGCGTAAGGCTGCCCAGCTGGGGTTTGGGGGGGGGGGGGGGGGGGGGGGGGGGGGGATCTGGCTGGTCTCGTCTGGACACCTAGCTCATCTTTGAGACCTTATCGACAGGCTGCGTTAGCACCACAGCCTACCTCAGCATTCACAAGTAAGGCGTGGCAAATGCCAGCAATCACCACAACCTCTCAGAAGTGTCTGCTCAAGAGATTCACCAAACATCACATACAGACAATTGACTAGATATTAATTGAAAGCAGGAGTAAGTATTTGGTGTTCATTAATAGATGCTAATTTCTGTGCAGGATGTGTAACTGGATGATTGACACCTTCGGCAACACTGAGCAGAGGGAGAAGTACTGCCCTGAGCTTTGTACGATGGACAAGTTTGCCTCTTATTGTCTCACTGAGCCAGGTTGGTATTTTGTCCTAATCTTTCTATTATGTGATGGTGTCATGCATTGACACCATGAACCTGTACAGTGTGGCTATCCTTTCTGTCTTATTGAATCTCATTTCCCATTCATGTTTCAGGCTGTGGCAGTGATGCTGCTTCGTTACCCACTAATGCAAAGTTGGAAGGAGACCATGATGTCCTCAATGGGTCCAAGGCACTGATTTTATTCATCTCCTTACTGTAGCTGATATGAAATAATAAATTGTGATATAAAGTGGAGGTATCGCTCTCACTGTGTTTGTCCTGCTGCAGGCCTTCATCAGTGGAGGAGGAGACAGACGTGTACATAGTAATGTGTCGGACGGGAGGGAAAGGTCCTAAGGGGATCTCCTGTGTGGTGGTGGAGAAAGACACTCCAGGAATCAGCTTTGGCAACAAGGAGAAGAAGGTAGCTGGCATTTGATTGATGTTGATAGTCTTAAATTGGTAATTTTGAATACAATCCGTATGTCTAATAAACTGTAAAGCAGGAGACTACAAATTTACATGGTCTATAGTTCATTGCCACATGTCTAAGTGAAGCAATGCCCACCAGGGGGCATAGTTGAGTCATAGTTGTGTTGAAGCCCTGATGGATGCAGTGATTTTCCAACGGAGGCCTCTGTTATCTCAACAGGTGGGATGGAACTCTCAGCCAACCAGAGCAGTGATCTTAGAGGACTGCCACGTCCCAGTGATCAGTCGGCTGGGTCAGGAGGGACAGGGCTTTAACATCGCTATGAGAGGCCTGAATGGAGGTAGGATCAATATTGGTGAGGTGGCAACAAGTTTACCTTTTTGGTTGGTTATTTAATGGTTTGTTATTTGATGGCCGTATATATATATATATATATATATATTAGAGGTCGACCGATTATGATTTTTCAACGCCGATACCAATTATTGGAGGACAAAAAAACCCTATACCGATTATTCGGATGATTTTTAACATTTATTTGTAATAATGACAATTACAACAATACTGAATGAACACTTATTTTAACTTAATATAATACATCAATATAGCCTCGAATAAATAATGAAACATATTCAATTTGGTTTAAATAATGCAAAAACAAAGTGTTGGAGAAGAAAGTAAAAGTGCAATATGTGCCATGTAAGAAAGCTAATGTTTAAGTTCCTTGCTCAGAACATGAGAACATATGAAAGCTGGTGGTTCCTATTAAGATGAGTCTTCAATATTCCCAGGTAAGAAATGTTAGGTTGTAGTTATTATAGGAATTATAGGACTATTTTTCTCTATACGATTTGTATTTCATATACCTTTGACTATTGGATTTTATTATAGGCACTTTAGTATTGCCAGTGTAACAGTATAGCTTCTGTCCCTTTCCTCGCTCCTACCTGGGCTCGAATCAGGAACACAATGACAACAGCCACCCTCGAAGCAGCGTTACCCATGCAGAGCAAGGGAAACAACTACTCCAAGTCGCAGAGCGAGTGACATTTGAAACGCTATTAGCGCACACCCCGCTAACGAGCTAGTCATTTCACATCACATCGTTACAACAGCCTCATAAACAGCAGAGCTGCTGGCAAAACGCACTAAAGTACTTTTTAAATGAATGCTTATGAGCCTGCTGGTGCCTACCATCGCTAAGTCAGACTGCTCTATCAAATCATAGACTTAATTATAACATAACACACAAAAATGCGAGCCTTAGGTCATTAATATGGTCGAATCCGGAAACTATCATCTCGAAAACAAGACGTTTATTCTTTCAGTGAAATACGGAACCGTTCCGTATTTTATCTAACGGGTGGCATCCATCAGTCTAAATATTCCTGTTAAATTGCACGACCTTCAATGTTATGTCATAATTATGTAAAATTCTGGCAAATTTGTTCACAAGGAGCCAGGCGGCCCAAACTGTTCAATATACCCTGACTCTGTGTGCAATGAATGCAAGAGAAGTGACACAATTTCACCTGGTCAATATTGCCTGCTAACCTGGATTTCTTTTAGCTAAATATGCAGGTTTAAAAATATATACTTCTGTGTATTGGTATTAAGAAAGGCATTGGTGTTTATGGTTAGGTAGACGTTGGAGCAACGACAGTCCTTTTTCACGAATGCGACTGCATCGATTATACGCAACGCAGGACACGCTCAATAAACGAGTAATATCATCAACCATGTGTAAATATATATGTGTGTGTGTATATGTATATACATTGACCCCACGGGGTGAGATCTTGCGTGGAGCCCCAGATCGAGGGAGATTATCAGTGGTCTTATATGTCTTCCATTTCCTAATAATTGCTCCCACAGTTGCTTTCTTCAAACCAAGCTGCTTACCTATTGCA